>NC_081410.1:43493277-43819944 GCF_030272615.1 Cryptomeria japonica | reverse complement strand
GTCTCTTTTGATATCTCATTAACTTTATTGGCCATTAGACTTACATGCCAGTGACCACTAGAAAATACTATTCTATTAGCCTCACTTATCAACTCATCAATTTCTTCTACTGTTTCACAGGGTGAACAACAAGTAGCTTCTCAATTTTTATTTTCTTGTCCAACTCCATAATAGCTAGCCTTTTAGCATCTAGCCGCCTATAAAGATCACTGGGAAAATCATCTACAACCTCTATCAAAACTTTCTTATAGATATCTAGGTGTAGGATGATGTTGTTTTATATGCTTTCATTTTCTTCATTGGTAAATGTATCATACAATTTACTAACATTTGATAAATTTCCATCATCTGTTATTTCATTCAGTAGATTGTCAAGAGGAGGGATAACCTGTTTTTCTTTTCTCTTCCTTGGTGTCATTTTCTTTGTTGGGGGCCTCACTGCTTGTTGTTTCTTTCTTGCCTTTTTAGGTGTAGGAGAGGGTAACAGTGAAGGTTTTCTCTTCCTTTCTACTCTTTTAAATTCTGTTGGGATTTCACTTTCTGATGAAGTTCCAACCGGTGAGATGTGAGCTTCCAGTTGTAACCCTTCCAAGTCACTTTCTTTAATACCAGTGATATTCATTACATTTTCCTTTATCTCTTTAACCTTCTTAGATGCACTTCAGATATATTTCTCCCTTCTCTTTCTCTGTTTCAGTGTTTGCACTTCACTTTCAATGGTTTCAACATTACCAAACACCTTTTCCTCTGGTTCTCTGGGGGCTTCAAGTAGGGCTTTGGCATATGTCTCAATAATATTCACATTAGCCTCATAACCCATTTCTGTCACCCAAACAGTTCTAGGAAGAACTTCTTCCATCCAGATCTCATCTTTCTTGATTACAAAACAAATTTCTTTTTGATACTTGTCAACAATGCTCTGAGGTAACCTATACCTAGTCTTCATTTTAGCCTTAAATGCTTGGAAATATTCAGTTATTCTGTTTTCCCTATCTGTTCCCATGCCGGTGAAGATATCCAACAGTTGTTTGCCTACCAGTATATCATAACCAAAGTCTTTCTTGCCTATACCGGGAACTTCCTTAGTAAGATATAACATTAGGCATACAAGAAGATTGCCAAATCTGAAAGTACCTTTCTTGTCTCCTTTGATTTTCTTCAAATTATCAATTGACACATCTTTCAACCATTCACATACATCTATCTTAGCATCATTGTTGACCATATCATATGTACTCTTGATACATAGACTGGAAGCTGAGTTCAGTCGGTTAGCATGTGTGCTTTTTTATCCTAAGATCATGCTAATGAATCTAACATTGTCATCTTCCACATCATTAACTCTCAGGGATCTGTTGTCATAGGTTTCACTAGTTAAAGTCATCACTGTGTTGTTTGAAAATTTATTGGTCTTATCTAGCCTACTACCAGTGGAAGGTAAGCCAGTCACAACCCTAACTGCTTCTCTTGTTATCTTATGGATAGAGTCTAACCAAAAGAATTCTCCATGAACTCTACTGAGTACAATCCTCACAACTTCCTTAGGAAATTCTGGGATGTCAAGGATTTCCACAAAACCTAGGGTTTCAATAACCTTATGTTCCAGTTTTACAATTCCACTTTCATCACAAATCACATTTTTATACATTTTCATGATTTCATCTGAACCTAGTTCCTCAATATGGCAATGTATGTAAATTCTTGGGTCTTCTGCATATGCAACTCCTTTAGGGATTTTAGAAAATGCACCTAGGGTATCATCTTGTTTTGCTACTTTGGGAATGATCTTGAATATGGGCCTAGGGCGTTTAACCACTTCAATAACAGTAGGGTTTGCAATGAATTCAGGAGCAGAGGAGGAAGCCATTGGTAAATACCTTAATCTGCCTTTTAGGTTTGGATGCTTGAAATATTTTTCTTTACTTCTCGCCATGGATGCCTTCACTCGGGTTTTCACACTGTTAGGAAATTTGAATGCTCGGTGAATGAAAAAGACTGAAAAACACTGATTTATAGTGTCTTTACCGTCAACTACCACAATAAATGCCTGTCGGTTAAGTGAAACTTAACACATCTGCCGGTAAAGAAGAAGTTCATCTTCTCACCATCGACTGAGGGTAAATTTGCATTATTTTCAATTAGTTGCCATACCCCCAAAAGGTTTTAGTTCAGTTAGATGAAGAATCTCCTGCCGGTGGAGTAATACTTTGTTCTACCGGTGAAGGAATAGTTTCATCAACATTCTGATCTCTCTTTCTAATCCATTGTTTTGAAAATTGTTTTTGTACCTCATGAACCTTCTCTTTGCCTTTCAAACTGGGTCCTTTGTTATTTGTCGGTGAAATCTTACTTCTACAAAATTTTGCAATATGTCCAATCTTGTTACAAGCATAACATGTCACATTGTTCTTTTGAATAGATTTTCCATATCCTATGCCGGTATGTGTTCTGCATTGATTAGATAGGTGTCCAAATCTTCCATAAACATAACATCTTACATTCATTTTGCAATTTTCAGAATTATGACCAATTTTGTTGCATTTGGAATATTGACCGGTGGGTGTATTAGTGTTCTGATAGTTTCTAGATCTACACTGATTTTCTCTATGACCATACTTGTTACAATTAAAGCATTTCCCATTAAATTTGTAAGCATTAGGTTGTCTTACCGGTTTGCTGTGATCATGATTGTTTGCAGTACTGGAGCTTTCACCAACTTCAAATCCAAGTCCATTAGTGTCTCCATTAGGTTTATGACTTTTCAGCATATCATCAAGTTCTACTGAACTTTTCTTGAATTTCTCTTTGTGTTGATTTGCAATAGCCAACTCATTTTCCAAAAATTACTTTTGTCTCATAAGTTTAGTTTTATCATGTTCCATGTGAATCAAATCTGTCTTCAACATATCATTTTCATGACTGAGTCTTATATTTTCATTTCCAGCATCATTGAGTCTCCTAGTCAAGTCATCTTCATTCTTCTTTTTGTCTTCAATGTCTTTACAAAACCTCACAGTCATATCTTGCATCTCATTCCTCATAGTACTGTTTGTTGGAAAATGCACACTCTAATGAGAAATTGTAGGTGATTGAAGGTATTGTCATTGATGGCAACCTTGCAATCCTATGGCACCGACAGACCCTACATCGGCAGATAGTTCACCGGTAGTGACAAAGATGATTACCGACACCCTAGCCGACAGGATTTTGTTTATTGCATATTGTATTTAATTGTAATATCTTTTTGTAAGCCGACATGGCATATTGTAATAAGACTCATATATAAGTATGAGATCTTGTAGAACATTTTTGGTAAGAAGATGATATAGGACATATGATAGATGGATATGATGAGCGAATAATAAGGTAGATTTTGGAGTAAGGTTTATGGTTGTTGTAAGAGCTTAAACCGGTACTGAACCTGGCATAGTAGATGCTTTTTGTAGCAGTACATCACCTTGGATTTCTATAATCCACTTTTGTAAGTCAATGAGACTTCCCTTTGTAATTGAGCAGTGTGCTCTAGGCAGTGAGCCTTCCTGCATGTGTAGGCACCACCTATTGTAAGTAGTATTCATTTATTGGCCAGCGAGTGAATATTGTGGGTCACAAATCCCATCGAGATTTTTACCACACTGGGTTTCCTCGCCAAAAATATTGTGTTATGGTATGCTTTCTATGTTGTGTTTATTTGTTCTTATTTACTGCATTAATCCTTGTTTACCGGTACACAGTTTTGGAATGCAATTTACTTAATAAGTTTAGAAAATCCACTTACCGGTTAGATACTGATTCACCCCCCCCCTCTCAGTATCTTTGGGAATCCTAACAATTGGTATCAGAGCGTGGTCATCTATTTTCAAAATCCTAACAGCTTGAGGGAGATTCTAACACTGGTACAAATGGAAAACTTGAGAAAGCAATTGGAAATAACTCTTTCAGATTATGATGCAGAAAAGTTGAAGAATATGAAACTTGAAGATGATCTGAAGACTGCACAGGAATTCATTCAAGGACTTCAAGAAAATCTCACTATTGCTAGGAACAAAAGAAGATAACTTTCTGAAAAGATGCAGAGTGATGATGGTGAAAAAGAAACTCTTAATGACCTTGTGAACAAGTTAAGACAGGAAAACAGTGCTATGAGGAATGAGATGCAAGATATGACTATGAGGTTTTGTAAAGACATTGAAGACATAAAGAAGAATGAAGATGACATGGTTAGAAGACTAAATGATGTTGGAAATGTGAACACAAGACTCAGTCATGAAAATGATGTATTGAAGACATATTTGATGCATATACAAAATGACAGAACTGAACTTATGAGACAAAAGGGAATCTTGGAAAATAAGTTGGCTGTTGCAAATCAAGACAAAGAGAAATTCAATAAAAGTTCAGAGGAACTTGATAACATGCTGAAAAATCAGAAACCTAATGGAGATACAAATGGACTTGGATTTGAAGTTGGTGAGAGCTCAGGTATTTCAAACAATCATGATCATAGTAAACTGGTAAGACAACCTAATGCTTACAAATTTAATGGAAAATGCTTTAACTATAACAAATATGGTCATAGAGAAAATCGGTGTAGATCTAGAAACTATCTAGACACTAATGCAGCCACCGGTCAATGTTCTAAATGCAACAAAAATTGGTCATAACTCATAAAATTGCAAAATGAATGTAATATGTTATGTTTGTGGAAGATTTGGACACTTATCTAATCAATGCAGATTACATACCGACATAGGATATGGAAAAGCTATTCAGAAAAAACAATGTGACTTGTTATGTTTGTAACAAGATTGGACATATTGCAAAATTTTGTAGAAGTAAGGCATCACCAACAAATAACAAAGGACCTAGTTTGAAAGGCAAAGAGAAGGTTGAAGAGGTAAAGCAAGAATTTTCAAAACAATGGATTAGAAAGACAGATCAAAATGTTAATGAAGCTATTCCTTCATCGATAGAATATAGTATCACTCCACTGACAGGAGATTCTTCATGTAACTAAAAAGAAACCTTTTGGGGGTATGGCAAAAAATTGAAAAACATGCTAGTTTACCCTCGGTTGATGGTAAGAAGTTGAATTGCTTCTTTATCGGCAGATGTGTTAAATTTCACTTAACCGACAGGCATTTATTATGGTAGTTGAAGGAAAAGGTATTATAAAGCAAGTGTTTTTCACTCTTTTTCATTCACCGAGCATTCAAATTTCCTTAGAGCACGAAAAACCCAAGCAAAGGCATCCACAATGAGAAGTGAAGAAAATCATTCAAGCATTCAAACCTAAAGACAATTTAAGGTATTTATATAATGGCTTCCTCCTCTGCACCTGAATTCATTGCAAACCCTAATGTAATTGAAGTGGTTAAATGCCCTAGGCCCATATTTAAGATTATACCCAAAGTTGCGAAGCAGGATGATACCCTATGTGCATTCTCTAAAATACCCAAAGGAGTTGCGTATGCTAAAGACCTTAGGATTTACATAAATTGTCATATTGAAGAACTTGGTGCTGATGAGATAATGAACATGTATAGGACTGTAATTTGTGATGAAAATGGTAATGTGAAACCAAAACATAAGATAATTGAAACCTTAGGTTTTGTGGAGATACTTAGTATGCCTGATTTTCCCAAGGAAGTTGCGAGGATTTTACTAAGAAGAGTTCATGGGGAATTCTTTTGGCTTGATTCCATTCATAAAATTACAAGAGAAGCAGTTAGGGTAGTGACTAGCTTACCTTCCACCAGTAGCAGGCTTGATAAAACTAAAAAGGTTCCAAACAACACTGTAATGACCCTAATCGATGCAACACATGACAACAGATCCTTAAGAGTAAATGATGTTAAGGATATTAATGTCAGATTCATTAGCATGATTCTAGGATACAAGAGTACACATGCCAATAGATTAAACTCTGTTTCTAGTTTATGTATCAAGAGTGCTTATGACATGGTGAACAGTAACACTAAGATTGACATATGTGAATGGCTAAAGGATGAGCTAATTGACAACCTGAAGAAAATTAAGGGTGACAAGAAAGGCACATTTAGATTTGGTAACTTACTTGTATACCTAATGCTATACATCACTAAGGAAGTTCCTAGTATAGGTAGAAAAGAATTTGGTTTTGACATACCGGTAGGCAAACAACTTTTGGATATCCTTAATGGCATGGGAGATGACAAAGAAAAGAACACAATTGAACACTTTCAGGCATTTAAGGCTAGAATGAAGACAAAGGAAATATTATCTCAAACCATAGTTGACAAATACCAAAAGCAGATATGCTTTGTTATAAAGAAAGATGAAATCTGGATGGAAGTAGTGGTTCCAAGAACAGTTTGGGTTACTAAAATGGGTTATGAGGTAGATGAAAACAAAATAGAAACATATGCTAAAGCCCTACTCGAAGCTCGTAAAGAACCTAAAGAAGAAGTATTTGGAAATTCTTAAACCATTGAGAGCAAAGTTCAAACAATGAAACAAAGGAAGAAAAGAGAACAAACAATCAGAAAAACAACAAAATAGACAAAAGAAATCAAGGAAGACTTGTTAAACATTATTGGTATCAAGGAAAGTGACTTGGAAGGGATACAACCGGAAGCACATCTTTCACTGGTTGGAACATCCTCTGACAGTGAAATACCAACAAAGTTTAAAAGGGTAGAAAGAAAAAGAAAACCTTCATCGGTACCCTCTCCTGCACCCAAGAAAGCTAGAAAGAAACAACATGCAGTAAGGCCTCCAACAAAGAAAATGACACCCAAGAAGAAGAAGGAAAAGCAAGTTATCCCTCCCTTAGATAATCTTCTAAATGAAATAAATGAAAAAGGAAACTTGTCTAATGTCAGCAAGTTATATAATACTTTTACCAATGAAGAAAAGGAAAGCATAGAAAACAGTGTCATTCTACACTTAGACATTTACAAGAAATTTTTTATAGAAGTTGTAGATGATTTACCAAGTGGCTTGTATAGGAGACTAGATGCAAAAATATTAGCAATTGTGGAATTGGATAAGAATATAAAGGTTGAAAAATTACTTGCAATTCACCCAGTGAATTCAATCGAAGAAATTGATGAACTGATAAGTGAGGCAAACCGGATTGTATTTTCCACCGGTCACCGACATGTAGCTTTAATGGTTGGTAGAGTGAATGATATCTTCGAAGAGACAACAGATAAATGGGATATTTTCTTTGTGGAGAAGGAAAAGAGAGAAGAACTTAAAAGGCCCAAAACTTTTAGAGTCTATCAAAAGGATAAGGATAAAGGTAAAGGCAAGGTAGGTGGTCCTCCAAGCATAAAAGTAACAGATAATTTGCCCCCACCTCATTCTGATAATCCACCGATTGAGATTGTGATACACCACCAGTAACTGATAATATTGAGAGCATGGAGACAACACATGAAGACACCAATCCTGATTCAGAAGTGTTATATACAATGAACATTAATACACAAGAGGTTAACAGTGTGGTTGATAAGGAAACTGCTGAGAAGAAAGATGTGGCAACTAAGCCACCGATTGAGAACATTGAAGTAGAAACACATGCTGAGGATACAGGTAGAAATGTTGAGATTGGGGCTGAAACACATATTGAACAATCAGTTGATCCCCTTGGAACTAGAACGGTGATAGATACCACTAGTGCACACACTAAGAAACCTACCGAGTTAGAGCAACTGACTACTGATAACACAATAAAATCTATTGAGAAACCATCAATAGACAGTTCAGAGGTACATACATAGAAACTGACAGTGAACACTAAGACTACATCAGAGAAACCTGCAGTGGAAAGCTCATAGAAATCAATAAAGGTATACTTTGAGAAACCAAAAGAGAAAAAGGTTGAGATAAAGATTCAAATAGAGACAGTGCCACTGGCAACAACTGAGAAACCCAAGCTTTTGCTAATTGAGATGCAGACTCAAATTGACCCACCAGAGGTCAACTTATGCAAAGAGGTTACTCACACCGGCAGAATGCAGATTGTTAAGGCAGTTGGACAATCATTTGGTTCCTCCTTAATAGAATTCAAACCGACCAATGTAACAGAGGCATTGTTGGACTCAATCTAGAAAATAACAGATTGCAATGCACTTGCATACAAGGCAATTGATGATACCATCCCTATTTTGAAATTGATTCCACCCAAGTGCAATATGGACAATAAAGATTCTTTAAGCCAATTAGACACATTGCCTAAGTATATCACCGGTAACCTTTTAATAGTTGATCAGATTAATGACGAAACATCCAATGAGAAAATGAATAAAGAGAAAGAAAGATTCTTTGATGAAACAATAAAGAGATGCAAGGAACACATTGATACCTTATTATTGGCACTAGGAAAAACAATAATGGAATTTAAGGAGTTGTATAGGGATTCATGTAAGTCTAATATTTTGACAGTTGATATAGATAAGGAGATCAATAGAGCACATAAAGAAATTGTTGATAATCTCATCAGTTCATCAGAACCCATATCGGTAATAGAACAGGAAATAGCAGGCTTTGAAGAGAAAATTGAAAAATTTGAAAAAGATAAGGAGAGAATAAAGTTCAAGGCTACGGAACTAAAATGCAGGCTTGGTCTGAAACTTGACATCCTCATCTCTTTGAGAAAAGAGATATCAGAGGAACTTGTTCCTGTACTTAAGACACCGGAAGAGAAAATGCACATACTCACCAGTACAATACAAAGGACAGAAGCAACATTGAAGGATAGTGAAAGGTTCACTAACAACTTAAATTTTGTACTGGTAGATCTATTTCAGATTATAACAAACCGGTTACAGGGATCCA
Organism: Cryptomeria japonica; assembly: GCF_030272615.1. NCBI lineage: Eukaryota > Viridiplantae > Streptophyta > Pinopsida > Cupressales > Cupressaceae > Cryptomeria > Cryptomeria japonica. The sequence continues at coordinate 43,811,121 of NC_081410.1, read as the reverse complement.
ACTGATAAATACACTCAGTTGACATTTTTCACAACCTTTGTCATTGATGTCAAAGGGGGAGTAGTAGAGATGAGAAAAATGATGATAGAAGAAATCATCTGCTCAGGGGGAGCACACATTTTTTTGGTAAGATTTTTGGACAACACATTTTGGATACATTTTTGACTTTTTCTCATGAGTGTTGCCATCAATGCCAAAGGGGGAGATTGTTGGCAAATGCACACTCCAATGAGAAATTGTACATGATTGAAGGTATTGTCATTGATGGCAACCTTGCAATCCTATGGCACCGACAAACCCTACATCGACAGATAGTTCACTGACAACGACAAAGATGATTACCGACAGCCTAGCAGACATGATTTTGTTTATTGCATACTGTATTTAATTGTAATATCTTTTTGTAAGCCGACATGGCATATTGTAATAAGACTCATATATCAGTATGAGATCTTGTAGAACATTTTTGGTAAGAAAATGATATAGGACATATGATAGATGGATATGATGAGCGAATAATAAGGCAGATTTTGGAGTAAGGTTTATGATTGTTGTAGGAGCTTAAACTGATACTGAACCTGGCATAGCAGATGCTTTTTGTAGCAATACATCACCTTGGATTTCTATAATCCACTTTTGTAAGTCAGTGAGACTTCCTTTTGTAATTGAGCAGTGAGCCTTCCTGCATATGCGGGCACCACCTATTGTAAGTAATATTCATTTATTGGCCAGTGAGTGAATATTGTGGGTCACAAATCCCATCGAAGTTTTTCCCACACTGGGTTTCCTTGCCAAAAATATTGTGTTATGGTATGCTTTCTATGTTGTGTTTATTGTTCTTATTTATTGCATCAAACCTTGTTTACCAGTACACAGTTTTGGAATACAATTTACTTAATAAGTTCAAAAAATCCACTTGCCGGTTAGATACTAATTCACCCCCCCCTCTTAGTATCTTTGGGAATCCTAACACTGTTTTCTTGCATCAACTTGCTTACAATATCATTAAGAGTTTCCCTTTCATCATCATCATTCTGTATCTTCTCATGAAGTTCTCTTATTTTGTTTCTAGCAATAGTGAGATTCTCTTGAAGTCCTTGAATGAATTCTTGTGCAGTCTTCAGATCATTTTCAAGTTTGATATTTTTCAACTTTTATGCATCATAATCTGCAAGAGTTGTTTCCAATTGCTTTCTTAAGTTTCCCGTATGTACTGGTGTCAGAGTCTCCCTCAAGTTGTTAGGCTTTTGAAAATAGAGGACCAAGCTCTGATACCAATTGTTAGGATTCCCAAAGATATTGAGAGGTGGGGGGGGTGAATCAGTATCTAACCGGTTTACAAATTTTCTTGACTTATTAAGTAATTTGCATTCTAAAACAATGTACCGGTAAACAAGAATTAATGTAGTAAATATGAACAATAAACACAACATAGAAAGCACACCATAACACAAGATTTTTGGCAAGGAAACCCGGTATGGGAAAAACCTCGATGGGATTTGTGACCCACAATATTCACTCACTGGCTAATGAATGGATATTACTTACAATAGTGTGCCTGCACATGTAGGAAGGCCAACTGCCTAGTGCTCACTGCTCAAATACAAAAGGAAGTCTCACTGACGTACGAAATGGATTATGAGAATCCAATATAATGTACTACTACAAAAAGCATATGCTATGCCAGGTTCAGTATCGGTTGAAGCTCATACAATAATCATAAACTTTACTCCAAAATTTGTCTTAATATTCGCTCTACATATTCATCCTATCATGTCTCTTATATATATGATCTACAAGATCTCATACTTATATATGATTCTTATTACAATATTCCATGTCGGCTTACAAAAATATATTACAATTAAATACAATATATAATAAACAAAGTCCTGTCGGATAGGGTGTCGGTAAACATCCTTGTTGCTACCGGTGAACTATCTGTCAGTGTAGAGTCTCTCGGTGTCGGTGCCTGCCTATGTCATAAGATTGCAAGGTTGCCACCAATGACAATACCTTAAATCACCTACAATTCTCATTTGAGTGTGCAATGCCAACACAAAGAAATCATCCACCATTTGAAACAAGTTACATCCCAAAAGCAAAATTCTTGAAAAATACATCAATGCTTCGTGTTTGTAAATATCTCAAATACGCCAAGAAGTCAATTTATCAAAAAACCAAAAAGAAGCAAAGTGAAAAAAAAATCCAAAAGAGAATAAGTTTCTTGTATAAACACCGTAAGTTGTTCTTAAAACACCACACCTTCATCCATCGATATCACGATTTTAGTCACGGTTTTACAGACGACTTTGGATTAGAACCACTTACATCCCAAGCTTTCTTTCAAAGAATAGCATGTCATATCATCAAAATCACGGTCAATGCATTCATTCATTATACATTCCACAACCTGTAATCACCTATTAGAGATTCAAGGTTGGCATCTTCCATATCTTTTTTATCTTTTCCTTTCCATAAATCATTTCACATTCACACTTCTAAATTCACATGCCTTCCGTAATCATATTTCAAATTCATATCTTTCATAAATCATTTTCCAAATCATCAAATTCCTCCAAATAATCATCCCAAAACTCACTAATCATTTCCAAAATCATACTACAAATCCACATCATTTCCCAAATCACCCATATTTCATAAGTTATTTTCTAAAAAGACATTTTCTAAAGCTTCCAATCATTTCCAAAATCATACTTCAAATCCACGCATCTTCCATATTTCATTTTCCAAACATTCTCCATAAATCATTTAAAAAAAAAATTCATTTTCAATCTCACATTTCTAAATTCACACATTCTCCATATCGTTTTCATCTTATATTTTCTATAAATTATTTTCTAAGCTTTCAAATTCCAATTCACATTCCAAAGTTCATACATTTCATCTTCCATAATCCCATTCCAAAAATCACATTTCCAAAGTTCATACATTTCATCTTCCATAATGCCTTCCCTAAATCACATTTCAACACTACTATCTTCCGTAAAAATGTTCATAATCACACTTCAACATTCACATCTTTCATAAATACTTTTCAAATTTCATCTTTTTCAAATTCACAAACTCATTCCAAACACATCACAAATTCATTCCTCTCACAACACACCAAGGTTTTTGTCCTTAGTTCTTTTAGGATATTTCTAAATCACAACAAAACATACTTTCTAGTGTGTCTCTACATCTAGGATGAATCATCCTAAAAGGACATTACCAAGCATCTAGATACGTTAAAACTAGCTTCTGAGTGCATCCTCTCATACCTAGGTGGTTTGTGCTTTATAAAAAAACAAAACCTCGTTACACCTCATCTCACAATTATTTGAAACCAAGCAAGAAATCTCAAAAAGAATCTTTGTTGATATCCAACCTTTGATAAAAGGAAATCACTCATCCATACACATTTCAACACATCTTCATCACATCTTACTCAAAACAATTTTGGACCTATCAAAGGACCAACCACACACTTTTTCACCCACAAATGCGTTCTTCAAACATGGCTAGGAGTAGGTCTCAAAGTCATAGACAAACTCAAAATAAAATATTGGAATAAGAAGAAGAGAACGTTAACCCCTTTTCCAGAAGAGGAGACCTAGATACCCCTACATAAGCACAAATAGAAGACGCACTTAGCAACCCCAAATTTAATAGACTTTTTGAAGAAGTAAGGATATACCAGAATAAGCCCAACATAACCATCGACAAGAACAAAATCAAGGTGACGGGGGGGAAATTAATACACATAACTATGACGATAACTATCAATACGACAACATCTTCCCTCATCTTACATAAATGAATATGATGAGACAACTGATGCAAGACCTCTCCCAACAAGTGCACTCAGGAAGGTCACAAAAGCAATATGATCCGAATGATATATGTCCATATCCATTTGATAGGAACATATAAATGTTGGCAATATACTGGATTTGGTTAAGTGTTGTCATTTATGTCAACACTATATCCTGGTTGGATCTATCCCGATTAGTTTTGGTGATCATCTTGGTTTTGGTTGTGTTTCTGATCTGGTATGTTCAGATCTCTCGAATCGGTTTTGGATTCTTATTCTAATGGTAATATGCTTTCTATATTATAGTGGTTCATGATTTGGTTATCGATTTTGGTATCTACCGGTACCCGGATTGCGTTTGGCTTTACTGGCTTGCCTTGCGTTCCTGGTTAGCTTTACTAGTATGCATCATTTAGTGACTTGGTTAGTGGATTTTGGGTTTGGCTTATGGAATCAGTTTCTATCATATTGTTGGTTCTTCTTGATCATATCCCAAGTATTTGGTGACTTTACATTGGATGGTGTGCTATTATGATGGTCCTATTTGAATCCAGTTAAACTTTATATTATTTCATTGAGGGTTTCTACCGGTTGGTGAAGTGTGTTGGATTTTGGTCTTAGCAGAATTCCCAACAGATGCAATGTAAATCATAATATTGGTCCGATGATATCATGTGATGTAATTTTTGTAATTATGGGTTTATGGGTTTAGGGTTTAGCTGACCTTGTCAACAAGGTTGATGATCTGTATTTATAGGTGACTTATTCATGTAATCGGTTATGGACATGGTTATGGATGGTCAAGTCTTCATTATCAGAGAAAGGATTATGTGTGAATAGAGTCATATCATTCCAGTGAAGGTTGGAAAGGTTTTGTATTGCAGAGTAGATATCAATATTTAACCGGAACTATATCAGGCATTTGTAGATGCTACTTTTACAGTTCATTTCTTTCTGGATTATAGTTTGATGTTTATGTAAGTCAGTGAGACATCCCTTTGTGATGAGCAGTATGCTCTAGGTTGTTGGCCTTTCTGAAAGTGCAAACCCCATTGTAATCATTCACAATACTACTGCAAAGTATTCATCTGATTGTGGGTAGGGTTTCCCACCGTGGTTTTTCCCTTTCTGGGTTTTACACGTCAAAATATTGGTGTTACGTGTGTTGTGATTTCATGTTATATGCTTCATTGTTTTGTGCTTCAGTTTGAGGTTTATAATTAAATTGATTGTTGTAACTGGTAGTTAACTAATTCAGCCCCCCTCTCTATTTACTCCTAGTATTAGTGCATTCTAACAATTGGTATCAGAGCAAGGTCCTCTCTACAGAAGTTTAATCGCTTGAGGAGATTTGATGGAATTAGCATCTAGTTCTACATTCAATCCCTACCGGAAGGAGAGTCCCATATTTGATGGTACAAATTACAAAATATGGAAGGAGCGAATGAAGATTCATATCAGATGTCTTGGAGATGAAGTTTGGGAGATAGTGGAGAAAGGGAATATACCTCATGATCCTAATTCTAGTACATCAATACCTATTGATGAATAGAAGAGAGCTGAAAATGATGTGAGAGAAAAAGAAGCTTTGCTGAGCGCCCTATTTGATGAAAAGCTATTGAATGTCATAGAGTTGGAGAATGCTAAACAGATTTGGTTGAAGCTTAAAACTCTTTATGAAAGAGACCAGGCAATGAATATTGCTAAACTTGAAGGTTTCCGGGTAAGGTATGCAACTTTGAAGATGGAAGAAGATGAGAAGATAAGTTCTTTCATGGATAGAGTCAATGAGATTGTCATGGGTATCAAATGTTGTGGCGGACCTGTCAGTGAAGATAAGATAGTTTTAAAAGTTCTAAGACTTCTACCTTTGGCTTACAAGATGAAGGCTACTGCTATCAATGAACTCTAGACAATGTCAAGTACCCCTATGACCAGAGATACACTACTTGGGAAATTGACTTCTTTTGAACTTGAAGAACTTGGAGATCAGAGTGTTGCTAAAATTGAGAATGCATTTAAAGCATCTGCCTCTAGTAAATAGAAGATAGATTGGAAAGAGATGTATGCTAAGGATATGGAGGAAATTGAGAAAGAAGAAAGAGATCTTGAAGAGATGGAAGCCCTGATTGGTAGAAGAATTCCTAAAGGACCAACAGGAAGTAAGTATGAAGGGAAAGTCCCTTTTAAATATTTTTCATGCAATAAGATTGGCCACTTTGCTTCTAGATGTCTTGAAAGAGATGCTAGCTATCATGAAAGTTTTGTGAGGAATTATAAGCCTAATCCTGAATATCAGAGAAGACCTAGATTCAGAAGGAATAAGAATAAATTATGTTATTATGCTGGTGATGATGATTTTGGTATTTCTAATGATGATGATGATGAACCTGTGAGTGGATCCGGTAATGGAGCTTCCTCCAGCAAAGATTGGCTCTTTATTGCTATCAAGGATGATTCTTTGGAATTTGTCATTGAAGCAGCTCATACTGAAGAAAAGGCTTTAGTTGTTAAAATTGAAGAGAAGGATGAATGGGTCATAGATAGTGGATGCTCACATCATATGACTGGTGACAAGAGAAAGTTCTTAACATTGCAAGAATTTGATGGTGGATTGGTCAAATTTGGAGACAACAAGGCATGCAGGATCAAAGACAAAGGAAAGATATCATTGGATGGTAAGACTAATACTAATAATATCTATTATATTAAAGGCTTAAAGGACAATATTTTGAGTGTAGGTCAGAATTGCAATTTAATGATGGAAAATGCAAGATTATCAGTAAATCTGGATTGGAGATTGCTTTCGGAACTCAGACTAAAGGTAATATCTTTCACTTTAACTCTGGTGAGAAGGCTTGCTTGATTTCTCAGATTGATGAAAGTTGGTTATGGCATAAGAGGATGTGTCATGTAAATTTTAATTGCATAGTGAAGATCAGTTTAATACTGACTGCCAGAGAATTGCTTAAAATTGTTAAACTCCATAATCCGGTATGTAGAGAATGTCAAATGGGTAAGCAATTTAGAACTTCTTTCAGAATTATACATGATAAATCTAATAAAATTCTTGATCTTATTCATACAAATTTGTGTGGACCAGCAAGGACTAAATTTTTTCAAGGTGATAGATATTTTATGTTACTTATTGATGAATATTCTAGAATGATGTGGGTAGCATTTTTGAAAGAAAAATTTGAAGCTCTTGAGAAATTCAAAATCTTTAAAGCTATGGTTGAGACTGAGAGAGGATTGAAGATAAAATGCTTAAGATCAGATCATGGTGGTGAATTTACATCCGGTGAGTTGAACAACTTTTGTGAGAGGTGTAGATGTATAAATATGACCACTTTCCTAAGTGAATATTTAATATTCATTTAAACCCCATTCTTCCTATTAATTAAATTCTTCACATTCATCTATTTAATTAAATGAATTACTCAATTTATTCAATTAAATTCACCTAAGCTTCTTCTAACCTTTAATTAAATAAACCACTTTATTTAATTAATTCCCCTTTCTCCCTTTTTAATTAAATCTACATTTAAATAAATTGGTCCTTGCAAATAAATAAATCTAATTTATTTATTAAATCTCCCACTTGTATTTATGCAAGTTGCATCTATTTGATTGAAATAAAGTAATTTTATTTTAATTAAAATCCTTTTTCCTCCACTTGCATTTTCCTGCATCTCCCACTTGCCTCCTTAACCCCCTTCTAAATTCTTCTAATCAATTCCAATTTAGCCTAATCCATCTCCTATTTATTGTCACATTCCTAAGCAAAGAGAAGTCACTTCTCAAAGTCTCCAAAGTCTTTGAAAACCATTAAAGGCTTTATGTCCTCAACAAGTTAACCCTCAAAGTCTTCCAAACCATTTAAGGCTCTTACATAACCATTAATGGTTAACTCAACCTTCTTGCATGATTAGCGAATTTCTCTCTAACTCAACCCTCATCTAACCCAAGGGTCTCATCAAGCATTCATGGATTTAACCTTGGTTATTACTTTAACCCTTGCACAAGAGTTTACCCCTTGGGTAAAAGCTTTATCCAGTGGATAACCCTAGCCTAACCTTAACCCTTACCTCCTAAGGTAACCTTCATGTCTTCTCAAGCATACAATGCTTCTTTCATTTCCTCTCAAGCAAGCTCTTGTTGACAATTGTCACCATTTCATTGGTGAGAATTGAAAACATGGATTGATTAACTTTCAATCCTGGCCCTTGTTAAGATTATCTAATCTTGACCATCCATTGCCCTATTTTCCCTGTAAATAGAGCTCTCATTCTCTCATTTTGAATATATAGAAATATTTGTGTATCAAACTTATATTCATTTTGCTAATAGGATCCAAGTCTTCATGCATGAAACTTATAGCCTAATTAACTAATCATTTTAGCCCCTCTTTGTTAAATCATCTTAATAAGCATTTAGAAGAATTCTAATATCATAGAATATTCATGTTAGACTAGTATATCATTGCTAGGATAATTATCTAATCTTATCATCATCTTTATGCTAGATTAATAATCATAGTTTCAATATCATATACATGTTAGGAATTTATTCATTCTTATAATCAAACATCACTCGTTCTTGGAGTTGTCATTCTTAAGTCACTTTGCTCAGTGATCTGAGAGAAAAGGCATTGACTTTAGGGATCCTGTGAGATAGAGAAAAATGGGACACCCCTTGGGAGGTTGAGCTATTCAATATAGTTCCTATAACTTGCACCAAGAGCTCATTGGTTTGTGGGCCCTTTTTGAAACTAACTTTCGCTTTTATGTCGCCCTCATTTCTCGCACACAAGAGGAATGGTATTAGGAGAAAAATTTCTATACCTAGATCCCCACAAAAAAATGGATTGGTGGAAAGGAAGAACAAAACAATTTTGGATGTAGCAAGGACTATGATGACTAAAGCTAAATTACCTAATATCTATCAGAGTGAAGCTATCAATACAATTGTTTACACTTTCAATCGAGTACACATCAAAGGCGATACCAATAAGACTCTTTATGAATTATGGTTTGGTCATACTCCTACTATCAAATATTTTAGAATTTTTGGAAGCAAATGTTACATTAGAAGAGATGATGTATTAAGAAAGTTTGATCCTAGAAGTGATGAAGGAATATTTTTGGGTTATTCTACTAAGAGCAAATCATATAGATGTTATAACAAAAGACTATATAGGATAATGGAAAGCATAAATGTCAAGGTGGATGAGCATGGAAGTAATAAGTCAGAGCATATGATTATGGACTAGAAGATGAATTTATCAGACCTAAACCAGTAATGCAAGAATCAATTCAAAAGAGTGAACCAGTGACTCCGGTAACATTGAAAAAATCAACAATGACAGATGAACAACATAATGAGTCAACAAATCAAGAAAATTGAAAGACTCACAGGTATGTGAAACCATATCATTTTGAAGATCAAATCATTGGAGATAAAAGGAAAGGTGTGATGACTAGGATAAGGTTAGTTGTTGAAGGAGATGTTTAATTTCTCAAATTGAACTGAAATATTTTATTGAGGCAAGTAAAGATGAAAAGTAGATAAAGGAAATGCAAGAGGAATTAGATCAGATTGAAGTTAATAAGACATGGGAACTAGTACCTAGACCTAGAGACAAGAACATTATTGGAACTAAATGGGTTTTCAGGAAGGAATAAATTAAATCAGGAAGGTCAAGTTGTAAGGAACAAGGCTAGATTGGTTTGCAAAGGCTATTCATAGGAAGAAGGTGCTGATTATGGAGAGACTTCTGCATTGGTTTCTAGAATTGAAGCGGTAAGACTTTTTCTTTCTTATGTTGCAAACAAGAACTACAAAGTATATTAGATGTGTTAGACAGTTCAGATAACAGGAAGACAACTGAGGGGGGGGATTGAATCAGTTGTCACAGATTACCAAAAGCATTAGCAATTTAAACTTTTAATACCAAAACCCAAAATAATAATATCGGAATAGTAGTTAATCCAATTAAGCATAAACAATAATCACAGAATAAAAGCCGTCCACACAACACCAATATTTGTACTTGGAAAACCTGGTAAAGGGAAAAACCACAATGGGAAGCATACCCACAGTCAGATAATACTTTTGTAGTAAGTATGTGAATTACAATGAAGGGGCCTGCACTTGCAGGAAGGCCAACAACCTATAGCACACTGCTCATTACAAAAGAAGCCTCACTGACTACATATAAATCCAGATTACAATCCAGAGAAGTGTTGAACTACAAAAGATAGCATCTCCTATATCTAAGTACAGTTTTGGTTAAGCTCAATACTAGAGGACTAAATCCTCTTACATAAAACCAATTCGATCTCTAATTATCATCGAACTCCTCTGCCTGAATGATATTACATTATTCACACATTACATTCCTTGACCATGACCTCTTACATTAACCATGATGATCTACAATGAGATCTTACATTTATTTATACAAACCCTTGACCATAAACAATCAGGTCGGCCACCAGACAATAAACCAATTACATAATTACAAACCATGTCGGCCTTAGACCAAAACAAATAATATCCAACACATTAGACATTCTGAAAATACAACAATAGGTCCCATCCACATGTTACATCAATGTCAGTCCATAACCTAGATCAACCGGGACCAAGTATAGGTCCACAAGCTTCAGCAATGATCTCCAGATGCGAAGTCTCGAACATGATCACCAACAAAATCCTGAAACTCCATCAAAAGTTGCACCAACACCAATTATGCAATTCATCAAAGATCTCCACCAAAAGCTCTGCCGGTGAAACCCTCACCGAAACCAGAAACCAATCTTCTAAGTAAGCAGGATAGAATATAATCACCAGACCAAAAACAATTGACCAAATATGAGTATAAGCATTATGAGCAAACCAATTCCATCACCAGATTATACCGGAGTCTACCAGATCATGCCAGATCCAAGTTAACCAGAAATCACTCATCCTACTGGGACCAGAAGGGTGTCGGTAAAGCATCCAAATATCTAGTGCTGACATCAATGACAAATCATCAATAGAACATATAATCAATTCCACCAAATGACCAACAATCTCCCCCTTTAGCATTGATTGCAACACTAGATGTGAAAAACATATAATTACCAAGAAATGTCAAATAAGTCCCCCCCTATGGAAGACAACCAACAAACACCTGCATATAGCTCTGAATATCAATATCACTCCCCTTTTGAATAATATCTCTCCCTTTGACATTTACTTTTTCACATCACTATCTCTCCCCCTTTGACATCAATGCTAGAAATCTGACAGAAATATCAAAGTACAAAATAAGCCTCTGAATCTCAAAGATGACTACTCCCTCTGAGCAGTAGCATCCCACATCAGTGCCAGAATGAATAGTATCTCTGATAATGCATGTCGGACTGATGCCAAACAACATCAAGTCTCTGTTGGAGGGGTAGAAACCCCCAATCTGTCTCTTAGGTGCTCAAATGATTCCTTGGATAAAGGTTTAGTGAAAATATCTGCAATTTATTCTTTAGTGTTCACATAAACTAGTTTAACTTCATTTGCTTCCACCTTCTCCTTCAAAAAGTTATACTTGATAGATATGTGCTTTGTCTTAGAATGAAATACCAGCTTCTTTGATATATCAATAGCAACAAAGTTATTACAGTGAATAACTACTGGTGCATCACAATCCACCTTTATATCCTTCAACATTTTCTTCATCCATAAAACTTGTGTATAGTTAGTAGCAGCAACAACATACTCAGCTTCAATAGTAGATAGAGAAGTACATGACTGTTTCTTGTTGATCCATGCAACCAACTTCTTTATGAGAAAGAAAGCTCCATTGGAAGTAATTTTCCGGTCATCAACATCTCTAGCCCAGTCAACATCTGTATATGCACATAAAGTAAAGCTATCATCCTTAGGGTACCATAAGCCATATTCTGATGTACCTTGCAAGTATCTAAAAATTATTTTCACCACCATCTCATGATTTTCTCCAGGATCACTCTGAAATATTGAAACAATACAAACAATATTCATAATTTCAGGCCTAGTCCGAGTCAAATAAAGTAGACCTCCAATCATAGATTTTTATCCTGTAGGATTTATCGGTGTAGAGATATATTTTCTTGTCAATTTCTCACTTGTAACCATAGGTGTACTTACCGGTTTAGAATCTCCCATACCAAATTTCTTCAATAATTCCTTAGCATATTTAGTTTGACAGATAAAAATACCTTTGTCAGTCTGAGTAATCTGCAAACCTAAGAAAAATTTCATCTCACCAATCATAGACATCTCAAATTATTTCTCCATACTCTTAGAAAATTCTATGCATAACTTATCTTCACCTCCATTACAACAATAACAACAATGACAAACCCAAACAGATAACAAGCAACAAGGTAACAAAGATCAAGGCTAAATTCTAGGAATGGCGAAGTGGCGAGTGGGAAATTCAAATTTTAAACCTGGGGATGGTGGATTTCATGGGCATGGCAGTTTTTCTACGGTTGGAGCTGGAAAACAGGCTAGTTTTCAGGCTTCTCAGGGTACTGAGGGGGACAAAGCGATAGTCAAATCAGTGGAAGATAAATATTCCAAAATTGGGGACCCACATGATAGAGGTAAAGAAAAGAAATGGTCATCTCTTTTTGGAGTTAAGCCACTGGTGAAATCTGGTCTTCCGGAAGTTAAAAATATATCTGATCCAATGACAGGGGTTATTGCTATCTCTATTTCAGATAAGCTGGTTGATTTCACTATGTCTGGTTTAGCTACGACCTTGGTTGGAAGGCTTGCTAGTTTTAGACCTAATATTGATGTTGTCAGGAATTTTATAAGGAGGAAATGGGTTCTCAAAGATCAAGTGGATGCGGCGGCATTTCCTAGGGTTTTTTTTCCTTTGTTTTCAATAATGAAGAAGATATGAATAAAGCTCTATGTGAAGGCCATGGATGTTCGACAAGTCAACCTTGGCTTTACAAAAATGGGCTCCAAACCTTTCTCTTGATGAATCCTTCTTTGTGTCGGTGCATGTGTGGATGCGTCTCCCCGACCTTCCATTGGAGTTCTAGAATGAGGGGGTCTTTAAAGGGATTGCGGGATCATTTAGAGAACTTCTTTCGATCGACCCGATGACTGCAGCTAAATCAAGGTTGGTTTTTGCTCGTATTTTTGTTAATGTTAATAAAATGACGGATATGCCTCAATCTATTAAGATTCTATCTAAATTGGAGAAATGGATCGAAGTGATTGAATATGAATCTCTCCCATTTGTCTATTTTCATTATAAAAAGTCGGGTCATTGGGCGAAATCTTGCCCAGTTAAGAAGAGTAATATTGGCAAGAATGATAGTAGTTCGAAGCAGAAATGGCAACGAAAGGGAAGAGAGATGAATTACCTGCAAGGTATGGTTTTGAGAAGGAAGTGATTGAGTTGGAAAATGAGGAAATGAAGGATATGAATAGTATGATGAATACTAAGAGGGGGGGTGAATTAGTATGCCAAAAATTAGTGTACTTAAACACTTTGCTAGACTAACAGTAAACCGGTAAAACAGTTTAGCAGACAAACCAGTTAGCACACATGCAAACCAAATAGCTAATAATGCATTCACCCACAGAAGCACAAACACCATAACACAAGAGATTTTGATGTGGAAACCCAAATGGGAAAAACCATAGTGAGATGGAACTCACAAGTAACTATCTACAGAATAGGAACCAGACTAGTTAAGGTCAGACCGGTTAAGGTCATACAATGTTCTTTACCAGAATAGATCCTGTTAGGAATCTCAATCTTTGTTAGGAGATAAGTCTGATTAAAGACTACCTTGCTAGAGTATTTTAGATCCATAGATGTGAACCACCTTGTTAGAGGATTTACAGAAGGCTTTTGGGCCTACCCGGTTAAGGGCTTCAGACTTGTCGAAGATGTAAGTAATCAACAAGTGAGTGATCTAGCAAATAGCACAGATTGCTTGGTTAGATCCTTGATAGCTCATTCCTAATGCATTCCAACATTACTTCAGTCTTCAACACATTCACACTCTCTAACTCATTAACCACCTTAAACCCTAGCAACAACCTAAAACCCTAGACATGATGTCCTTATAAAGGAATCTAATTTCATGTTGGTCCAATAGGATTACAATACAATTTCCTAGGTTCAATGCATCTAGACATATCTGGTAACATGACACAAAAAGCACCGTTTGAAGTGTCGGCACCGTCAAACAATCGGTGGATGGTAACTCATCACAAAATGCCAGTTGGTAACTCATCACAGAGTATTACCGGTTCATACAAAATACCAGTTTAAGCAAAATACCGGTTGCCAGTTTGACAAAATGAAGACTGGGAAATATGTGTTCTGTTGCTTTGATCCTTCGTACCACTTGAGATCCTCGAACTACTTGGGGTCAACATATCGCTTCATATCGGTAATCACTTTCTGCAAAACACCAATAGTCTAAGGACTATAATGCATCATACCAGTTGGAACAAGTACCGGTTGAGCTTTAACTTATATATACAAAAGTGATCTCAATGCAAGTGTGTGTCCATCAATGACAATCACAACAAAATCATCAAAAATGCCAACATAGTAATACTAAATTTTTTTTTGTGCCTATTATAACAATAAAAAAGATAGTAATAAGGAGGAAGAGCAAGGAAAAGATGCAAATGCTCAAAGATTTGAATATGAGGATCAGAAGGTTGGTCCTATCATCCAGGATAAAGCTGATGAGAGTTCCTATAATGATGCTTCTGCTTCATCTAATATTAAAGACAATGAGGGAGACTTTAATGAAGCGCAAGACTATAACATTTCAGATTTTGAGCCTTTGCTATTATTAACCAATGGAAGTCCTAAGCCGATCCAATGCAAAACTCCCCCTAAAAGTTTGGAAACAGTGGTTCTTGAGGAAAATCTTAGGATTTTCAGTACTAAAGAAGGCAACTCAAATAATGGAGGATCTAATGGAGGTATTTCAACTAGAAGCAAGAATAAGAAAGTGGCAGATGTTGGAAGTCATAGAAAAAAGAAGGGGGGTCCTTCTCTAAAAAATCAAAGGGAACAGGAAAGTTGGAAGAACCATGCTGATGGAACACAGAGCTCCATCGAGTCATCCTTATCCTCGGTTAAAGTATGAAGATAATCTCATGGAACATAAGAGGGCTGAATGCCTCCCATAAGTAGGATGTGTTACGTAATATTATAAGAGATCATAAACTGGATGTTGTCCTTGTTCAGGAAACTAAGATGTGCAAGGATAAAGTGGAAAAGATTAGAATATTAAAAAATAATGGAGTTATTGGAGCTAGTTCGGAGGGTGCCTCTGGAGGTACAACAATTTTTTGGAACCAAAATACTATAATAGGTAAGGAAATCACTTCAGAAGTCAATAGGACCTCAGTTTTGCTTGAGCATATTAAGGATAACTTTGTCTGGGTTGTCACTAATGTATATGCACCTAATTCTAAAAGCCGAAAGATCTAAATTTTGGAAGAGCCTTGCTGAAGTCAGACTAAATTTTGCTGATAAAAGCTGGATAATAATAGGAGATTTCAATACACATCTTAAAGAGGATGAAAAGATGGGAGGCCTCCCCTTGCAGATGGAGGGAAGACAAGATCTTATGGATTTTATTAACGACCAAGCTCTGATGGATGTGGATCTCTAAGGGATTAATTACACATGGACCGATCGTAAAACTAGATCTAATCTTATTCAAGTAAGGTTGGATAGATCCCTGATTTCTCTTGAGTGGCTTTCTAAGTATATTTTCTCTTTGGCGTTTATCATTAAGATTGGATCTGATCATTACCCTATTTATTTCACTGCTAATTCTTTGTCTGCAAAGAGAAATTTTCCTTTCAGATTTGAAAAAGCGTGGTTATCCCACCCATTTTTAGAGGTTTCTATTGCTGATTGGTGGAATTCTGAGATTGAGGGAATGACATTATTCGGAATTGCCAAAAAGCTTAACATTATAAAGGCCAAAGTCAAAATATGGAACAAAGAGGTGTTTGGAGATATCTTTAAAAGCAAAGCCTAAATTAAGACTGATATTAAGGAAGTCCAAGATAAAATCCAAGAGGAAGGGCTTTCAGAGGACTTGAGAATTATTGAAAATGGGTTGTTGTCTAAATACTATGAAATTATTTCTAATGAAGAGACTTTTTGGAGACAAAGATTTAGAGCCTTGTATTTGAAGGAAGGTGATAAAAACACCCAGTTTTTCCACTTGACTGCTCTAAAGCATAGGGCGGTTAATAGGATTTCCAAGTTATCCTACAATAGGGGGATGTTATTTGATGAAAATGATATAAGAAAGGAAGATTTGGGTTTTTTTAGCAATATGTTGGGAGGGGTGGACGATCTGGATTTCAGAAATCAAGACCTTCTTGTGCAGGCTATCCTTCCCATTTCAAATAAGGATGACAATAATAATCTCTCTTGGATCCCTTCTAATCAGGAAATAAAAAAGGCGGTGTTTTCCTTTCATGGAGATAAGTCTCCTGGTCTGGATGGATTTGCAAAGTTCTTTTTCTAAAACTTCTGGCATATTGTGGAGATTGATATTTGTAATGGAGTCAAAGAATTCTTTGGTTCAAGAAGGCTTCTACTAGAACTGAATGCAACCTTTATTGTACTTATTCTGAAGGTTTTTGGAGCTGACTCTCTTAATAAGTTCAGACTTGTTAGTCTTTGTAATTCTGTTTACAAGATTATTTCTAAGGTTCTTACTTCTAGAATGCTGGATATTCTTCCCAGGATTATTTCAGCTCAGTAGAATGATTTTTAATTCTATTATTTCAGTTCATGAAAATATTCACTCTTTAATTCCTGCAAAAAATCAGGGATTTTTTCTCAAGTTGGATATGTCTAAAGCCTATGATAGAGTTAATTGGCAATTCCTTTTCAGAATTATGAAAGCTTTTGGGTTTGGGGATAAGGTGATTAAGCTTTGTTCCTAGTTGATTGGAACTTCCACCTCTACAGTTATTATTAATGGATCTCCTTCCAGTTTCTTCAAAAGTTCTAGAGGTCTAAGACAGGGGGATCCCATTTTTCCTATTTTGTTCACTATTTTAGCTGAAAGTTTGGGTAGATTTATTATAAAAAATGTGGAAGATGGTAAACTCAAAGGCCTAAAACCTTCATCTTCCAACTTAACCTGTACTCATGAACAATTTGTTGATGATTCGATTACTATGGGGGAAGCTACTATTAGGGAAGCAAGAAATATGAAGAGTGTTATGGATTCCTATGAAACTACTTCTGGCCAAAATATTAATTGAGATACGAGCTCTTTGTTCTCCATCAATGCCCCCGTTGATAGACAAAAAAGGACTGAAAGAATCCTTGGATGTAAAATTGTTGAGTTTCCTTCAACATATTTGGGGCTTCCTCTTTGTTTAAAGCCTTCAGAGAATTTTTTGGATGAAGCTGGTTGATAGATTCAATTCCAAATTGGCTGGATGGAAATGAGCTATCCTTAGCCAAGCTGGTAAGGTGATGTTGCTTAAAGCTACTCTTCAAAATTTGCCTATCTATGCCCTTAGTCTGTTTAAAATCCCTAGAAAGTTTGCGGAGGCAATTGAAAGAATTCAAAAAAAATTCTTATGGTCGGGAGTGGAAGATAAAAATAGAATAACCCTTATAGCTTGGAACAAAATTTGTACTCCTAAGGCTTTTGGGGGGTTGGGTTTAAGGAATATTATATCTATGAATAATGCCTTGTTAGCAAAACAAATTTGGAGAATGAAAGGGGAGGATAGAGAATGGAATTTAATTTGGAAAAATAAATGTCTTTACATGTAACCTTCTGGGGAAGAATTTTTGGAAAACTCTTTTTGTTGTTGAAGGTTCTGCAATTTGGAATGCAGTTCAAACGGCTAAAAGTTGGGCAGCTGCTGGAAGAATGTGGAAATTGGGGAATGGAAGAATTATTAGATTTTGGGAAGATAAATGGCTTATGGATAAAGCTCTGGAGGATATTCCTATCCTTAAGTAATGGAAAGACTGGTTTAAAAATAGGTATGGTGGCTCTATTAGAGACTATTGGATAAACAGGAAGTGGATTGAGTTCAGCTAGCAATGTCCGAGATTAAAATTTCTTGAGATTCTGCTTTCTTCTAAAACATTTAGGGACAATAAGGAGGATAGTCTGATTTGGAGGGAGACTTCAGATGGGAAATACTCTATGTCTTTAGCGGTGTCTATGTACAACAAAGTTCTAGAAGAGATTCCTTTGTGGGCTAAAGTGTGGATAAATAAGTTGATGCCCAAAATTAATATCTTCTTTTGGATTTTTATCCAAAATAAGGTGCTGACTCTTGATAACCTTCAAAAGCATGGATTTTTTTTTCCTAACAGGTGTTCTCTTTGTTGCAGGGATGAGGAGTCTCCTTGTCACATCCTCTACCAGTGCACTTTCAGTCAAGAAATCTAGAATATTATTTTTAGTAGGTGGAAGTTGAGTTGGGTTTTCCTAAACTCCCTGGAGGAGTTTTGGCAGCAATGGTACTGTTCTACTTCCAATTCTAAGAATGTGGAGCTATGGAAACTTACTCTCCCTAATGTCATATGGAATATCTGGAAGGAGCGCAACAACATGATTTTTAGGGATAAAATTTCTAACCCTGAAGTTGTGGTGGAGAAAATCTATAGAGGGATTTCTGAATGTTTAAATGGAACTGATCATGGTTTAGTTGCTAAAGAGGACTTTAATGATAGATGGAACCTCTCTACTAGAAGATCTAGTAAGGATAAGGGTAGGGATGGTCTTGTCTGGAGCTTTCCATCTCAGGGATGGATTAAGGCCAACTTTGATGGGCGTCTAAGGGGAACCCGTGTAAAGCTGGTTATGGGGGCATTGTCAGGAATTTTGCTGGAAGTTGTCTTGTGGTAGTTGTTGGCCCTTTGGGTAATCAAACTAGTCATTATGTTGAAGCCTATGTGGCTTTGAATACTTTTATTATTGTAAAAAATCTAAATCATGATAACCTATGGCTGGACGGAGACTCTCTTAACATTATTAAGTGCCTTAAGGGAGAAATTAAGCCATCATGGTCTATAGAAACATTATTTTTAAAGCTAGAGAAATTATAGCTAGCTTTAAATCTATTATAATTGAACATGCCTTTAGAGAAAAAAATGAGGTAGCGGATGGTCTAGCAAACCTAGGCATAATTTCTGAAGCTCAAAGTATATGGTATGGGGGAGTTAATATTGATTTTAATATTAAAGATCTTATCAGAAAGGACAGATTCATGGGGAAGGATGGATTGCACGATTAATCATGAAAGTTTTAATGAGTAATCTTCACATTTATAGAAAGGTAATGATGACACTACAAAATGACATAATCCTAATCAAAGCTATTAATCCTCTGCACACTTTGTGGGTTAGCATTTTTAAAAATTTGAGTGTCATTTGGAAGGAAGCTCCAAAGTTGCAGAAGAAGAGATTTGGTATAACGAATTTGAAAATGGCGGGGATCTAAGGATAGAAGAACCAGATAACATTTCCAGATGGAAGGAAATGCCAAAGGTGTGGAATAAGTTGGAGGAAGGGTTCATGATGAATTTCATGGAGAAGCTAGTCGATTATGATAAAGGCAGAGTTAACCTAGCGGTCAACAAAGTCATTGAAAACTGGATTAACAACTCATTCAAAATTCATGGGGTAAGGTTTAAGTTGGATGCAAACCTTATTGCGATGGTTACAGGTATGCCCCACTCCGGTCTCAACTTTTTTTGAGATTTGAAAGTTTCAAATAATGCAGTTAAGATTTTTCCACGTAAAGAGAAGGAGGGAGAAAAAATTGGAAAAGCTAAGGGGGTATTATGATGCTTCCAACATTAAGAAAATTTGAGGCCGTGTGTTGAATGCTATTATGGAATACATTACTGTGG
Organism: Cryptomeria japonica; assembly: GCF_030272615.1. Classification (NCBI taxonomy): domain Eukaryota; kingdom Viridiplantae; phylum Streptophyta; class Pinopsida; order Cupressales; family Cupressaceae; genus Cryptomeria; species Cryptomeria japonica. The sequence goes on along the minus strand of NC_081410.1, from coordinate 43,791,368 downwards.
AGGGTCATTTTACCAGGGTCCACACATACCATTTTGTGCTTTTAAATCATTTCAGACATGAGAAAAGGATTTCTCTGCCTCACTACCTCTTCAGGTCTCTATCACAGTCTCTTAATAAGCATAGCAAGAACCCTTCGACTCTGGTGCTTCATTGTGGCCTCATTTTGCTCATCTATGAGCACTGCAAAATTCTAGCTATCCAGGAAAATAAAATATTGTCTGTGTCTCCAGGGAAAGGTAAGAGGAAGATGGAGGAAGGCGGGCCTAGCAAGGAAGAGTTGACACAGAGAAAACAGGGCAAAAAAACTTCTGGGGTGAAAATTCAAGAGGACAAGGGTAATCAAAAGGAGACAAAGATAGACTTAGAGGACATCAGAAAAGATAGAAGTGAGATGAAAACTGATGAGTCTAGAGGTGAGGAGAGCTAGAGAGAAGAAGAAGTGGGGGAAGAGGAAGGAGGAGCTAAGGACATTTCTGATCATCATAGTCCTACCCACAGTGGTAGTATAGGCAATGTCAATAGCCAGCCTATGGAGGAGCAGGACAATAAGATTAATGAGGAAAAATAAATGAATATTGAGCAGGAGAAGAACAAGGAATTTGAGCAGGAGATGGACAAGGAGAATTCGAGCAAGGATAAGGATAATGCTGGAGAAGGGTTAATTCTGGATAAACTCAACAATCTATCTAAGGCTAGAATGGGTTTTGACAGGTGGGTTTATGAAGGAATCAAGTATCTGGAAAAAAATAAGAAGCATCGAGCAGAGAAAAGGAAGAAAGCTGATAGGAACCAAGAGCAGTGGAATAAGGAGATGGAGGAAAAAGCAAAGAAGCTGGAAGCTCAGATTGGTAATCTGGAGGAAGGAAAAACTGCTGTGAAAAACCTTTTGGTTATGATTTTGGACATCCTTACCTCGGTTACTGAGAATTTAGAGGAAATTTCTAAAGTCCTTGATGGCTCCAACACCCCCAAACCTGTCGTGGACCTTGATATTGATGAGGTTGTTATGGAAATAGGGACTGTGGAAAGTGCTCCTGGTGGTGCAGCAAAGAGAACAAGGGCAAGCATGAAAAAAGTTGTTGTGGCTTCTTCCAAGGAAATTCCTAATCTTAGGGATAATATTAAAGATTTGCAAGGGATTAGCAGAAATCTGGCTAATGCCCTAAAAAACATTAAGTAATTTGGTTTCTATCTTTTGTCTATTTTGTTTGGACGTTGTTGGTTCTATGGGGATTTTTTGTTGGATATTGCCCTTTTATATGCTGGTTTTTTAGCAGTTTGTATCTTCTTGTTTCTTAATTCTTTAATATCTTAAGGATCTTTTGTAAAGGATTTCGGGGTCCCTTCAAAACCTACTTTTCCCGTAATAAAAAACTTATCTTCACCTCCAAAAATAATGTCATCAATAAATACTTCAACAATCAGTATTGATGAATACTAAGAGGGGGGGGGGTGAATTAGTATACCAAAAATCATTGTACTTAAACACTTTACTAGACTACTAGCAAACCAGTAAAATAGTTTAGCAGACAAATCGGTTAGCACATATGCAAACCAAATAGCTAATAATGCATTCACCCACAGAAGCACAAACACCATAACACAAGAGATTTTGACATGGAAACCCAAATGGGAAAAACCACGGTGAGATGGAACTCACAAGTAACTATCTGCAGAATAGGAACCAAACCGGTTAAGGTCATACAATGTTCTTTACCAGAACAGATCCTATTAGGAATCTGAATCTCTGTTAGGAAATAAGTCCGATTAAAGACTACCTTGCTAGAGGATTTTAGATCCACAGATGTGAACCACCTTGTTAGAGGATTTACAAAAGGCTTTTGGGCCTACTCGGTTAAGGGCTTCAGACTTGTCGAAGATGTGAGTAATCAACAAGTGAGTGATCTAGCTAATAGCACAGATTGATTGGTTAGATCCTTGATAGCTCGTTCCTAATGCATTCCAACATTGCTCCAGTCTTCTACACATTCACACTCTCTCTAACTCATCAACCACCTTAAACCCTAGCAACAACCTAAAACCTTAGACATGATGTCCTTATAAAGGAATCTGATTTCATGTCGGTCCAATAGGATTATAATACAATTTCCTAGGTTCAATGCATCTAGACATATTCTGTAACATGACACAAAAAGCACTGTTGAAGTGTAGTGTCGGCACCGTCAAACAATTGGTGGATGGTAACTCATCACAAAATGCCGGTTGGTAACTCATCATAGAGTATTACCGGTTCATACAAAATATCGGTTTAACCAACATACCGGTTGCCGGTTTGACAAAATGAAGACTGGGAAATATGTGTTCTGCCGCTTTGATCCTTCGTACCGCTTGAGATCCTCAAACCGCTTGGGGTCAACATACTGCTTCAGATCGATAATCATTTTCTGCAAAACACCAATAGTCTAAGGACTATAATGCATCATACTGGTTGGGAACAAATATCGGTTGAGCTTTAACTTATACATACAAAAATGATCTCAATGCAAGTGTGTGTCCATCAATGACAATCACAACATAATCATAAAAAATGCCAACAATCTCCCCCTTTGGCATTGATGGCAACACTTAGGAAAATTTTGACATCTAAGTGTTTTACAACAAAAATATGCCATAATCAAAATTACTCCCCCTAAGCATATACACTATCCCTTTTGCAGAAAATACAATGTATACTACTTCTTGATAGAAATAACATGAAAGTATACATCAAAACAGTCAAAATTTATACTTCTCCCCCTTTGCCAACAATGACAAAAATAATATTGTAGACCAACCCCTATTTCATTAACATTAAAAGAATAAGAGTTTATGACAATAGAGAATAAAACTTGTCAAAAACTGATTTAAAGTCTTGCAAAAATTGTTTCATAGATAAGGACCAGGACTCAAGTAGGGAGGTAGCCACTTCTTTCTCTCTCTGCATCTAGGAGACTTGCTCTTCCATGGCATCTATTGTGCTCATCTCTTGAGTCACTGTTAAGGCATCCAGATTGAGATAACATTTCTGAGTATTTGCACGCGTGGGAGTAGAACCAGTTGTAGTTCCTGCAAATCTCGAGTCCGGTTGCTGATTTCCAACTCTATTTTGGCAGACTGTATATGAAACCAATGAACAGTTTGCCCATAAGTTGTAAAAGAGTCATATGGTGGCTTGAAGGTGCTCATGTATAACTGCAAGTCAGATTGTAGCTTTTGCTTCTCTACAAGCACATCATACTCAGTAGTAGATTCCCCTCATCCAAAGCATTCCTTATGTCTTTTTGAGCTTTTTGCAGATCAGATCGGAGCTCATTTAGCTTCTTCACCAGGGCAATGTTGAGAGCCTTTTGATGCTCTTTCTTGGCATTTGCCTTTGCTACCTCTTCTAGGCTCTGCACCTAATCATCCACTATGGTGCATAGGAGTTTTAATTGTGCTAGTGATGAATCAGTATTGGGGAGGTTTGTGTTGGGTAACAAACTGGTAAGAGTGTCCACCGTAGCTTAGATCACATCTTTCTCCTTCCTCCTCCTTATCACTTCAAGGCATTCTTGAGCAACCTTAATGCTCTGTAGCAGCTCCATTTCATTTGCAGACTAGAGGTCAATAGGATTGGTGAGGTCAGCCAGTTTGGCTTGACTACCGGTTGCCTTTGGAGTCTCCATCTGATTGCTTTTTGCCGCTTCTTCTTTCTCTGTAGCTCTTAACTTTTCCTCTTGTCTTTTTCTTTTCCTCTTCTTCTGTTTTCCTTTTCTCTTCTTTCCTCTGCTTCTCTTCTTCTTCATCCTTTTTCCTCTACTCCTCTTCCTTCTGCTTCTTCTCCTCTTCATCCTTCTTCTTTTCCTCTTCCTTCTTTCTTTTCTCCTCTTCATCCTTCTTCTTTTCTTTCTCCGCTTCCTTTCTCTTCTCCTCTTCTTTGTCCTCCTCTGCTTTCTTCTTCTTATCTACCTGTTCTGCCTGCTTCTCCTGTCCTGTTGCTTCTGATGGTGTATCCTAAGCAACATCCTCTACATCTAGAGCATCGACATCAATAGTGACTATAGGTTCAGTAACCGGGTTTCCTTCATTATCAAACACTTCATCCGGTTTTGTTATTGTCGGTTCTTGCTCAGCCTTCCTATTGGCTTTAGCCACTTGATGCATCTTAAGAGCTTCTTGAGCAAGAGTATGTGTATTCTTGATCACATCTTGATCCTTTCCTTCCAGTAATAGGATTCTTCTTCTTCTCATGAAGAAGAGGCCTTTGTATTTATTCATTACTTCAAAAAGTTCTGAATTAGATACCTCAGGAAAATGTTGAGCAAATATTTTCTCCCTCATTTCCTGTTCCTTTTCTATGGCAATGCGCCATTTATTGTCTAAAGAATTATACAAAGAATCCGGTGTCTCAGATCTAATTTCTGAAGGCGACCGATCATTAACACATAAATACCTAATGATTTCCTGTTCAACTACTTCCTTTTCATCATCATTGAAATCATCAAAACAACCAATCAAATCATTCAACACTTTTCTCCTAATATTTTTGATAGTTCTTTGACAATGTGTCAAAGGTTTGTAGGAAGAAATGTCAATATTTACTGGTGCTGATGATGCTGGTTCATTCTTTGTCTTTTTCTTTGTTTGTCTTGTCTTCTTGGGTTTTTCTTCAGACAGTTTCTTCTGAGTCCAGTGAGTTATTCCTTGTCTTCCTCTTCCTCTCGAAGACTTTGGCAGGTGCCGCTTCTAGTTTCTTCTTTGCAGGTGGCCACTTGGTTACTTTGGGACTGGTTGTAGTAACCGGTGTCGATGCCAAAGGCACTGGTTTTCCTTTCTTTTTATGGGGTTCTACAACTAGTGCAACCCTTTCCAAGTAGGTGCCAATTCTCTTTGCCTTAGGATCAAGGGGTGAGGCGATTAGGGTAGAAGCATACCCATCCAGTATATCATACATCACCTCACAACCCATAGGCTCTACTTCTTCCTGTCTAGGCTCAACAACCTCCATTATGCATTCATCCACTTTGATGATAAAGTAGATATCCTCTTCATATTTCTTGACAATGTCACTGGATATCCTCATCCTTAGGCTCATCTTGCTTCTGAACTCATCAAAGTACTTGTTCAGAACATTAGGGTAACTAGTTCCAACTACTTGCAGGCTCTCTTTGATCTGCTTGGTAACCGGTTGGTTGGTAGACCACTGAATATCTCCAACTCCTAGGAAATAACCTTGGATGTAGAAGAATAACCCTACCAGTAGTTGTCCAAACTTGAATCTTAGTGCATTGTCTTGTTTGATTGACTTAAGATTCAACATAAGTTGTCTTTGCATATAGGTGCACAGATCAAATGATGCATCTTCTTTGATCATCTGGTAAGTGACATTTACCACTGCAGTAGATACATAGTTAATTCTGCTGGCAGAGAACATTCAGTAGCCTATCACCATGTAGGCATACTTGACCAGATCATCCTTGATTGAGTTGACGGTCATGCCACGTGAGTCGCTCATTGAACCAGTGAGCTTGGACATTTCAGTCATGCTGACCTTCCTTAGGGCTAGCACTTCCCCTGTATTGCAAAAACTGGTGATGACCTGAATAGCTTGTGGTGTGATATCATGTGTTCTCTCAAGATACATCTTGTCACCATGAACTCTGCTCAGAATGATTCAAATGTGGTCATCTGTGAAATCCTCTAGGAAGTAAACCACATTGTGAACCTTCTTCTTCTCCAAGATGCTATACTTTGGTTTGATATTTTTATCCTTCCCACAAAATAAACCTAGCTGTGAATGGATCACAAGAGACCCTAGGTCTTCGATTTTGCAGTCTATGTAATCAAAAATGCCTTCTTCCACTATCAAACCAGTCGGTACTTGAGACAAGGCATTATATTTTGACTTTCGTTGTATGAAATCCATAGAATCGACAGTTGCACTAGAACTATCATGAGATGCGGAAGCCATGATAAAATAGAAAACTCAAGAAATACCTTTCAGAAATTGAGAATTTAGGGCTTGCAAATTCCACTTCGCCTTCCACTTCATCGGTTGTTGAATCACCGCTTTGAGTTCTTCTCTTGACCGTTTGATATTTGCTTTTGAATCTTCTTCAGGGTTTCGAGATTTCTTTGAATCGCAACACAAATCACTTTTTCTTCACTCTGCACTTGAAAAACTTCTTCGCTCAAAAAAATGATAGTGAGAAATGATTTGAAAATTCCTTGTTAACATATTCCTCACCTATCATAATAAATGCTCCACCATTAGGGCGTAAACCCTAATTTGCCTGTTACTATTTCCGGTCTTCTGCCAAATGACAAGTATCACATACCGGTTAAGGTCTTTTACCGGTGTAAACCGAGGGTTCGTAGTATTTCACCGTTTGCTCCCCCTAAGCTTTTCTGATGCTTAGTTTGTCGGTTCCGTTATTTCCACACTAGGTGCAAAAATTGGTTCTTCTTGCAACACTGTTGGTTTCTTCTTCTAGGTTTTGTTCATATCCGCTTGAATAGTGTCAATATCAATCTTTCCTTCCGAAGTGATCGATATGTCATATGATATGTTCTTTCTTGCTCTGCAGAATCTGGCAATGTGACTTGGTTTGTTGCAATGATAGCAGACCATTCCAGGTGCTCTCCAAGGTCCATTATTCATGTTACCGTTCTTCCTCCTGCATGTTGTAGTTGTGTGACCATGACCATGAGAGATCAAACAGTTTTCTCTCCATCCGGTTGCCGCTTGATAGCCACCGCTTCTTGATTGATGATTAAAGGCATTAAACCGGTTGTGAATTCGGTTCACAAAAGGTTCCAGACCAACTCCTTGAGTCCTCTGAGGATATCTTCCAGAGTTGTTCATAATAGACCTGTATTCAGATGCTCTATGCCCAAACTTGTTGCATGCATAACAATTACCATCAAATCTATAGGATCTAGGCTTATCATTTAGAAAATAAGGAAAATTATTATAAGCCTTACTGCTACATACATTAGCAGTATGTCCTTCTTTAAGACAGTTAAAGCAAACAGGTTTGAACTTTTGCTTACCTTTAACCTTTGATGCCAGTTGTTTCTTCGATGCTCCAACATTTGTACCAGAGGTCTCACCTTCCTCATGAATGGAATAACCAAGTCCATCAGTATTCTTAACAGGTTTGGCAGATTCAAGCTTTTGCTCTAGCTTGACAGTACTCTTGTTGAACTTAGCAAGTATTTCCTTTGACTCAGAGAGTTCTTTGGAAATAGTAGCATTTGTTTCCATCAGGTTTTCATTCTTAGAGATTGCAATGTTCAGTTCTCCTTGCATGTCTTCCTTTTCCACTTTGCTTGCATGGAGTTGAGCAGTTAGGGCACTGATATCTTGCTTTAGCTTGGAGTTTTCATGATCTTTGTCTTTGACCAGATCTTTAGCTTTCCTCCAGTTCTCAAGCTCTTGGCACATTCGAATAGTCAGTCCTTCCAATTCTTTTCTCAAGTTGGAATTGGATTCATTCAGCTTTTCTACTTCTTGAATCAGGGCTTCCATGTTTGCTTCATCAGAGGAACTATTTTCAGATAGCTCCATTAGTTTTTCAGTATGTTCTCTCCTTTTTGCTTGAGAGGCCTTATATTGACCATAAGATCATCATAGGCTTGCTCAGACTGAGTGAGCCGATGAGTAAGTTCCCTCATAGTGTATTCCCCCATATCTCTTTCCAAGTGGTTAGACTTATAGAAAGGTTGGTTCTGATACCAATTGATGAATACTAAGAGGGGGGGGTGAATTAGTATACCAAAAATCAATGTACTTAAATACTTTACTACACTACCAGCAAATCGATAAAATAGTTTAGCAGACAAATCGGTTAGCACATATGCAAACCAAATACCTAATAATGCATTCACCCACAGAAGCACAAACACCATAACACAAGAGATTTTGACGTGGAAACCCAAATGGGAAAAACCACGGTGAGATGGAACTCACAAGTAACTATCTGCAGAATAGGAACTAGACCGGTTAAGGTCATACAATGTTCTTTACCAGAACAGATCCTGTTAGGAATCTCAATCTCTATTAGGAGATAAGTCCAATTAAAGACTACCTCGCTAGAGGATTTTAGATCCACAGATGTGAACCACCTTGTTAGAGGATTTACAAAAGGATTTTGGGACTACCCGGTTAAGGGCTTTAAACTTGTCGAAGATGTGAGTAATCAACAAGTGAGTGATCTAGCTAATAGCACAGATTGCTTGGTTAGATCCTTGATAGCTCATTCCTAATGCATTCGAGCATTGCTTCAATTTTCTACACATTCACAATCTCTCTAACTCATCAACCACCTTAAACTCTAGCAACAACCTAAAACCCTAGACATGATGTCCTTATAAAGGAATTTGATTTCATGTTGGTCCAATAGGATTACAATACAATTTCCTAGGTTCAATGCATCTAGACATATTTTGTAACATGACACAAAAAGCACCGTTGAAGTGTTAGCACCGTCAAACAATCGGCGGTTGGTAATTCATCATCAAATGTCGGTTGGTAACTCATCACAGAGTATTACCGGTTCATACAAAATACCGATTTAAGAAAAATACCAGTTGCCGATTTGACAAAATGAAGACTGGGAAATATGTATTCTGTCGCTTTGATCCTTCCTACCGCTTGAGATCCTTGAACCACTTGGGGTCAACATATTGCTTCAGATCGGTAATCATTTTCTGCAAAATACCGATAGTCTTAGGACTATAATGCATCATCGGTTGGGAACAAATACTGGTTGAGCTTTAACTTATACATACAAAAGTGATCTGAATGCAAGAGTGTGTCCATCAATGACAATCACAACATAATCATAAAAAATTCCAACAAGTATATCATCATTAGTGATTTTATAATATAAATTAGTGTCAACAGTGCCCTTAGTAAAACCAAGCTTCAAAAGATATTTATCCAACCTTGCATACCAAGCTCTAGGTGCTTGTTTCAATCCATATAAAGCTTTCCTTAACTCGCAAACTATATCAGTATCATCTGATAGTGAAAAACCATCAGGTTGCTCAATATAAACTTTCTCATCAAGATCTCTATTAAAAAATGCACATTTAACATCCATCTAATAAACCTTGTAGTTTTAATGGGCAACATAGGCAAGAAATAATCTTACAGCTTCAATCCTAGCTACGAGTGCAAAAGTTTCTCCATAATCAATTCCTTCCTTCTGAGAATATCCTTTACAAGCCAATCTAGCCTTATTCCTTATAACTTGACCATCCTCATTCAATTTATTCCTAAAAACCCATTTAGTTCCAATAACATTTTATTTTTAGGCCGGGGAACCAAAGTCCATGTGTTATTTTTCTCAATCTGATCTAATTCTTCTTCCATAGATTTTAACCAAAATTCATCTTTACATGCCTCAATTACTGATACCAGTTCAACTTGTGAAATTAAACATACCTCATTAGTTGTCAGTCTTCTTCTTGTCATCACTCCATTGCTCTTATCCCCAATGATTTGATCTTCATAATTATTCAATCTCACATACCTAGGAGTCTGCTGGCTTTCCGTTCCTCTTCCGTGTTCTTTAGTCATTGTAGAATTCTATGATGTTGCCGGAGTAATTGGTTCAACTCTCTATTCCGGTAAAGGTGCTACCAGTTCAGATATAATCATTTCCACTGCCAGTTCCTTCTCATAAACTCTTATTTGAGTTTTTCTCAGCTCATCTACTTTGACATTAGCACTCTCCACAATTCTCTGCAATCTCTTGTTATAACATCTATATGCTTTGCTTTCATTAGAATAACCAAGAAATATGCCTTCATCACTTCTAGGATCAAATTTCCCAATAGTATCATCTCTCCTAATATAACATTTACTACCAAAAATTCTAAAATACTTAATTGTAGGTGTATTGTCAAACCATAATTCATAAGGTGTCTTACCGGTTTCTCCTGTGATATGTACTTTGTTGAATGTATAAACCACTGTACTCACTGCTTCTCTCCAGTAGATATAAGGTAGATTAGCTTCCATCATCATTGTTCTAGCAACATCCAAGATAGTTCTATTTTTCCTTTCCACAACTCCATTATGCTAAGGTGTCCGGGGAGCAAAAAATTGTCTTCTTATACCATGCTTGTCACAAAAGTTATTAAACTCACCAGATGTGAATTCTCCACCATGATCTGATCTCAAACATTTAATCTTCAATCAATTTCCACCTTAGCCTTAAAGATTTTAAACTTTTCAAATGCTTCAGATTTTTCTCTCAAAAAAGTAACCCACGTCATTCTAGAATAATCATCAATGATTAGCATGAAATATCTATCACCATGAAAACTTGTAACTGTAGCAGGGCCACACAAATCAGTATGAATAAGATCAAGAACATCATTTGATTTATCTTGTATACTCCTAAAAGAGGTTCTAACCTATTTACCCATTTCACATTCTTTACATACCAGATTATAGAGCTTCATAATCTTAGGTATATCTCTAGTAGCCTTAGTTGAATTGATCTTCACAATGCAATCAAAATTCACATGACACAGTCTTTTATGCCATAGCCAACTCTCATCAATCTGTGTGATCAAACATGTCTTCTCACTAGAGTTCAAATGAAATATATTACCTTTTGTCTGTGTACCGGTTGCAATCTCCAAGCCAAATCTGTTAATGATTTTGCATTTTCCATCCTTGAACTGTATTTGAAATCCCTTGTCTACCAATTTCCCTACACTCAAATTATAATGCTTCAAATCCTTCAACATAATAAACATTGTCAGTATTGTTCTTACCATCCAATGATATAGTTCCTTTTCCCTTGATCATACATGCCTTGTCATCTCCAAATCTAGCTAGTCTGCTACCAAATTCTTGCAAAGACAAAAAATTCCCTTTATCTCCAGTCATATGATGTGAACAACCACTGTCAATTACCCATTCATCCTTGTCCTCAATTTTAGCAGCAAGTGCCTTCTCCTCAGGTACATTCTCTTCTAGTGCCAGATCATCTTCCTTGATAGCCAGGAACACCCATTCCTTCCCATTCCCAGATCCACTAGCAGAGTTTTCTACCGGTTCATCATCTGAATCAGTAATGCCTTCCTCATCCACTATGTAGCATGATTTGTCTCTATTTTTCTTGAATCTATACTTGTTCTGATATCTAGGGTTAGGCTTAAATCATCTTTTAACTCTTTCTTCAAATCTTGAATTCCTTTCAGGACATCTAGATGCAAAATGACCAATCTTATTACATGAAAAACATTTAAAAGGTGCTTTTCCTTCATACTTACTTCCTACTGGTCCTTTTAGTACTCTTCTAGCAAATAGTGCTTCAAGTTTCTCAAACTCATCATCTTCTCTCTTCATATCTTCTAATTCTTTTGCATATAAAGCTTTCCAATCTTGCTTACCAGTTGTAGATGTAGATGCATGAAAAGAAGGTTCAATCTTCACAGCTCCAGAAGGTCCAAATTCCTCAAGCTCAAAAGCAGATAGTTTCCTAACCAAAGTATCTTTGTTGACAGATGTATTAGCCATTGTTCTCAACTCATTGATAGAAGTAGCCTTCATTTTCTAGGCTGGTGGTAGGGCTCTCAGGACTTTAGAAACAATTTCATCTTTGTTCAAAGTTCCACCACAACCTTGAATTCCCATAACAATCTCATTTACTCTTTCCATGAATGCAGTAATCCTTTCATCTTCTTCTATCTTCAGGTTTTCATATCTCACCCGGTAACCATCAAGTTTAGAAATATTCGCTGTAGGGTCACCTTCATTAAGAGTTTGCAACTTATCCCATATAGCCTTTCCAAATGATTTATTTGTTAATCCGATTATTTGCCAATCAGAAAGTGCACACAAGAGGGCTTCTCTTGCTCTACAATCATTCTCAAGCTCCTTGTCTAGGTTTACTGGAGGAGGATTGCCAGATCCCAGATTAAAGGGTGTGACACCATTCTGTGTGATCTCCTGAATCTCCTTTCCAAGACATCTCAGATGAGTCTCCATCCAAATCTTCCATACTATGTAATTTGTTCCTTCAAGCCTCGGTATATCCCTTAGAAAAATAGTTCCAGAAGAAATGGATGAACTTGAACTATTAGTTGCCATAGGATCTTCCTCAAGCGGTTAAGCTTTTTGTAGAGAGGACCAAAGCTCTGATACCAATTGTAAGACAATTTAGATAATCGAAAGACAACTAAGAGGGGGGGGGGGGGGTGAATCCGTTGTCACAGATTACAGGAAGCATTATCAATTTAAACTTTTAATACCGGAACCCAAAATAATAATACCGGAATAGCAGTTAATCCAATTAAGCATAAACAATAATTATAGAATAAAAGCCATCCACACAACACCAAGATTTGTATGTGGAAAACTTGGTAAAGGGGAAAACCATGGTGGGAAGCCTACCTATAATCAAATAATACTTATGGAGTAAGTATGTGAATTACAATGAAGGGGCCTTCACTTGCAGGAAGGCCAACAGCCTAGAGCACACTACTCATCACAAAAGGAGCCTCACTGACTACATATAAATCCAGACTACAATCTAGAGAAGTGTTGAATTGCAAAAGATAGCATCTCCTATGCCTAAGTAAAGTTTCGATTAAGCTCAATACCAGAGGACTAAATCCTCTTACATAAATCCAATTTGAACTCCAATGAATGACTAAATTCTCTGCCTAAATGATATTACATTATTCACATATTACATTCCTTGACCATGACCTCTTACATTAACCATGATGATCTACAATGAGATCTTACATTTATTTATACAAACCCTCGACCATAAACAATCAGGTCGGCCACCAAACAATAAACCAATTACATAATTACAAACCATGTCTACCTTAGACCAAAACAAATAATATCCAACACATAAGACATCCCGGAAATACAACAATAGGTCCTATCCACATGTTACATCAATGTCAGTCCATAACCTAGATCAACCGGGACCAAGTATAGGTCCACACGCTTCAGCAATGATCTCCAAATTCCAAGTCTCGAACATGATCACCAACAACATCCTGAAACTCCATTAGAAGCTACACCAACACCAATTATGCAATTCATCAAAGATCTCCACCAAAAGCTCTATCGGTGAAACCCTCACCGGAACCAAAAACCAATCTTCTAAGTAAGCATGATAGCAACGAATCACCGGACCAAAACCAACTAACCAAATATGAGTATAAGCATTATGAACAAACCAATTCCATCACGATATTATATCATGAACAAACCAATTACATCAATGCAACACATAATCAATTCCACCAAATGGCCAACAAGATGGATGTCAAATGTGCATTTCTAAATGGAGATATTGAAGATGAAGTTTACATTGAGCAACTTGATGGATTTTCTTTATCAGAAGATAAGGACATCGTATGCAGTTTGAAGAAAGCTTTATATGGACTAAAATAGGCCCCTAGAGCATGGTATGCTAGATTGGATAAGTATCTTTCAAAACTTAGTTTTAGTAAAGGTAATGTTTATAGTAACTTATATTACAAAATTGAGCATGATGACATATTGATTATTTAAGTCTTTGTGGATGATATCATTTTTGGAGGAGAGGAAGGTCTATGCATGAAATTTGTTGATGATATGAAGAATTAATTTGAAATGTCTATGATTGGTGAGATGAAATTTTTCTTAGGTTTGTAGATTACTCAAACTGAAAAAGGTATTTTCATTTTTCAAACTAAGTATGTGAAGGAGTTACTTAAGAAATTTGAACTTGAGAATTCTAAACCTGTCGGTACTCTTATGATAACCGGTTGCAAATTGTCAAAGGATGGTGAATCCCCTAAAGTGAATATGAGTAGATACAAATCAATGATTGGAGGTTTGATGTACCTAACTTAGACTAGACCTGCTATAATGAATGTTGTTTGTATTGCTTCTATATTTCAGTTAGATCCTAAAGAAACACATGATATTATTGTCAAGAGAATATTTAGATATTTGGCAAGTACAACAGACTTTGGATTATGGTATCCTAAGAATGATGACTTCACATTATGTGCATATATAGATTCTGATTGGGTGGGAGATGTGGATGACCGAAAGAGCACTACTGGTGGTGCATTCTTTCTTGGGAAGAAGTTGGTTTCATGGCTTAGTAAGAAACAATCATGCACTTCATTGTCTACCGCTGAAGCGGAATATGTTGCAGTTGCTATCAACTGTACTCAAATTTTATGGATGAAACAAATATTAAAGGATACAAGGGTGAGTTATGATGAGCCTATTGTTATTAACTATGATAATACTATTTCTATTGATATGTCAAATAAACCGGTATTTCATTCCAAATCAAAACACATTTTAATAAGGTATAATTTCTTGAAAGAAAAGGTTGAAGCAAAGGAAGTCAGAATGGTTTATGTGCCTACTAAGGAGTAGATTGCAGACATTCTATCTAAACAATTACCTAAGGACACTTTTGAATATCTCAGGAGCAGTTGGGGGTTACCAACCCTCCAGAAGAGACTTAGAGATGCATCAATCCAGTGAGCTTATCAGACATACTTTTTCTGATATGGATTGACGAAGATGGTGCTACTACTCAGGGGGAGTAGTCAGCTATTTGGTTTAGTATTCTTGGTTTGGTATTCATCCTTTGTCATTGATGTCAAAGGGGGAGAAAGGTATTCATGTGAAAAAATTATAATCAAAGGGGGAGATATATTTCAGATCAGTCCTTGGCGAGATTGTTGGCATTCCTTGGCACTTGGATGTTTTTCACATTCAATGTTTCCATGAATGCCAAAGGGGGAGATTGTTGGTAATATGCTGGATTTGGTTAAGTGTTTCCATTAATGTCAACACTATATCCTAGTTGGAGACTATCCCAGTTAGTCTTGGTGATCATCTTGGTTTTGGCTGTGTTTATGATCTGGTATGATCATATCTTTGGAATCGGTCTTGGATGCTATTCTGATGGTAATATGCTTTCTATATTCTGGTAGTTCATGATTTGGTTATTGCTTTTGGTATCTACTAGTACCCAGCTTGTGTTTGGCTTTACCGGCTTTCCTAGCATTCCCGGTTAGCTTTACCGGTATGCATTATTCAGTGACTTGGTTAGTGGATTTTGGGTTTGTCTTATAGAATCAGTTTCTATCATGTTGTTGGTGCTTCTTGATCATATCCTGAGTATTTGGTGAATTTGCATTGGATGACATCCTATTATGATGGTCCTATTTGAATCTGGTTAAACTTTCTGTTATTTCAGTAATGGTTTCTACTAGTTGGATTTTGGTCTTAGCAAAATTCTTGATGGATATAATTGTTTGGTTACTTGATTTAGGTCAATGCTACGCAATGCAAATCATAATATTGGTCTGGTGATATCATGTGATGTAATTTTTGTAATTATGGGTTTATGGGTTTAGGGTTTAGCCGACCTTGTCAACAAGGTTGATGATCTCTATTTATAGGTGACTTATTCATGTAATTGGTTATGGTCATGGTTATGGATGGTTAAATCTACATTATCAGAGAATGGATTATGTGTGAATAGAGTCATATCATTCTAATGAAGGTTGGAAAGGTTTTGTATTGCAGAGAAAACATTAGTGCAAACATCTGATTCAAGGAGTGGTCCAAAGCATATCCTTGTGAATAACAATAGGCTCTTTGTTATTCATGAATAACAAGGATATCCATTCGTCCAAAGCATTCCATTGCTAAATACATTCTTTTTGTGCTTCAGATAGTGTCATATTTAATTGCAAAGTTGTCCTCGGAGTTTTATGCTCAAATTCAATTGGTGTTTTCCAAGTTGTTCTGTATGCCCAAATTTCTTCTGAAAACCTATGAGACCAGTATTTTTTATGAACAGATACTATTTTGGTAAGAATAGCCTGAAGCTCCCTATTTGCAACTTCTACATGTCCATTAGCTTGTGGATGATATGGAGTAGATTTTTTATTCCTTATATTGTATTCATTAACCAAAGCTGCAATCAATGTTGAAGTAAATTGTGGGCCTGGTTCGATACAATTTCTCTTGGTACTCCATATCTTGTAAATATCTCCTCATAAAGAAACTCAACCAACTTATTATCTCTTGCATTTGTCATGGCATGAGCTTCCACCCATTTTTGTTACATAATCTGTACATACCAAAGTGTAGGATTTTCCATTAGAAGGTGGATCAATTGGGCCAACAAAATCTAATCCCCATTTATCAAATGATGCAACTAATATTTGTGGATATAATGCCATCTCATCAAATTTAGTAGGTCTTCCCATATGCTGGCATCTGTCACATTTTCTTGTATACTGTGTTGCATCCTTGTATAATGTGGGCTAATAGTATCCTGTATTTAGTATTTTGAGTGTTGTTCTTTTGGCAGCAAAATGTCCTCCACATGGCTCATCATGACATGCATGCAGGATATCATATATTTCATCTTCCCTTACACATCTTCTCATGACTTGGTCAGGCCCTGTATAAAACAAACAATCAACAATCCATGAGAAATTAAAACTTTTTTCTACTAACAACCTTCTTTCCTTAGGAGAGAAATGAATTGGCATTTGAGTAGCTATTAAATAGTTGGCAATATCAGCATACCAGGGAGTGTGAGATTGTATAAGGAATAAATGCTCATCTGGAAAAGCATCATCTATTACTGTAGAATCTTCTTGTAACTGAAGTCTTGAAAGATAGTCTGCAACCACATTAGACTTCCCTGGTTTATCAACAATTGTGATATCAAATTCCTGCATCAACAATAACTAGCCAGCTAATCTACCAGTAATTGAAGGCTTATTCATGAGATATATGATTGCGGTATGATCTGTATGCATAAATATGGGATATCCTATGATATAGTGCTTGAATTTGTTGAGTGCATATATAACAGCTAACATTTCCTTTTCAGTGACTGTTTAATTCAACTCAGGTCCCTGTAAGTTCTTGCTAATATAATATATTGCACTTTCCAATTTGTCAATCTTCTGTCCTAATACTGCCCCTATTGCATAATCAGATGCATCTGTATGAATTTGAAATGGTAAAGACCAAATTGGACCTTTAAGAACTGGTGCTTGGGTCAAGGCATGCTTAAGCTACAAGAAAGCTCCATTGCATGCAGAGGTTCATTTAAATTCCATATCCTTGGTAAGCAGTGAATATAAGGGACTTGCAATTTTGCTGAAATATTTGATAAACCTTTTATAGTATCCAACATGACCAAGGAAACTTCTTACATCTTTTTTCTTCACAGGGGCATTGATATGCTAAATGACTTCAATCTTTATTGGGTCCACCTGTATGCCTTTTACAGAGATATGATGACCAAGGAATATTCCTTCCTGCATCATGATGAAGCATTTCTCACTATTTAATGACAAACTATAGTCCTCACATCACTGCAAAACTTTTTTAGGTTCCCCAATACTTGTTCAAATTTAGAACCATAAGTTGTAAAATCATCCATATAGATTTCCATGATGTCTTGAGAAATATCAAAAGATATTGATCACTGCTCTTTGAAAAGTGGCTGGAGCATTACACAACCCAAAACGAAGAATAAAATGTGCATATGTGCCCCAAGGACAAGTAAATGTGGTCTTTTCTTGATCCTCTGGGGCTATCTTAATTTGATTGTAACCACTGAATCCATCAAGAAATGAAAAATATCTTTTACCAGCCAAAGAATCCAATACTTGATCCACAAATGGTAATGGAAAATGATCTTTTCTTGTTGCTAAGTTCAAGGCTCTATAATCAACACATACCCTCCATTTTCCTCCTTTCATAGGAACTATTACCAGAGGTGATACCCATTGGCTATCAGAGATAGGATAGACAAACCCGACTTTTAACAACTTCTGCAATTCCTCTTTAACTATTTCTTTTAATGCAGGATTTATTCTTCTTTGAGGTTGTCTGAGTGGGAAACATTCTTCTTCTATATAGATATGGTGGGTGCAAACTGTTGGATCTATTCCATGCATATCCTTGTAATCCCATGCAAAAGCATTATTATGACATTTCAGCAAGTCCACGAGGGCACCCTTTTGAGTATCTGAAAGATCTCTATTCATATTCAAATATTTATTCAAATCAACCTGTATCTTGGTAGTAAGATCAATAAGGAACATATCAGAAAAATGAGAAGTACAAACTTCCTGCGGCAAGAGAGTATGCAATATATCCGTGGTTGAAGGAAAGTCTAAATCTGCAATATTCGGTACCAACTCTTGCAATTGTTGTTCTTGTTTCAACTCATTTATTAGAATTTTATAAATAATTGTGTCTTCATCATGTAATTGCATGAATGGCCCTCAATTAATCATCATAAGGTGATTAATAGAGTCAACTTCCTCAGATTCTTCTCCCAAAATAGGCCAAATGACTTGTTGTTGATCAAACTGGGGTTGTGCAGGAGAATACAAAGCTAATGTTTTTGTAGAGTTCCCATCTAAAATAGTCATATCCCCTGATCTACATCCAATATATGCATCAGCCATGGCAAGCCAAGGTCTTCCAAAATCACTGGATATCCTCCCAGTGTTGCCTTTGGAGATAGAATCATAAAATCTGTAGGGTATTCTCGGGAATCCAAAATAACCATCACATCTTCAATCATACCATCAGGTCTCACTGTAGAGCTATCAAAAAGCTATAGAACTATGGGTGTAGGCCTTAGAATATTTATTTCAAGTTGTTTCATTACTTCTCTTATCATCACATTAATGACTGCCCCTAAATCAATTAAAACATTTCTTATATGGCTACCATTAATGACTATACTTACAATAGGACTACCTGGATCGGAATATTTTGGAATTGTAACCTTGCCTAACATAATATTTGCTAGTTGACCCATAACATGCACTGTTTGTGGATCCTTCTTCTTCTAGTTAGGTTTTTTTAGACATGCTTCTCTTAGTGCCTTACTATATATAGGAACATCTTTTATTGCTTGCAACAATGGAATTTTAACACAAACATGTTTCAGTTGATCTATAATATGAAAACCTTGCTCTTGTTATGTGAGAACTTCCTTTTCTTGCAATCTCTGGGGAAATGGAGGTAATATCTGCTTTTGAGGTATTGTATATGTTGGATTAGAGATTTCTTGTTCTTCTTGTACCTCAGTGATAACTGGAGAAGATGGATTAGGCAGAGTTGTCCCAGATTGGAGGTGAATATCACTTAGGGATAGAGAATAGGTTGGGTATTGATTAAGATCAGCTGAATAAGCTTGTTGTTGTTGCTGAGATTTAATATTAGGATTTGGCATTGGTTGAGTGGGCAACTGCATTGGTTTAGGTGGGACAATAGTGGCTGCATGAGGAGGCATTATTGCAGGAGGTTGTGGCTGCTGAATAGGATGTTGATAACCAAAAGATTAGGCAGTCCATGGTTGACTCCCCCTCTATTGAGGAGTAGGTTGCCAATTCCCTTGAAACTGACTTCCTTGACCTTGAGGTGGATACCAATTTCCTTGTGGCTGCTGCCACTGTGGCATTTGATTAGCAAAATGTTGCCCTTGGCCTTGAGAACCATACCAGTTTTGATAATTACCAAAATTTTGAGCATATGGTGATTGCCATTAGTTATTTGGTACATAAGAATTTCCACTATAACCAGAAAAAGAAAGTGGATCCAAAGGTATACCTTGTCTTTGGAAATTTGGCCTTCTTTGAGCAACATAGAAGACTTTCTCATCCTCACCTTGTATTAGCTTGAAGTCAGGAACCTCCACATTTGCAACCATTTTACATCTGCAATCCTTCTTTCACTGTCTACAATGAGGGCAAAATTCTGCAAGAAATGCATCAGCTTCTTCATGCTTCTTCTTACCTGAAAGTGTATCCAACTGAGTAGCCATATTATTTATGATGTCTTCCTTAAAGTCCTTCAATAAATGGCTAAGTTCCATTATAGAAACTCTAGTACTAGATGCTGATGAAGGTGCTCCTGGCTTGAAACGCTTGTTCTTCTTAGAAGCAGATCTGGAATACTTCTTACAAATTTTTTCTATTTAAGCCCAAGTGGACTATGTAATGTCACCTCCTCCCATAAGATCCGAAGAATCAGTGCATTCATCATTGATTCCCCTCAAAAATATCAACTTGAGGAAATCTTCGTTTAGAGTACTATGTTTGGACTTTTTGACACTAAATAGAAACCTCTTCAGATAATCTTCAAGACCCTCATCTTCTTTTTGTGTCATTTTAAAGATATCATCCCCATGATGATTAATGCCTCTACAATAATCTTTATATTTTGCAAGAAACAATCGTTTCATCTCATCCGATGTATTGATTGTGCTACTACCCAAGCTCATAAACCATCTTAAAGATGATTCCTTCAAGGTGGTTGGAAATATTTTGAGTCTATGGGCATCTGTAGTATAGTCAAAACCCCTACAGAGAACATCAAAATCAAACAGGAATGTGTATGGATCCTCTGTCACCAATCCATAGAATTTAGGGAGGGAAGAAGCTGGAATGTTCTTGAGATTAGCATTATCACACTGATAAGATATGGGGAACTCAAACATTGGGTCCGATGGTGGTGGTAGATTATTTCCACTAGGAGGTGGGTTTCCTTGCATTGGACTTGTGGGGGTTGTTACTATATGAAATTCTTCTTCTTGAAGTCCAAAGAGGAACTAAAGACTAGCTTCTGGAAATTTAGATTCAGGATGGTTTAAATTCTTTGGGGTTTGATAAATTTCAGCTAAAGGATTTATATCCGAGGAATTATTTTCTTCATGATTAGGATGACTGGGCAGAAATCTACCTAGAACATCTCTTCTTCGCCTATGCATGAAGATTCATGAAATTTTTTTTCGAACAATCAGGTATGACAAAAAAAAAAAAAAACTGAAAACTGAAAAGACAGTAACCATAACAGGTTCTTAGTTTGACACCATCCCCGACAACGGTGCCAAAAATGTTCAACCCAACAATAAGAATAATAACTCTAGTTGAAGTCTCAACTCGAAGTTTGGACATTCATTTGGTAAAAACACTATTTTCATAGTTGATGTTCATTTGATTGTCAAGCCAAGGACGTAATACTTGAAATGGCTCTGCACTATATATGCACTAAGTTCCTGCGACAGCTATTCTGCATTACTGCAACAACTAACATTATGCAGTAAAGGTAAGCAAGAATTGAAACCATAGAAAGGCTACAGGAAAACTTCTGCATAAATTCATAAAAGCAATACTGGATAAATTCAATGCTGAAAAACATAAATTACTCTATTTTGGTTTGGCTGCAGGAACAGTCAGCGGATCTGTTTCCAGTGGCTGTAGGAACTATTAATGCAAAAACATCTACTGCAGCTAAGGAAAGAAAACTAATCTTAACAAATGCACATGAACACTCACCAAGTGGGCCCCCTTGGATGAGTGATACCAGGCTTCCCAAAAATAACTCTAAAAGCTCAGAATAACATATTTTTTATTCATTGTTCTTTGGAAGTCATTACATGATGCAATATGAAAAGAAAACTCAAAAAATATAGGAAAGATTCTCTGCTCTATTTCTTTTCTTTTCATCTAACTCCTAAGAAGATAAAGACCTTATTATTAAAAAGAAATCATCTACAATAGACAACACAAATCACACCGAAAAGAAGAGGTGGATAATTGACCGAGAAAGGAGATAGCTGGAGTTATGTTGCAGGAAATGTGGATCTAAACCGAACCATAATCATAACATACTGTGGTGGTATTTACAACTTCAATGTCCACCTAAGTTAGACATCGATAGTATCACTTAATTTCTCTGCTTATGTCGTTCATTACGCTTCTCAGCTTTTCTGTAGTTTGATCTTCAGTCATCTTCTTGAGTATCTTTCCTTCAACTGGCGCGATAGGCGGACATCCACCGCAACATCATTTATTCCATACACTACAAAAGAAATAACATACAAGAACATACATACGCATTTTATTTAATCAAGACATCTATTAATTTCACATATGATATTGCCCTAAACAATCTGCATGGCAATAGGAATAAATCACATGGCTACAGGAATAAATGGCATGGCTGCAGGAATAAACTGGCAAAGATAAAACATGATTTAATAGGTTCAGGCTTAACATATGGAATACATATAGTAAACTTACAATACATTACTACCACTATGCAAATCAAGAGATGTCAAAAACTCAAGAGTTATCAGGATAAAAATATGACAATGTCTCAACTCATCAGCTATAGCTTCCAAGGTCTACAAGAGGCATTTTGGGTCATGGAAAAGTGCCATGTTACATTGAACTTCAAGCCAATGTCAGCAAGACTTCGCACCCATCTCACTAAAAATAACCTATTGTCGCCAAGACTTGTCTCCTATCACACCAAAGAGAGGTCATGTTAGAGTAGCATAAAGTGTCGAAGAGAGGGAGATTTGGTCTCTTCGAAATAGAAAGTTACGCCGAAAATGATTTTATGAGACATCACTAAGGGAAGAGGACCACTCGTGCAACACACCGTACGGGGGGTCCAATGAACAGACGCCAATAGGATGCCAATGAACATGGGGACAACATGGACCCAGTAGTGGTCCCACCACATAGACATACATGCCATGACATCGAGGGTCCCACACGAATACCCCATGGCAAGGATGAATCAAACAATGACTTCCATGTGGAACTAATCGAACCCACATAGGGAAAGCATATCAACATATCTTTCATGTTCTACATAGATCAAAAATGGCCTTACCAAAATGCCTTCTCACACCGAAAATAGATGCATCTCACCAAGACCAAAGGCATATCACATTGATAAGAAGGATGCCGCCAAGACAAAAACCTTGTCTCATCGAAAAGAGGTCCTTTTTAGTGTAACATCCATAGGTTGCCGAGATGAAAATAAGGTCTTAGCGATATACCAAGTCTGATTGACATAGATACATGTTGATGAGACATTAAATTTGTCTCATCAAAAACTGTAGAAACAAGGGATTTTGAACATTTTTCGATTAGCAACTCACATAGATGAAATCCGATGGACAAAACATATTACGAGACCACTATAGAACATGATGCCAACTCATAAACACATAAGTTTCACACATTTGTATATCTACAACTTATCAATTTTGTAACTCATCTTTGCAATCCACTCATCTCTGCAATACATTGCCCTAGTTGACATCAATGACAACATTTGCCAACAATTTTGAAAGAAGTATGGAAATCAAGTTGTCTATTGTTGGTTCTGTACTGACATTGCTAATTGTAACAATTAGATTTTCCCAAGATTCGGAAAAATATCAAAGAAATGAGATACATATATCTTCATCCTTTGATCTAACATCTATCAATGCAAGCTGACTTAAAAATCAACATAAAAGCATTCAAATGATTTGTAATAGATCCACCCTCTTTCATTTTTAAATAATATATCATTTTCTTGAGATATTATTTGCTAGACAAACTTTTAGATTTTGTAGAGACATTCAAGAGAGCATAATAAATAAGGCACAACTGAATGGTTCCTCATGCCTTATTGTCCAATATCTTCTAAGTATCATTTGATAACATAGAATCCTCTGGTTACTTTTCATGTGAAACTAGCAACCACTAATCTCTTTCTTCCAAAATATCTTTCATCTTCAATTTCCATATCTTGTAGCTAGTGCCATTAAATTTCACAATATCCATGTGAGAAGTTGAAACCATGGCTTTCAGTCCTCTTCTCAAATCTGCAAAACCACACAACAAAAATTCTCATTATAGAAAAAACCCTTCAACACTTAGAGAAAGTCATCCCCCTCTTAGCACCATTAGCTTCAATACCATATGTTGAGAAACAAGGTGAAGAAAGCTTTCATTATTAACTTTTGAAAGGATTGACGTTAAGTTTCTTCATTTTTATCAATCAAAGCCATTGAAGAAGAGGATTCAAATTGACTCACTTGAAGTTGATAACTATGAAGCATTGTGCACAAATGTATGAATTATGAAAAACTATAAAACAAAAGCTTATCTCTAATATCCTTTTGTAAATTATTAATGTAAATTATTTGAAATCATCATCAGGCACATGATAAGCAATTTGAGAATTTGCAAATGTTTATATCTACCAATGAATTTAGTCACATTTTCTTTAACTCCTTGTTTACAATGCATTAAACCAGTTAACCAATATTATTTTGAAAATGTTGCACAAATGCACTAGACAATTGAGGAAAAGAATTAATATATCAAGGAGGCAAGGGAAAATACCATTTCAAAGCTTTATCTCTTAATGTACAGGTTAATAGTTATTCCATGAGCCTATTGTCATGATAGAAGTCACTACACAATGTTTTGAATGTTTTCACATGAGTTTGGAGTTCACCTTTTCTATTGTATAACTCCAAATGGGGAACCCCCATGTATTGTGGGACAAAAGAACAATCAATGTCTTCAGGAAGTAGGCTAGCCATATAATATGTAGGAACATTAAATTTGGATTGGGTTAAAGAAGTCAATTGTTGTTGTAAGGATAAGAAACTTGAGAAATTTTTTTTATAGAGGCTTCAGTGAATGAATTGGAGTTGGATATGTTGGATTGTGATGGAGGTGTAATCTTTTGATAGGTAGGTGGAGCATTAGAGTAAGAAGGTGGGATGCTATGATATGTGGGGGGTATATATGTTGGTATAGGAGATGGTTGGGAAATAAATAGAAGGCTAATAGGAGGAGGTATGTAGGAGTATTGATTGATAGGATCCCCCATGACTAACATGTGCAGCTCATTAAAATTTTATGTAGAGGTAGACATGATATAATATGCATATATAGACACAATAGGCAAAGATGTGCGAATAGAATGCTCATCTTGATTTGTAGAATTTTAAAAACAAGAGCTTCAACACAACTTTTCATTGGCATAACATTAGTATCAACAATATAAGAAATCTCATGCAATACATTCACACCTTTTTCATCACTTTAAATCAATCTCCTCAAAATTTCAATCAAGGGGACTACACTCAAGTTTTCTTCACTCATACATTATTGAAGCATATCCAGCTTATTATAAAGCTTCCCCAATTGTTCAATAGTGACTTGACTTGAATAGTCATCCTTATCATAAGAACTATGAGGGGAATGACTCTCCAAAATGTTAGGTATGTCTTGTGTATGAATAGAGGATTCACCCAAATTCTTATGGAATAGGTTAGTTAACCCATGATCAATACCCTTTTGGTAAGCCATAAGTCTATAAATTCTTCTCACCAAGATGTTGGATGTAGTGTTGAAAACTTGAGTTGTTGTGTTGTGTTGTCATTGATATCAACCTATCTTGTGTTGTCATTGGTTTCACTATGTTTTGCAAATGGTTATGTGTTGTATATGGTCTTAAAATGTATGTTCTAATGTTGTTATGTGGACTAGAAGTGATATTGAGGTGTTTCCAGAAGATTGGTGTAGTGGAAGTTTCAAATATGCAAGAAACAATATTTATGCAGGAAATATTTTTTAATGGCTTAATGGAAGAATATTTTGCATTCCTCCAGTATGTGAAGATTATGGATTTTGGTTCTAATTATATTTTTTATGATCTTTTTATATTGTACTATCTAGTTTACAAGACCTCAATTTCTCCAATGTTTGAGTAAGTTTTTCTTGAATCTAATAATAAAATGTTTGTTAGAACTAGTTTGGACAATGCTTGGCGATTCTCTGATATGTGGTTTTTAGTGTTGTGGCTTGGAGGAAATATTTATTTGATTTGTGAAGTGTTCTAATTCAATTTTATAGTGATGGTTCAACTTGGAAGTGAATTTATGATGTTTAGAGTTCAATGTTGTCAGTTAGTTTGGGTTTCGGCTGACTGAGGTGATGTATCCTATCTGGATCATGCCTATTTCATTTGGATATTATTTGGTGGTTGTGTAATTATTATGATATGGGTCTTATCATGGAGTGTGTAGATCCACATTATATTTTGTGCATTGGAGAATGGTTGTTAGGTCGACTGATTGGTAGGATACACTATTTATCTACACGTTTCACTTGGCACTGACCTTGGAGGATGTGTTAACATGTGTGGTTTGATGGAATCAGTTGGAAAGGTTGTTTCATGATGTGTTTGGGTCCTCTATATCTCATAGAGTGGACCATATTTGATGCTATAGGTCTCGGTGGCCCAATTTATGTAATACTGTATGTTTTATTTATGGTCGACTTAGTTTAGGGTTTCAGTGAATTATATTGTATATATAGGAGTGCGGATGTATGAGTTGAGCATGGGATGGATGTGAATTGATGTGAAGTGTATATGAATAATGTGCAAGTAGATTTGATATTTAGAAAGTGCAAAAGATAGTTGAGAAGAGATTCGGGATAGTTTTTATGGTCAAATATGTTTGTCATGATATTGGTCGCTTGACATAGTGGTTCAAGGACAATTTCATGAGGAGATTTTATTCATTTTAGTTCATCGATCATTTTCACCACCTAGAAGAAGGTGTGTTCCTTTTGGCAGTTTGTGCAACCCTTTGTATCTTTTCCTAAGGTTGTGCCCTTAGTCTTGCAAGTCCTTTTAGAGGCAGTGATCTCCTTGGCCTTGAGCGTAAACATTGTAATAATTTATTCTTATTGTGAGTGTGATTCTCACTATGGGTTTTATTTGTTTAGGTTTTTCCATGTAAATTTGGTGTTCATGTGTTTGTTGTGCTCTATAATTTCATGTTTCATAATTGCAGTGATAAATTAATTATGGTTTAAAGTTTACTAGATTAGAATTGAAATGTTTTGAGGTCTGAATTGATTCACCCCCCTCTTAGTCCTAAGGTGTGTTCAATAATTGGTATTAAAGCCCGGGTCCTCTTAGAAGAGATTATCAGCTTAAGGAAGATTTGAAATGGCATAGGAAGTTAATTTCAAAGCACCAAGGTTTGATGACACAAGTTACTCTTATTGGAAGGAAAAGATGAAATTTCATTTGGAATCCCTGGCGATTAGAATATGGGAGAGGATTAAGAATGGGTATAGTGCTCCGAAAAATGGCCCTCAAACTACAGATGAGTTTAAGGCACATGAAAACAATGTGAAGGATAAAGTTTCTATTATCAATTGTCTAAGTGATGCAATATTTTCTGAAGTTGTTGGGTTGAAGTCTGCTAAAGATTTCTAGGAGAAGCTAAGTAGTGTATAATGAAGGTGATTTGATAAATTTGAAGCATAATTTTGAGAACCTATGAATTTATAATGATGAGAATATTGAAAACTACATACATCAGGTAAAGGAGATTGTGAGTGCAATTAAGGGTATTGGTGTTAAATTAGAATAAAGTGAATTTGTGAGAAAAGTAATGCTAACACTGCCTAAATTCTACAAGCCTAAGAAGTATGCTATTGAAGAAAGCCATGATAAGGACAAGTACACTTTGGATTAGTTGTATGGCTCACTCTCTACCTTTGAGATTGTTGAGTTAGATGAATTGAAAAAAGAGAAGAAAGATGTTCCATTCAAAGCTAGTTAAAAGATTGAAGATGAACCTAAATCAAGCAATGTAATAGCTGAGATAAAAAGAAAACTTTGTAAGAAGACTATAGAAAGGATCTATAAAGTACAAAGGTAATTTTCCTTTTAAATACTTCAATCGTGGAAGATTTGGCCATTATGCTTCTAGATGCACTTATAGAGAAGACTATGATATAAGATCTGATGATGACAATAAGGGAATCTAGATAATCACAAATGAGATAATAAAAATAGGAAAATAGATGACAAAGACAAGCCTAAGAGGATTTTTTGCTCAATGGAGATTTGTTCATCTGAAGAGGAAGATGGAAATAACTCAAATGACGAATCATTGCTTCTAGATATAAAAGAGAAGAGTGATGAAAGGTTTGGTAATATAGGAGTGGAGATAATTGAAAACCAATGAATGTAAAGACTGCTCTACATGTGAAATTTAAGCCTAAGGCATGGATAATTGACTCCAGATATTCAAATCATATACTAGGAGATAAAGGAAAGTTCATTGATCTTGAGAATTATGATGGTGAATTTGTAAAATTTGCAGGAGAGCAAGTTGTTCCTATTTTTGGTAAAGGTACTATTTCAATTAATGGTAAGCATAAGAATAATGATGTTTATTATATTAAGGGTTTGATAAATAATCTCTTAAGTGTGATTCAAATATGAAAAAAGGTTATAAGGACATATTTCATGGGTTCAGATGTGAAATCAGAAAAGGTAGTTGCATAAGACACAAGAAATAATGACAGTGTTTACTATGTGAATGATAATAGTAGTAGCAATTGTATGGTGTTACAAAGTAGTGAATGTTGGTTGTGACACAAAAGCATGGGACATATCAATTTTGACACTATGGTGAAGATCAATTATACTCATGTTGTAAGAGTTTTACCAAAGATTATAAATTTTTTTGATATTATGTGCGGGGAATGTCAACTAGGAAAGTAAATAAGGAGGAGATTCAAGAACAAGGACTATTCAACTTCAAGGCCTTTAGAGTTAGCTCATACAAACCTATGTGGACCTTCAAGGACAAGATGACTGAATGATGAAAGGTACTTTATGTTTCTTATTGATAATTATTCTAAAATGACATGGGTTACTTTCTTGAGAGAAAAAAATTGAAACAGTAGAAAGGTTTAAAGCATTTAAGTCTATGGTTGAAAATCTAGCTGATGATAGAATCAAATGTTTAAGATTTGATAGAGGAGGAGAGTTTAATTCAAAAACAAATTGGTAGATTCTATGAAAAGCATGGTATTGGAAGAATTTTTTTCTACTCCAAAGACACCTAAGTAGAAATGGAGTAGTAGAAACAAAGAATAGGACAATTATTGAAATGCCTAGAACTATGATGAAGGATGTTAACCTGCCTCATGTGTATTGGAAAACGTTTGTGCATATTTCTATTTATATTATTAACATGGTTCATATAAGAGTGAATCACAAAAAGACACCTTACGAGATATGGAATGGCATAATTCCTAGAGTCAATTATTTTCGAATATTTGGAAGCAAGTGCTACATAACGAGAGATGAAGATGATCTAGGAAAGTTTGATGCAAGATTAGAAGAAGGTCTATTATTGAGATATTCTACAAGGAGTAAGGCTTACCAGTGTTACAATAAGAGGCTAAACAAGATTGTGGAGAGTGAAAATGTTAGAGTTGGTGAAGAATGGAACTAGACTGAGATTATACCTGGTGCAGGAGCACCTAAGGGTTGAAATGCCCTTGACCAATTTTGACTTTTGAGACCCTCCTGTGGTCATGTAGATATTTGTTTGGTTGTTTTCTTTTCCGTTTTTGAGTTTTTCCTTATCAACAAGACCTACCCCAATCAACAAGTCTTAACCCAATGAGGTTGCCTGAGTTGGAGTAGTTGAATCAGGTATAGGCAGGAGTGGTTCACACTTAACCCAATGACCCAATGAGAAACCTTAGGTTTGGAGTGGTTGCATCAGATATTATGTGGAGATTGTTCAAGCTACACCGATGACCCGATGATCCATCAGATATTGGCCAAAAGATCGATTGTTCGCTATGCCGAAGAACCAATGGAAATTGTTGGATATCAAAGAGAAAGTATTTATGCTATCCCGCGGACCTGATAGGAAAGTGCTAGCCAATAACAAGTGAGCAAGTCCTGCGGTTTCCAAAAGGATTGGACGACTGTCGATATACCACGACAGGAAAATGATCGAAGATTATCTACCATGACTTGGAGACCATGGTGGGACCCAGCGAAAAAGAAGAGCATTCCGGGCAGTTAGAGAGGTCGTGATGAGATGTCAGGGTAGAGCCCCCGGAAGCAAACAGTGAATGCCACGTGGTGAAGCACAAAAGAGAGATCGAGCAGATTGGACGATCAGATTGAGCATTCCAGGTGGTTAGAGAGGTCGTGCTAAGATGTCAGGGTAGAGCCCCCAGAACCAATCAGTGAATGCCATGCGGCAAAGCACAAAAGATAGATCGAGCATATTGGACGATCGGATTAGCTTTTCAGTTATCTTCTCAAAGACCGAGAAAAACACCCAGTGAGTGGAGAAAGGCATCGGCTATCAGACGAAGGGATTTCTTTCTATCCCGACATCCAATGGAGAAAGTGCGAAAGGTGAACATTATCATTGGTCATCAGAAGTAAAGTTTTGAAGACTTCCTGATGACCCGATAGGAAGTGCAGAGTACAGAAAGTCAACATTGGCAGTTGGAAGCCAGGTTCTATGGCTACGTCGATGGACCGTTTTGTAACTATTTTTTAGTTTGAAATTGTCTGTGTTTCACGATGGATGGAATGTTTAAAAGACCCAATGGGCATTTGTAAAGGGTTGGATGTTGGATGTTGGAAGGTTGAAGCACTAAAAGAAATATATTTAGTCTGTTTTCTAGTTTTCTATCGTTGTACTATTCATTTTGATTAAGTTTTTTATTACAATTTTGTAATTAAAGTTCCTTTTTGTTGTTCATTTCTATTTTGATCTCACTGTGTAAATATGGCTCTTTCTTGAACCTCCACCGTGGGATCCACATGGCCATTGGAGCTCTTCAGAAAGAGCCAAAAATGTACAGTAGAAGTAGGGTAGTAGTAGGAGGAAGCTAGGAATTGGCAATTGTCATTTCTGCATATTGAACCTAGGCGAGCTTGATGGTAGTCCGACTAGGTATTAGTAATTGATTGAGTTAACTTGCAGGGGAAGGAAATTGCTAAGAACTGGAAGAAGATCCAGAATGCTACAAGCCCGAGGTTGAAACATTGAGTAATAAAGAGGAAAGTTTGCTAAACCAAACAAGATGGGTGGTTTTGCAAAGAGTAAAAAATGAGTGTTTCCTTCACTCCTGCAAGGATATAGTGAGCAAGCTTACTTTGTGAGCTTGAGGTTGGTGTTAAGCAAATAAATGGTAGGGAAGCACCTAGAAGTCTAGAAGAGTAGACTTGGAACCCGGGAAGGGATAGAAACAAACGATCAAGAAATCTAATTGATGGTTAAATAGGTAGCCTCCCCGTCATATTGGTATCAGAGCAAGTTTAGACTTGGGAAGAAAGTAGTTGATGACTGATATTGAATCAATAGGAGACAATAGTCGCATAATGGTGACTAATGCAGAGTTAGCCAAGAAGGTAGAAATTAGGAGGAAGACAATAGACTCCCGAGAGAAAGATTAGCACAACTAGAGAGTAAACTAGACATAGTTGAGGATAAAACTGAGAAAATAACGATCCAGGTCAATGAAGCGAAGGGTAAAGAACCAGTAGAAGAGGATAGGATACCAGAACCAGACCCCGTTCTACCTGAAGAACCTTTCCTTAAAGAAATTAAAGCTTTAAGAGGAAAATATTTAGAAGGAGTGCCACTTTTCCATGGGAAAATGGAGCCCAAAGTAGTCCTAGAATGGATTCAAGGAATGGAGAATCACTTTGAGTGTGATGGAATCAGTGAAGCCCAAAAGGTGAAGGTAGCTAAGTCTAGATTGAGAGGAGAAACCTTAACTTGGTGGAAATTTGTCCAAGAAGAGAGGCAAAAAAAGGGTAAGAACCCCATAGCTACTTGGAAGGGGGTGTTAGCCAAGATGAGGGAAACCTATATCCCTGAAGACTATGAAATCCAGTTACACAAGAGGAAACAAAACTTAAGGAAAAGAGACTTGGATGTGAGCAACTACATAGAGGAATTTCAGAAGTTGTGTCTGAGATCCAAGGTGGTAGAGGATGAAAGCATCAAGGTAGCCAAATACTTGAATGGATTGAGATGGAATATTCAAAAGGATTTGAGTTTGTTAAGTCCTAACACCATGCATAAGTGCTATCAGTTGGCACTAAAGGTGGAGGAAAAGAGAAAAAAGAAGCAAGAACAAAGCAACAGAGGAAGAGGCAGAGGAAAAGATGGTAGAGGCCAAAGAGGTAGTTTTGGTGGAAGAGGAATATATCAAAGGTCCCAAGGAGAGTCCAAACTTATAGAGAAAAGTAAGGATTCACATAGCAAGAGAAGCTATAGAGGAAGGGGATCATCTAGCAACCTAGGAAGGGATAGATCTAGTGGACCGGGAAGAGGGTCCTACTTCTCCACCATGAAGTGTTACAATTGCCAAAAGTTGGGTCACCCTGCCTATAGATGTCCAGAAAAATCCTCTGCATCTCAAGGAAGTGAAAGAAGAGTGACATATTGACAAGAAGATGCATAAAGAAGCAAGACACAAGATGTGAGCTTAGCTTCTGAAGATGGAGAAAATTTAATGAGGAGAAGAGCCTTGATTAAGGAGCCAAACAAAGAAGAACCAACTCAAAGAAGAGCTTTGTTTAGAATCAAATTCAAGATCCTTGGTAAGGTTTGTAGAGTGATGATAGACTCAGGGTCTATTGATAACACTATGTCAGAGGAAGTAGTAAGTAAACTGAAGTTGAAAAGAGTTCCACATAGTAATCCATATAGGGTCACTTGGCTCAACAAGGAGCAACATGTGGTAGTGAATGAACAAACATGGGTTGATTTCAACATAGGTAGTTATAAGGATTAATTCTTGTGTGACATCCTACCTATGTATGCTTACCATATACTTCTTGGGAGACCATGGCAGTTTGACAGAAAGGCCATTGACAATGGAGAGGAGAACTCTTATTCTTTCCAAAATGATGGAGTTACATACCACATTCAGCCCCTAATTGATGAAGGAGAGAGAAACAAAACTAAAAGCCCAAATGTGTCATTGGTGAGTGAAAAAGAGTTCATTAACACTCTCAAGGAAGGAGAAGGAGTGGGATTTTCTCTTATAGTAAAACCAAAGGAAGTAAAGCAAGAAAAGAAGGTTCAAATACCTCATGAAGTGCAACCGATTCTAGACAACTTCAAAACAATCATAAATGATGGAGCACCGACAACCCTACCGCCTATTAGAGCCATCAACCATCAGATTGATTTTATTCTTGGAGCATCATTACCCAACAAAGTAGCCTATATGATGACTCCTGAACAGAACAAGGAAGTGGCTAGACAAGTCCAAGAATTGTTGGACCAAGGATTGATAAAGAAGAGTATAATTCCTTGTGTCGTACCTTCAGTGTTAGCACCCAAGAAAGGAGGAAGGTGGAGGATATGCACAGATTCAAGAGCCATAAATAGAATCACTATCAAGTAAAAATTTCCTATCGCAAGAATTAAAGGCTTTATGGATTGCTTGGGAGGTACAAAGTATTTCACAAAGATTGATCTCAAGAGTGGATACCACCAGATCAGAATAAAAGAAGGTGATGAATGGAAAACAACCTTCAAAACCAATGAAGGAATTTATGAGTGGCTTGTTATGCCATTCTGTCTTAGTAATGCTCCCACTACATTCATGAGACTCATGAATGAAGTGCTTAAATATTTTATTGGTAAATTTGTTGTTGTATACTTAGATGACATCTTGAATTTCAGTAGAATTAAAGAGGAACATCTAGAGCATCTTAGTATCGTATTGCAAAAATTGTATGATGAGCAACTAACAATAAACATG
Source organism: Cryptomeria japonica (assembly GCF_030272615.1). NCBI lineage: Eukaryota > Viridiplantae > Streptophyta > Pinopsida > Cupressales > Cupressaceae > Cryptomeria > Cryptomeria japonica. The sequence continues at coordinate 43,757,902 of NC_081410.1, read as the reverse complement.
GAGAAGTGTGAGTTTATGAAGCGGGAACTTGTCTATCTCGGATTTGTAGTTTCAAGAGGAGATTTGAAGATTGACACATCAAAGGTGGAAGCCATCACAAATTGGCCAACACCAAAGACATCGAGTGCAGTAAGAAGTTTTCATGGTTTGGCATAGTTCTACAAGAAGTTTATCAGAAGGTTTAGTGAGATTTGTGCACCCATGCTAGATACCATCAAAGGAGGAGTTAACACTAATTTTTAGTGGACCAATGCAGCTAACAAAGGGTTTGAACTTTTGAAACAAAAGGTAGCTATACAACCAGTACTCATTCTTCCTAGTTTTGACAAGTTCACAATTGAATGTGATGCCATAATATAGCAATTGGTGTTGTTTTGAGTCAAGAGAATAGACCCATAGCTTTCTTTAGTGAGAAGCTCAATGATGCCAAGAAGAAGTATTCATCCTATGATCTTGAGCTGTATGCTCTTGTTCAAGCTCTTAGGAAGTGGAGGCACTACTTATTACCTAAGGAGTTTGTTGTTTACATAGATAATCAAGCTTCAAGTTTTCTGAATTCACAAGATAAGTTGAGTCATAGGTATGTTAAATGGGTTGAGTATCTACAGTCATATACTTTTTCTATTAAGCATAAGAAAGGACAGTGTAATAAAGTAGCATATTCTTCAAGTAGAAGGCTACTAATAGTGCAAGAAGTGCAGATTTAGAGTATTGGAGTTGATTACTTCAAGGATTTGTACCCCAATGATGAAGATTTTGCAGCCATTTACAAGGTTTGTCAAGAATTTCAAAATCACTTTCATAGTGAATATGCTGACTTTACCTTGCCGAATGGTTTGTTGTTTAAAGGTGGACAACTATGTGCTCCCAAAGGATCGATGAGGGAAAATATGCTTGAATAAAAGCACAATGGATGTTTGAGTGGTCATTTTCGCCATAATAAGACATTGGAACTTGTTCAAAGGTTCTACTATTGGCCCAGAATGTAGAGGGATATCAGAAGGTATGTTGAGCAGTGTATGGTTTGTCAGAAAGCTAAAGGCATGACTACTAATGCTGGTCTTTATCAACCATTGCCTATTCCTACAAGGCCATGGGAATGTGTGAGTATGGATTTTGTGGTTGGATTACCCAAAACAAAGCTTGGTTGTGATAGCATTTTTGTTGTTGTGGACAGATTCAGTAAAATGGCATATTTGTTCCTTGTAAAACTACTCATGATGCTAGTCACATTGCACATTTGTTTTTCAAAGAGGTTATTAGAATCCACGGTTTGCCAGTTAGTATTGTTTTAGATAGAGATGTCAAATTCCTTGGACATTTTTGGAAAACTCTTTGGAAAAGAATAGGAACTAATTTTTCTTTTGGTTCAGCCTATCATCCCCAAATGGATGGTCAAATAGAGGTGGTCAATAGGACACTTGGAAACCTTTTAAGGTGTTTGACAAAAGAGTATGGATAGAGTTTGGATTAGGTTCTTCACCACGCAAAGTTTGTGTACAATGACAGTGTCAACATGTCTACTGGGAAGAGTCCTTTTGAGATAGTGTATGGTATGCACCCACGAGGTGTTATGGAATTACGAGACCTTGGTAATCTATCACACAAAAGTGGTCAAGTTGATGATGTTGCTCAATCTATGAAGGAGGTTCATGACCAAGTCAGGTGAACTCTCCAAGATTCTTCACTAAAAGTTAAAGCCAGAGTTGGTGCCACACAAAGAGATGTGCAATTTTCAGTTGGAGATTTGGTGATGGTACATTTGAACAAGGCTCGACTTCAGAAAGGGATTCCCAGCAAGCTACAAATGAGGAGAATAGGCCCATGTAAAGTTTTAGCCAAGTATGGCTCTAATGCCTATAAGATTGATTTGCCATCTGATATTGCTTTGTCTCCCATTTTCAATGTTGCTGATTTAGTTGTCTACAAGGGACAACTTCCCAAGGAGGATACACGAGTTTTAGATGTTCAATAGTCACTTGCCGATCTGCCATTACTTTCTTCTTCCATGCCTTAGGCTGAGAAAGTGTTGGATTCTCGCGTTCTCAAGAAGAATAGACAACAGGTCTACATAAAAAATTTGGTGAAATGGATGCATAAACCTAATTCTGAAGCGACTTGGGTCCCTGAATTAGACTTTGTGAAGTCAGGAATTGATCTTTCCTTGCTGCTGAGCATAGTCACTTGACTTGTTTGTTTTTGGGAGAGTATGGTGCAGGAGCACCTAAGGATTGAAACGCCCTTGACCAATTTTGACTTTTGAGACCCTCCTGTGGTCATGTAGATATTTGTTTGGTTGTTTTCTTTGTAGTTTTTGAGTTTTTCCTTATCGGAAAGACCTACCCTGATCGACAAGTCTTAACTCGATGAGGTCGCTCGAGTTGGAGTAGTTGAATCGGGTATCGGCAGGAGTCATTCACACTTAACCCGGTGACTCGATGAGAAACCTTATGTTTGGAGTGGTTGCATCGGGTATTGGGTGGAGATTGTTCAGGATACATCGATGACCTGATGAGCCATCGGATATCAGCCAGAAGATCGATTGTTTGCTACACCGAAGAACCGATGGAAGTTGTCGGATATCGGAGAGAATTTTTTTATGGTATCTCGTGGACTCGATAGGAAAGTGCTAGCCGATAACAAGTGAGCAAGTCCTACGGTTTCCAAAAGGATCGGGCAACTGTCCCTATACCGTGATGAGAAAATGATCAAAGATTATCTGTCATGACTTGGCGACCATGGTGGGAACCACCGAAAAAGAAGACCATTCCGGGCGGTTAGAGAGGTCATGCTAAGATGTCAGGGTAGAGCCCTCGGAACCAATCAATGATTTCCATGTGAAGAAGCACAAAAGAGAGATCGAGTAGATCAGATGATCGGATTGAGCATTTTGGGCGGTTAGAGAGGCTGTGCTGAGATGTTAGGGTAGAGCCCCCAAAACCAATCAGTGAATGCCACGTGGAAAAACACAAAAGAGAGATAGAGCAGATTAGACTATCGGATTATCTTTTCAGTTATCTTCCCAAAGACCGATAGAAATGCCCAGCAAGCGGAGAAAGGCATCAGCTATCGGATGAAGGGATTTCTTGCTATCCTGATGCTCGATGGAGAAAGTGAGAAAGGTGAACATTGTCATCGATCATCGGAAGTAAAGTTTTGAAAACTTCTCGATGACTCGATGGGAAGTGCAGAGCACAGAAAGTTGACATTGGCAGTTGGAAGCCAGGTTCTGTGGCTACGCCGATAGACCGTTTTGTAACTGTTTTTCAGTTTGAAATAGTCTGTGTTTCACGATGGATGGAATGTTTAAAAGACCCAATGGGAATTTGTAAAGGGTTGGATGTTGGATGTTGGAAGGTTTATGCACTAAAAGAAATACATATAGTCTATTTTCTGGTTTTCTATCGTTGTACTATTTATTTTGATTAAGTTTTTCATTACAATTTTGTAATTAAAGTTCCTTTTTGTTGTTCATTTCTATTTTGATCTCATTGTGTAAATATGGCTCTATCTTGTACCTCCACCATGGGATCCATGCGGCCATTGGAGTTCTTCAGGAAGAGCCAAAAATGTACAGTAGAAGTAGAGTAGTAGTAGGAGGAAGCCAGGAAATGGCAATCACCATTTCTGCATATTGAACCTAGGCGAGCTTGATGGTAGTCCGGTTAGGTAGCAGTAATTGATTGAGTTAACTTGCAAGGGAAGGAAATTGCTAATAACTAGAAGAAGATCCAGAAGGCTACAAGCCTGAGGTTGAAACATTGAGTAATCAAGAGGAAAGTTTGTTAAACCAAAGAAGATGGGTGGTTTTGCAAAGAGTCAAAAATGAGTGTGTCCTTCACCCCTACAAGGATATAGTGAGCAAGCTTACTTTGTGAGCTTGAGGTTGGTGTTAAGAAAACAAATGGTAGGGAAGCACCTAGAAGTCTAGAAGAGTAGACTTGGAACCTAGGAAGGGATAGAAACAAACCATCAAGAAATCTAATTGATGGTTAAATAGGTAGCCTCTCCATCAATACCTTAATTTGAGAAAAAGAATAGAAGTTGTTCCAATTGCTGCAGAAGAGAAGGATGCTTCGAAAGAGAAAGAAAAAACAAGTGCAGAAGAAAAGGAACCTAAACAAACTCCTAAGACATTGGAAATTATGTGAGTAAGAATTATTTAGAAGAGCACACTATTGGAGATAAGAATAAAGGTGTTTAGACAAGAAGATGACTTATAGAAACCAGTGAACAAACAAGCTATTATTTCTTATCTTAGGTGTAATCAAAGACCTATGTGAAATCTATCAAGGATGAAAGTTAGATTAAGATAATGGAAGAGGGGATGAATCAAATAGAGATGAATCAAACGTGGGAGTTGGTACCTAGATCAACAAACAAGAATGTTATAGGAACCAAGTGGGTGTTCCAGAACAAGCTAAATGAAGATGGAAAAATCACAATGAACATGGAAAGATTGTTATGTAAGGTTTATTCACAAGTTGAAGGCATAGAATTTCAATAAAAATTTTCTCCAATTGCAATAATGAAGGCTATAAGAATGTTTCTTACAAGAAATTCAAAGCCTATTAGATGGATGTCAAGTAACATTCTTGAATGGAAAACTTAAGGAAGAATTATACATTAAATAATTAGATTGTTTCAAGTTGTCTAAAGATTCAGATATGGTTTGCAGACTCAATAAGGCACTTTATGGACTCAATCAAGCTTCTAGAGCTTGGTATGCAAGGTTGGATAGGTATTTGTTGCAACAAAATTTCAGAAAAATGCACTACATATATAAATCATTACTTCAAAATTGAAGGTGATAAATTGTTGATTATTGTTGTGTATGTTGATGATAACATGTTTAGAGGGGATGATAGTGTATGCGGGTAGTTTGGAGAAGAGATACAAAAGGAAGTTGAGATGTCTATGATAGGTGAGCTATCATTTTTCCTTAGTGTTCAGGTTACTCAATCAAAAAAATATGTTTTTTATTTCTTAGACCAAGAATATCAAAGGGATATTGAAGAAGTTTGAGATGGATAATTCTAAATTGGCTACAACCCTTATGGCTACTGGTTGTAAGTTAAGAAAGGATCGTGACTCTCTAGATGTTGATTAGAAAATGTATATATCTATGATTGGAGGATTGTTGTATTTTAATACTTCAAGGCAAGATATTATGCAAGTTATTTATTCGGTGGTTAGACATTAGGCTAGTCCTAAGCAATATCATGATCAAGTAGTGAAGAGGATATTCAAATATTTGAAAGGGACTCTAGATTATAGATTATGGTATAAGAAGGATGATGATTTCACTTTGAAAGTATATATTGATGTTGATTGGGAGAGATGTGTTGATGACAAGGAAAGTACAAGTGGTGCTGCATTTTATTGGGAGTCAAATTGGTCTCTTTGTTAAGTAAGATATAGTATTTAGTGTGAAATGTGCAGAGGCAAAATACATTTCAGCAACATCTTGTTGTACTCAGGTTATGTGGATGAAAAAAACTCTTAGTGATATTAAGATGAAGTATGATGAGGCAATTCCTATTACGTGTGATAATATAAATGTTATTAATGTATATGGTGAAAAGTTGATAATGGAAACAACAATATTGAAATACTAACAAGGATCAACCACAAAACCCTAGCCAAACAATGAAAGCAATCCACCATACACAATGGAGATACCTAATACCATGCAAATCATCAAAAACAAATCAAACATACCATTCACATGTCTAGTAGGTTTTCAATCTCCATCTCTTCCTATCTCCATTGATCTTGCTTGATATATTTTCTCTCAGATTTTATGTGTACACAAGAGCTCAACAAAGAACATAAATGTGGTTGATAGCTTGGTTGCAAGAAGGCTTGATTGCATAAGATTTATTATGTCAATAGACGATTAGGGTTAGAGTGCTCATTAGGATTGATAATGAAGGAGAGTATCCTCTTATATAGAAGACACTGTAAGAAATGGAGGGATAAGATTAAGAGGCGTAAAGATAAATGGTCAGCTAGGATTAAAGGGTAGGTAGAGGAAATAATTAAATGTTAAAGGGGTAGGTAAGAGAAGAATTAAGAGATGAGTGGCACGTGTCATAGGTAGAAAAGGCTAATGAATTAATTAAATAAGTAAAAAATTATTTAATTAATAGAGGAAGTGGGATCAATTAAATAAATAAAATATTTATTTAATTTAGAAAAAGGACAATTTAAATAAATAAAAGTATTTATTTAAATGGGGAAAGATTTAGAAGAGGATTAATGAATTAATTAAATAAATAAAGATTTATTAGTTAATAGAAGACTTGGGATAAAATAATTAAATAAATAAATTATTTATTTAATTAGACAGGAAAATTTTAGGTGTCTACGTTTTGCCCCTCTTTGAGACGATGCAGCTTGTCGCGTTGGCTCATAGAAGATAAGATAAATTGATACAAAGTTGCCCCACGACAAGAATGATATGCCCCCTTGAGAGATTGGATGAGTTTAGTTTGAAAATATCACATACAATCTCTCGATAAAAAAGAAAGGCTAGAAAAGACTGACAAGGTAGCGTGACAAGGTCATGCAGGAAAAAGACTGACTTGGGGAAGAAAAAATGACAAACAAGACTAGGGCTAGGTAGCCTATAAGACAAGGCCACAAGGAAAACACACTCATTTGTATCCACACACTTTAGATATTAGAGTGTAGAGAAAGAGCTTAGAGAAGTCAGAGTAGTCAATGATGAAGGAGAGATTCGGCAAGTACCTCGAAGCCACTTTGTATGTTTTTGCATTTATTGTTGTCATTAATACATTTTAGGGTAGATGAACAAAACTGCAAAACTGGTGGTTTGTGTTGGGATTGCATGAAGATTGCATTAATGATGTATAGTGTTGTCATTGATGTCAATAGTAACAAGTAATGGGGTTGTATTGCAACTCGGAGTGATGCAGTTTTGCAACCGGTAGTAAAGCAAGTGATGGAAAGCGGTATTGGTATTTCAAGAAGAGTGATCAACCGGTAACCCTAACTAGTTGATATGCCAAACCCTAACCGATGGAGCTTGGTGAATTGGTTATGATTATCTATGATCAAATGGTGGTCAGAGATGAAGATGCCACATATGCATGATGCACGTGAAGATAACTGTTTATCTTAGGAATGAACAAATGCATAACATGAAGTGATAACTGCGTGATGAGTTACAGGATTCGATGAGCGGTGGTCGAGGATCGGTTCAAGTTGTCTAGAACAATGTGTTGTTGATTACTATGTAATCTAATAGTCATGTTTGAACCGATATGTTTGTAATCTCTATGAGATTTGTAGGTTTTTTGATGTGTTACCGACCTATTGTATTTGCTTATAAGGTTGATGAGTTGTTTTTTAATTGTGTTGGCAATTTGGTTAAGTGTGGTAGTGTGATTATTTCCGAGCCAGAAGGAGTGTTTGCAGAATGTTTTGAAGGTAGATAGGAGCAAAAAAGGACCTGACCTAGCAAGATAGTGCTATTACTAGATCAACAAAGACCCCGTTGTTCTCTAATAATTACAACAACCAAATCCCCTAATAGGGTAATCTTTAATAGGCTTAGTGTTGTTTAAATCCTTAAACCAGGAAATCCATTAGCTTGGATTTGAAATCCTCTACCGAGGTTACTCCTAATAGGGTATTGCCTTTAACAGGGTATTGTAGTCAATCCCTTAACCGAGTGGTCCATAATTGGATTTGTTCTTAACAGGACATTATTGTATAAGATTCTAACAAGGCTTGGCTTCTAACAGGCCGAACTTCAGAAGAGTTCAGAATACTTGTGGGTATTCATCCCCACTGTGGTTTTTTCCATTTGGGTTTCCACGTGAAAAATCATTGTGTCAAGTGGTGAATGATTTTGTGGTTATGTTTTGACATGGTTGATATGACTAACTAGTAAATCCACTTAGATATGTTTAGATGACTGAAAGTGATATGAAATGAGCTATTACTGATGATAGTAAAGTGGTTTAATGTTTTGGTTAAATGGTATGTGAGTTACAGATCTGATTATATTGTATCTTTGATATTTTAGTCAACTGGGGTCTTATGATGCTACAGCTACACAGTTTGAGAAGATGGTTCTGATGCCTTGGGATCTATTGAAGGATGTGGACAAAGGTATAGATGCAGAGTATGATACATATTTTGTAGCACATCCATTACCCGGGTTGACAGATCCATATGAGCCTGTGGTGGTAGAGAATGATGATGATGAGGATGATGATGGAAGGAGTGGAGGGAGACAGAGGAGGCAGAGGAGAGAACTAGTGAGGAGGGTGGTGAGGAGTAGAGGTGAAAAGAGGGATGTTGGGGAGAGAGATGCTAGAGAGAGAGGGTTGAGGAGAGATAGGAGCCACAGGCAGGGAGACCACCAGGACCACCGAGGGGCAAAGGAGGATAGGTACTTAGGTGTTGGCATTCTATATTCTAAATGAGAATAGTTGATGTTGTCATTGAAGGCAACCAACTGGCAACCAACCGGCAACAAGTTTCTACACATGCACTGACATCACAGACATCATACATCGGCAGAAACTTTCACCAGTATCCAAATTACACCGAAAATGAAGTATACCGGCACTTAGGCTGACATGGGATAAAGTTTTGCTTATATGAATTATATTGTAATTATAATTAATTATTTGTAATCCGACTTAGTATATTATAAAGACTCATATATGTATGAGATCTTATAGATCATTATGGTAATGTAATGGACATGTGATTATTATTGGTATATGTAAAGAAAGCAAAAGGTTTTGGTTAAGGTATCTAATTGAGCTTAAACCAGTGCTAAACCATGCATTTGAGATGCTATCTTGAGCAGTACATTGCATTGGATTTAATTATCCATATTATAGTCAGTGAGACTCTTTTGAGCAGTGCGCTCCAAGCAGTTGGCCTTCCTGCATGTGCAGGCCCCTATTGTAAGTAGTATTTATTCATATTATCCAGTGAGTAAATATTGTGGGTCACAAATCCCACCAAGTTTTTTCCCACTCTGGGTTTCCTTGTTAAAATATCTTGTGTTATGGTGTGCATTTATGTTGTCTCTATTATTTCTCTTTACTACACTATTTCTTGTTTACCAGTACATTGTTTTGTGTTGCAAAGTTATAAATAAGTTCAAATATAAAACTAACCGGTTAGACACTGATTCACCCCCCCCCCCCCCTCTCAGTGTCTTTGGGACTGTCATTGAATCTAACAATTGGTATCAGAGCCTGGTCCTCTATTTTCAAAAATCCTAACAACTTGAGGAAGATTATGAGACCGGTACTGATGGAGAATTTAAGAAAATAGTTGGAAGGAGCTCTTGAAGATTTTGATGCAGAAAAATTGAAGAATATCAAACTTGAAGATGATTTGAGGATTGCTAAGGAATTCATTTAAGGACTTTAGGAGAACCTAGTTATAGCACAAAATAAGGGGAAAGAACTTCATGAGAAAATGTAGAAACATGGTGATGAAAAAGAAACTCTTAGTGATATTGCAGACAAGTTGAGGCAAGAGAACACTAACATGAGGAATAAAATGAAAGACTTAACCATGAGGATATGTAAGGATCTTGAAGACAGAAAGAAGAATGAAGAAGACTTGACTAGGAGACTTAATGATGGAGGCAATGAAAATCTGAGACTTTGTCATGAAATTGATAATGCTAAACACAAATCTGATTCACATGCAACATGATAAAGAAGAGCTTGTGGGACAAGTTGGAATTATTGAAAATGAGTTGATCACTGCAAATGAACACAAAGACAAATTCAAGAAAAGTTCAGAAAAACTTGATGACATGCTAAAAAGACAAAAACTTGATGGAGATACAATTGGACTTGGATTTGAACATGGAGAAAGTTCTGGGACTACAAAAAATCAAGATCATAGTAAACTGGTAAGACAACCTAATGCTTATAAATTTAATGGGAAATGTTTTAATTGCAACAAATTTGGTCATAGAGAAAATTAGTGTAGATTTAGAAATAATCAGAATACAAATTTACCCACCAGTCAATGTTCCAAATGCAATAAAGTTGGCCACAATTCAGAAAATTGCAGAATGAATGTGAAATGCTATGTTTGTGGTAGATTTGGGCATTTATCTAATCAATGCAGATCACAAACCGGTCAAGGATATGGAAAAGCTATTCAGAGAAATAATGTAACTTGTTATGCATGTAACAAGATTGGGCATATTGCAAAATTTTGTAGAAGCAAGACTATGCCAGCGAACGATAAAGGATCTAGTGTGAAGGGAAAAGAAAAGGTAAATGAGATAAAGCAAGGATTTTCAAAACAATGGATTAAGAAGGGAAATCAGAAAGTTGATGAATCTGTCTTTGCACTGGTTGAATAGAGTAACCCTCCACCGGTAGGAGATTCTTCATCTAACTAAGGAATAATCCTTAGGGGGTATTGCAACAAATTGAAAATCATGTATTCTACCTTCGGTTGATGGTAAGAAGACACATTTCTTCTTTACCAACAGATATGTTAATTTTTCACTTAATCGACGAGCATTTAATGTGGGTTTTGAAGAAATTTTTGGTTATATAACATCGAAAAACCTCATTTTGACTCACCAAGCATTCAAGCATTCAGAGAGCGTGAAATTGAGCAAGGGCAATCTAAAGGCGAAGCAGCAAAGTGATTTTCATGCATTCAAGGATTTCAAGCTAAGAGGTATTTATCTTACGAAATGGCATCTTCATCTTTTGCACCTGAGTTTATTGAAAGCCCTACTGTGGTAGAAAACGTTAAGCACCCTAGTCTTGTGTTTAAAATCGCCCTAGTCTTGTGTTTAAAATCATCCCTAAAATTGCAAAGAAAGATGATTCTATCGGAGCATTTTTGGAAAATTCCAAAGGGAGTCGCTTTTGTCGAAGATCCTAGAATCTACATTCACTACAACATAGAAAATACAGGAATAGATGATTTGGAGAACATGTACAGTGGTGTCATAACTAATGAACAAGGTTTAATTAAACCAGAGCATAAGATAGTTGAAGACTTAGGATTCATTGAGATACTGAACATACCTAAATTTCCCAAGGAGGCAGTCCGTCTAGTTCTGAGTAGAGTTCATGGAGAGTTCATGTCGCTCGACTCTACTTTTAAAATCTCTAAGGAAACAATCAAGGCAGTTATTGGTTTACCCTCAATCGGTAGTAGGTCTGACAAAACTAAGAAGATAACTAACAAGGGAGTTATGGAGTTAACCGAAGCTATATCTGACAACATATCTCTTAAGGTTAATGACATTACTGATGTTAATGTGAGATATGTGAGTATGGTACTTGGATACAGAGTAATTCATGCAAATAGATTGAATTCAATTTCCAGCTTATGTATTCATAATGCATATGGGATGGTAAAGAAAAATGCTAAGATTGATATTTGTGAATGGCTTAAAGATGAATTAATAGACAACTTGAAAAAGATTAAGGGTGACAAGAAAGAGACATTTCGTTTTGGCAACTTACTTGTGTGTCTGATGCTTTACTTCATGAAAGAGATACCTGACATTGGTCATAAGGACTTTGGATATGAAATCTCGATAGGCAAACAAATCAAGGAAGCAATCACCGGTATGGACTCTAACAATGACAAAATTATAACAAATTACTTCAAAAACTTTCAGACTAAGATGAGAGCTAGAGAAAGGTTACCCCAGAGCATAGTAGACAAGTATGGCAAGCAAATTTGCTTTGTAATCAAACGTGATGAGACATGGATGGAAGAAATTACCCCTAAAACTATTTGGGTTACTGAAATGGGTTATGAAGTTGATTTACCCATTCTTGAAACATATGCAAAAACACTACTTGAGGCACCTAGAGAACCAACTGAAGAAACTTTTGGAAATGCTGCGACCATTGAGAGTGTTGTTTCGATGCAGAAGAAGAGAAAAAGGAGAGTAAATTTTATCAGAGATGCGTCCAAGATGGCCAAGGAGGTCAAAGAAAATGTAATGAGCATAAGTGGTATATCTACCAGTGAACTAGAAGGATTGAAACTGGAAGCTCATGTTTCACTGGTTGTTACTTCTTCAGATACAGACAATAGGAAAGAAACAAAGTTCAAAAGAGTTGAAATAAAGAAGAGGAAATCCTCATAGGTATCCTCTCCTTCTCCCAAAAGGACTAGAACTTTGAGGAAGAAGCAACAGGTAGTTAGGGATCCTAAAAAGAAACTAACACCAAAGTAGAAACAGGCTAAGACACCAGATACCCTGACACCAGAGGAACTGGTTAGTGAGATAACACAGGATGGAAATCTTTGCAATGTGAATAAATATTATCATTCTTACAAAGATTCAGACAAGGACACTATAGAGGCCAATATAATTTTGCATTTAGATATCTATAAGAAGGTTTTGATTGAAGTTGTAGAGGATCTACCGAATGACTTATATTTAAGGCTAGAAGCTAAAAGAATGTCAGCGATGGAACTAGATAAAAAGCTAAAAGTTGAAGCATTATTGGCAGTGCACCCTGTAAACTCTAGAGAGAAAATTGATGAGCTAATCTTTGAAGAAAACCGATCAGTTTTTATCAGTGTACACCGACAAGTTAGCCTAATGGATGGTAGAGTTAAAGAGATTGCTGATGAGACTACAGACAAATGGGATATATTTTTTGTTGAAAAGGAAAAGAAAGAGGAAAAGGAAAGACAAAAAATAGAAAAATCTTTTGCTAAGGTGTACCAAAAGGATAAAGGGAAAGGAAATATTGGTGGTGTACATGCTATAAAGGTAACATATAACATCCCTCCACCAGCTTAGGACACCCCTCCATTAACTTCAGCATCACCGATACATACACAAAATCAACCGGATAAGGCAACTGATGAAGTAACTCATGATGATACTAAACCGAAGTCTAAAATACTTTTCACCATGAATGTGGATACACAAGATATTAACATTGTTGTGGATAAAGAGACTACAAAGGTTAAGGAAGATGATGTTAAGGACAGTAAGATCTCTGAGATACCAACACACACTATTGACTCTCAAAAGATTGAGATACTGGCATAAGAAGAGCAACCAGAGACTGAGAAACCAATAGAGGATAAGGTAACTAACACAGAGCAACCAAAATCAAAGAAACTGACAGTTGAAGAGGTACTTGTACAAACTGAAAAATCAAAAGTAGAGGTACAAACATGGATAGATGAACCAGAAGAAAATATAAGTAAAGAGGAAGGAACTGATGGAAATAAGGAGGAAATAGTGAAGGTAATTAGGAAAGGATTTGTTCAGAGGAACCCATAGCAAAAGCAAGCGCATCCACTAGAGAATTCAGACCCACTAACATAATAGATGTTCTATTGGATTCTATCAAGAGGATACCAGATTGCAATGCCTTAACATTTAAGGCTATTGATAATACATTACCTATCTTGAAGATGATTGCACCTACCTTTAAGATAGATCAAATTAATGATTCTTTAGGTAAATTGGACACATTGTCCGAATTCATTTCTGAAAATGTCATAACTATAGATAAGGTGAATGAGGATACTATAAAGGAAAGAGTAGTTAAAGAGAGGATAACTATTTGAGAAAACCATCAAAAATTGTAATGAGCAGATGGATTCATTATTACTGGTACTCAACTAACCAATGTTGGAATATAAGGAGCTGTATAGAGAAGCTTGCAAGCCTCACCATCTGATTGAGGATATAGATGAGGAAATCAAGAAGACACGAAAAGAAATCAATGATATTGCAGATAATCTGATAGGTTCCTCGAGACTTATCTCTTTTTTTGCGCAGGAAATGGCAGTTTTTGCAAAGAAGTTAGAGAAACTTGAGAAAGAGAAAGCAAGGATAAGGTTGAAATCCTGGGAAAGCAAAAGTAAACTTGGTCCAAAATTGAACAGTCGCATTACTCAACGGGTTGAGCTATCAAAGGCAACAGTTCAAGGAGAACGGTCATTGGAGCAACAAATGCACTATCTAACCAGCATGATCCAATAGACTGAGACCATTCTCTCCAATGACAACAAATTCATGCAGAGCCTAAATCTGATTTGGTGGACATTTTCCAAATTGTAACCAACCGGTTATAGGCGATGAGGTAGCATTTTTGTATTCTTTGATTCTTTTTGACATCCTTTTCCATTGATGTCAAAGGGGGAGTAGTAGTATGGAGAAAAATAAGTAGTAGTATGGAGAAAAATAAGGAGTAGTATGGAGAAAATAAATGCACGAAGGAGATCACTTTCTCAGGGGGAGCACACTTCTTTTTTTGGATAGCAGTTTTGGATTTTTCTCACGAGTGTTGCCATCAATGCCAAAGGGGAAGATTGTTGGCATTTTACACTCTAAATGAGAATAGTTGATGTTGTCATTGATGGCAACCAACTAGGAACCGACCAGAAATAGGTTTCTACACATGCACTGGCATCACATACATCATACACTGGCAGGCACCAGCACTGACAGGTGCTTTCATCGGCATCCAAATTACACCAGAAATGAAGTATACCGACACTCAAGCCAACATGGGATATATTTTTTCTTATATGAATTATATTGTAAATGTAATTAATTATTTGTAAGCCGACTTAGTATATTGTAAAGAATCATATATGTATGAGATCTTATAAATCATTTTGGTAATGTAATGCATAGGTAATTATTATTGGTATATGTCAAGACAACGAAAGGTTTTGGTTAAGGTATCTGACTGAGCTTAAATCTGTACTGAAGTAGACATTTGAGATGCTATCTTGAGCAATACATTCTATTGGATTTAATTATTCATATTGTAGTCAGTGAGACTCTTTTGAGCAGTGCTCTCTAGGAAATTGACCTTCCTGGATGTGCAGGCCCCTATTGTAAGTAGTATTTATTCATATTGACCAGTGAGTAAATATTATGGGTCACAAATCCCACCAAAGTTTTTCCCACACTACGTTTCCTCATTAAAATATCTTGTGTTATGATGTGCATTTATGTTCACTCTATTATATCTCTTTACTGCACTATTTCTTGTTTACCAGTACATTGTTTTGGGTTGCAAAGTTATAAATAAGTTCAAATATAACACTAACTGGTTAGACATTGATTCGCCCCCCCCCCCCCCTCTCAGTGTCTTTTGGACTGTCATTGAATCTAACAATAGGTTGGTGGGTAGGGATAGGAACAGGTATCAGGAGGAAATGCACCAAGACAGGTCT
The DNA here is from genome assembly GCF_030272615.1 of Cryptomeria japonica. Taxonomy (NCBI): domain Eukaryota; kingdom Viridiplantae; phylum Streptophyta; class Pinopsida; order Cupressales; family Cupressaceae; genus Cryptomeria; species Cryptomeria japonica. Next base: position 43,742,689 of record NC_081410.1, on the reverse strand, counting down.
AGGGACAGGTTGGACAGGAGGGTGCTCAGGGTAAGGATGAGGAGGAGGATGATCTTCTAGCTGCAAGAGATTGTAGCAGGACAGGGTGATGAGATTGAGGATCTTGAGAGAGAGATGTGACTCGATTGAGGTGACAACTAGCAAAGATGTAGAGGGAGAGGGATCAGGCCATCTAGTGATACACTGAGGCTGAGGAGGCACTGAGGGCAGGTAGGAGAGAAGCAAAGGATGCAAGGGCCAACTATGTATATGTCCTACGGGTAGGGGAGGAGATATCCTACTGTAGAGACTTGTACTATGCAGTCGTTCCTCTAGAGCTAAGGGCTAGGAGCTTCAGGAGAGCGTCTCAGATGACTACACGAGGAGGGGATAGACAATAGGCATCTAGTAGAGGCGTTATGCATCCACCCACACCACTAGGAGGGAGGGACAAAGGGGGTCATCCTGGAGTAGGACCTTCAAGAGCTCAGACTCCTTCAAGGCCAACTGGCTCCGAGGGACGGTCTTCGTCATAGCTCTCTTGGATCCATTTTGTATCAGTTTTTTTTGTATTATGCTGTAGACACCTTTGGGTGATTTTGTAGCCATATGAGATATTTTGACATCATTGTATCATGACACTGATTATTTTTTTGATATATATATATATATATAAGATGACTCATTCGTTGCGACAACTATATGCATGTTTTCCTTTGTGATGCTTCTATATGTTGATGATGATGTAATTTATGTATGCATGTTCATATAATTATTTTGTGATGCTTATGATGATGATCTTATGTTATTAATGCAAAATATATACATGATGAGATGCATTATTTTTGTTCTTTTATGTTTTTATAATGAAAATGCAAATGTGAATGTACTAAATGCATATGGATGTATGATAATGATATGATATGATTATTTACAAGATGAGATGCATAATGCTTATATACTAATCAATGGTATGTGCATATTGTGATGCTATTGTGATATCTATATGTATGCATGATATAAGATATGCTAACATGTGATGACACAGGTGCAAACTATATGAAATGTAGATGTTTTTGGCATGCCATTATACTTAGTCATGTGATAGCGGGCTACACAGACTCAGGAAGGATGATGGAGGTCAATCAAGAAAGGGGGATGGAAGGTAGAAGATATGGAAGTGAAAGAGATTCTTGTGTGTTATCATCATTGAGCTTTATTATGGAAAATAGGTTATGACAATCGAGGTATAGGTTCGACCCAGAAAGTCATTGTACCCATTTGCATGGAGATTAGATAGTTGCAAACAAGGAATGCCCTAGTTCATACTAGACTCACAGTGTCCTCATATCTCTGGACAAGTCATAGCATTACTAAGAGACAATCCACAAACAACAAAACAATAGGTGAACATATCCCATCCTCGCCTTTTTAGTCAAAGACATCTTGGAGATAGAATCTCTAGTTAGAGACATCCCAAAAAAGTTAAAAGACATGTCACCAAAAGATAAAATAAAAAAGAAAACCAAGACTTGACACCAACACACAATGAAATCTTCAAGTTATTTGTGTTTCTTGCCACATATGTTGACATGTTTGATTTGGTCACAATGTTGTCATCCTGATAAAGGCCTGATTATGTTGAAAACCATGTTGTTGCTAAAGTCTACTGAAAGATTTGATTTGTTGAAAGCCCACTTCTTCTTGTGTCTCATCAAAAACCGTTGAATCCATGAAACTGATACTTTATTGCGAAGAAGAACAAAACTTTATTGTAGATTGGCGATGCAAATGACTTCTTATAATGAATTTTGCGTGAAAAGAAGGAGGAATGAAAAGACGATGCTCCTCAAAACATGCGATGCCGAGGGTACCACTTCCATCACTAGATTTAGGATTTTGCCCCAGTTATAGATTGGACTTAATTTATTATGGATGGAAAAAGGAATGGAAAGGAAAGGGAAGGTGCACTATGAATGGTTAACTAGTCTTAGGTAGATCAATAACAAGCCATGATGGGAATGGGTAAGTTTATTATGGAGGGATATGCTGTGAGTGTGTGCAAAGTGAAGTGAAAAAGAGATTGAATCTTGAAGGAGGGAGGAACAATGTCTCTACACATGGGGTCGATAACCCAATTTTCACCATGGTACTTTCCTAGGGCACCACCATAGTGGTTTTCACCGTTGGATGAATTTATTTCTCTTTTTTTTTTTTTTTTTTTTTGTGACAAGGCGCCTGTTTGCCAGGTTTTCACCGAGTAATGATTTTTTTTAATTTTTTTGTATTTTTTGATATTAGGATATTTTGAAGAGTTATGTGTAAAACCTACGAAGGTGCATGTTGTTGATAGGATATTCCAAAGGTTCACCATTTGGTGTTGAGAGCTAGTATGCACCTGATCCATAGACTGATGTGATGACGTAAGGACCAAGCCAATTTGGTTCAAACTTTCCCTTCTTCTCTCTATCTTGCTGATTTTTAGGATTTTCTCTTAGAACTAAGTCACCTACCTCAAATGTCTGAGGCTTTACCTTATGATTTTAGCTACATCGTTCCTTGACTGAATGATATGTTGCTCCCTTGTTTATCTTCCTTGATGAAGGAACTAAGGTAGAATTACTAATATGTGGACTACGTTCACCCATATGCATGTCACCTACAGAAGTTTGGGCATCCCTGACAACAAATTCCCTCAAGGAATTTCCATTAAAGGTCCATGATGTATCACCAGAAGGGAAAGAATGTAGAAAACAAGTGGATGAGTGATGAAGGCTTATGATTGCGAAAAAGAAGTGAAAGTATCATGGCATGATGGAGACTTACGATCAACAAGTATGCTTTTTGACTTAAAATATTAGAACTTTTGCCCCCAGTTATTTTGATATTAGGGGATATCATATCTTTCTCTTTTTCTTTCATAGGATTTTTATCCTTGACCTTGATTTTTTTAGAGTCCAATAGCTTTTGATTTTGATTTGGAATAAAGGCCTTTTCTTTATTTTTGACTTTTAGATTTTTATTCTCAAAGTTTGATTTTTCATCCCCAATAAGTAAGGAATTTCGTGATTCTTGTTGATCCAAGTCTAGAAGTGGAGTGGAAATGGAATGAGTGGATGAAATGGTAAGGCTATAGGAGTTCTCAAGAGGGTTGGTGATATATTCAATAGATTCTTTGTTGAAACCACTCTTAGGACTATTTATATCAAGAGTTACTTGCACCACTAGAGGAGATTTACATTCAAACTTAGTAGCCACAACACTAGGTGGTTCACACCCAATTCCTTGATATTGAAAATTGTTTGTAGGTTGTTCTTGTTGACTAAATGTCTTAGGAGATAATGGGAGTTGATTCAAATGAAATATATACTCACCACATCCCATGTCTTTAACCTTGAATTTTTCCTTGAGCTCTTCTTGCTTTGATGTAGAAGCTTTCAAGGATTTTAGATCCACATATGTTGATGATGGAGTTTCTTCTTTGTTGATTGTGATTGTTATTTCTAATCTTGCTCATAGGTTATTGCAATATATGAATGTATTAGGATCACCATTAACGGTCACTTCAACTCCATTATGTGGAAACTTGATAAACTGATGATATGTCAAAGGAACAACTCTCATTTCATGAATCCATGTGCGTCCCAAGGGTATATTATATGTGAGCTCTAAATCAAGGACCTGACAAACCACATCCTTTGTAATTGGCCCCTCTGAGAGGTAAGGTGATTGTGCCCTTAGATGAGTGCTCTTCATCATCGTATTGTTTTATGGTGATTGCATGTGTATAATTCATAGCCTTTTTAGAATATCCCAATTGTTTAATAGTGTTCAATGTACAAATGTTCATACCCGCTCCTCCGTCTATCAGGATTCATTTTATTTGGTTTTTATAGATAAATGATTTGATATCTAGAGGTGAAATATGAGGTTGGGTTACAGATGCATCATCGGCTTCTATGAATGTAAGGCTATGTAGAATGGAAAGGTATTCCACCATGGATTGAAACTGGTCCATGTTCAGATCAGTGGGTACAGAGGTCTCTCTCAAGGTCTTGTCAAGGATGGCCTTATGTGAAGGAGATATACATAAAATCTCAAGGATGAAGATGAGGGTGGGTGTTTTCCCTAACTTATCTACAAGGTCATACTCATTCTTTGTGGATTAAGAGGGTGTGGGTTTGGATGGAACATTTTGAAAGATGACTTTACCTGGGCAGGTTGTGACATCACATTTGAAGGTTTCATCTTTAGAAGATGAGGAAGTTGGTCTCATTCCTTTCAAAACAACTTTACTCCTTTGGGTAGAACCTTCTAGAGTTTTTTCCTATGATGGTAGAAACATGATTATCCATTAAAATATGATTAATAGTGGAATCATAGTCATAAGGTGTTTTAGTATAATTATCTTGATTATTGGTAGTTTTTTCTTTTCCCTTGTCATGTTTAGGAAATGGCTCCTTGAACATTGCATTCTCTTCATTGGAGGTGTGAACATCCACTTCTATGTCACCTTTGTCAATGAGATCATGTATGATATTCTTCAATCTGTGACAATTGCTAGTTAAATGCCCCTTACTCTTGTAATATTCACAATATTCATCATCATTCCACTAATTTGGTTTTACCTTTGGCTCATATGGTGGATTATCTGGTAGTATTATGAGCTTGTTTTCCACTAACTTCTTGAATGCGGTTTCAATTGGTTCTCCCAATGGAGTGTATTTCCTTCAAGGCTTTGATTGTCTTTGATTGTTCACTTGATTGTTTGAATTAGAAGAACTTGCACTGGGAAAATTTATCTTAGGTTTCACAACATTTGCATCTACTACCCCGTCATTGACTGTGTTCTTATTATTGTTCCAAAAGCGGGGTTTGTCTTTCTCATTTGATTCCTCTTTGTTCTCTTCAAATATCTTGACAATACATTTCTCAATAAGGACTTTATCTACTGCCAATCCCCTTTCAATGACTTCTTTTAAGGTAGATAAACATGCTTTTCTTAGCTCATATCCGATATCCTTGTTGATGTTTTGAGTGCACATTTTTACCATTTTTTTTGTGGTATATCGCAAGAGCATCGATTAGCAAGACCTCTCCATCACTGTAAAAATGAAGCAAAGGATTCCCCATGTTTTTGCTTAGTATTGCATAAGGTGGCTACTAACACATCTGTTTTAATTTTGTATAAAACCCTTTGCTAGATTATCCCATGACTTAATTCCAGGTGGAAGTTGGGAGAACCATTCCATTTCTTGTTCATCTAAGCTTTATGGAAACAATCTCATCGAGTGTGTTTCTTATACTTCTACCTCAGTGCAAGCTGTGAAAAACTATCTTATGTGCGCCTTAGGATCCCCTTTGCCTTTATATTTATCAAACTTTGGTGTTACAAAATATGGAGGGAATGGAGGCATTGGAATGCTTCTATCAAATGGGTAAGGACATATGTCCTTCATTATATATGGTTGCTTTGGTTCACTCATGTCTGCCATTTGTTTTGTAAGTCCTTTATCTGTTGTTGCAAGTCATTCTTGGGTGGTGTATTTTCTCTTTGAGCTAGTCCCATGCCTGAACCACCAGGCAGAGGAGGGATATAATGCATATATGGATGATACTGATCATATATGTGCTCATATGGAGGAGGGACATAGTTGTAGCTTGGATATGGACCACTCGGTATGGTATTATAGTGAGGAGCACTAGGTCTAGGTTGATACATGTCATGACCATGGGGATAGGAGGTGTCATAAGAATGATCATGGATATTGCCCCCAAATCTGACACGGGGTCTCCTCGTGTCATGATTTGAATGTTAGACTGATTGTAATTGTATGCATTGGTATTAGCTTGACCATCATCATGTTCATGGATGGTGGTAGTTACTCTCCATGAGAAAGGATGATTGTGGGGTTGTTCATGAGAGGTTCTATTATAACTGGTATGAGAATGAGTGTATGTGTTTGGAATCTCAGGTTTTTGAAATAGGGAGAAAGGTGACCCAAGCATGAGACACTCTTTCTTACCACCACTATTGGGCTTCCTTTGTCTTGCATTAACTTGATTTATTTGGTTTGTATCATCCTCCAAAATTCATGACATATCAAAATCACGATGTAGTCTTGTCCCACTTTGTGCCATGACTTGTAGGAAATATTGTCTATCCCTTTTCATGATTTCTTGAACTAATCTATTAAAATGGGATCCATGATAGTTTCCTCAACTTATGCAGAATCTACAATGCATTGTCATTGTCATTATCATTTTCATTATTATTGTCATTGTTGTCATTGTCTGGTATATTACTATGGTTTTCAAATGGATTGTATAATTTGTCTCCATCAAACTCATAGGTACTCATGTTTAAAGACCTTAAATATTCTTCGGCTTCTCTTCTAGAACTTTGTGAATGGGTTTCAACCATGGACTAAAGTCTTGACCCAAAAATGAAAGGTAGGATGAAAATGCAAATACTATGGAAGACCAAGAGGTGTGTGAGATGAATCTAGGGTAAACTTGCAATCTCTAAAAGTATAAGACCAAATTATGTATGTTTTAGAGTAAGGTGTGGCTTCCAAAGGGATGATGGATCTCTTGATGAGGTAAGTTGACCTTGAATCCAGGTATGCATGTTTGAGAGTTAGGTGTGGCTTCCAAAGAGATGATGGATCTCTTGATGAGGTAAGTTGACCTTGACTCAAGAAGACCAAATGAGACCCTAAGATGATGGATCTTGATATGGGACTCACCTAGTGTTGTGTTATAGTATGTTTGAAAAGTTTGATGAGGACAAGCAAAGTAATCTTTTGACTCAAATTTGGAAGATATGTGTGAGGGAAATGCAAGTGAAGGAAAATGATTGACTATGTGTGACCAAGACAGGTTGACTAGAGAATGAAGCCCTATAGGAAGCAACCTTAGAAGCTCTTTAGATCTGAAAACTTAAGTCCTTATTGTTTTCAAGAGTTTTCTTATAATATCTCAATTGTAAATGCAAACACATTTTTATCTAACCCAAATGTGACTTCTGCTCATAGGCGCAACTATAGTGATCACAGATGTGGTTTCTTAATGAAAATGACAATCTTATCCTGAAAATAAAAAAACGCAATTTTGTTCTGCACAAACATGGTTTCTAGACATATATGTGATTTCAATTGACACAGACACAATTTCTGATAAATGTGACAAGTTTTTCTGATGCTTATGTTGTTGGACATAGATGCGTTATTGAACGGAAAAGACGTGGTTTCTAGACATAGACGTGATTTCAACTAACACAGACACAATTTCTGGTTCTTTGCTCAATTTTGTCCAATTTTTGAAGGTGTTTAATGTGACCAAATCTCAATATTTTGACTCTTTTTGTGGCAAAAGGACACAATAATAGTGAAGACTCAATGTTTGAAAGTGTCTTGTCCAAGGTATAAAAAATATTCCCAAATGTGAAGTGTGATGTGAAAATTTTTTCATACACTTGAAAACATGATAGACACAATGTTTATTTGTTTTGTTTGAAAATGTTTGAATGATTTGATCATGCAAGCAAAAATCCTAGGGCTGGTTGGGACAATAGTTGTTGAATCTAATGTGGGGGGTTACCTCGAGCTACGTAATTTAGAGCAGATACTTAGGTGCTTGACCCTACTGGCTCCACCCATGATACTCACTTCTATGGAGCAACCAAGTACCAATCCCCATGAAAACTCCCTATGGTAAACTTTGTATCTCTACTAAGAACTGTAAGAATGTGAGCCACTTCAGAGGTCTGACCTCCTGCGCCAACAACTAGAAGGATTTTGGCTTCTAACAGAAAATGTGTCTAGTAAGGGCATTCATTCGAGTGGCCATACATGCGGCAATGTATGCTCCGTTAAGGAAGGCTCCCATCCTACAAAGGTTGCGCTCTATAGGGTATATGGGGAGACATACCATCAGTATGAACTAATCAACACCTATTGCTTGCAAATTTTGTCATAAACACATTTATTTATAGTGGCTTGGAAGAGCTTGGCTTTAGCTTGTTACCACTTGGGTCATTCCCTTTAACTTGGCCTTATGCGCTACTCGGGAGGCAGACCCTCTAAAAAGGAAACACAAAAAGGAGCCTATTGAGAAAGCAATTTTAAAATCAAATATTTGCCAAAGGTCTTGGACCAAACTTGTTAGTAGTTTTGAGATAATGCCCTCCTGCAAGAAGACGAGTTAGATAATTTTTTAGAAATCCCAAATGACTTTGTGAAATAGGGGCCTTCGACAAAACATTTTTCTCCTTTTTAGACAATTGTGCCACTTTGTTAGTCGGATCAAAAGAGATTAGTCCCAAAAACCAAATCTGAAACCCTAATCAAAAGCAAAAGTGGAAAACTGAAATCACAGACTCAGCTATACCAGTCGTAGATGCAGAAACAAATCACAGACGTAGAATGAAAAACACAGACGCTATTTCCCAGATCTGAAACCCGCAAAATAATGAGCAAAACAAAAACATGACAAAAGCCTGCACAGATGCAACTTCTAAGCACAAACGTGACAGAACAAATCACAGATGCAACTTTAAAAACCTGCAACCTGCCAAATTAAGCAAAAACCCTGCAAGAACAAAAACTTAGTTTTATGGAACACAGACACGATTTGATGACAAAAATGCAATAATAAGGTGTGTTGACATGATTTTAGGGTTGCAGATCTACAAAATTAGAAATGCAAAAATATAAGTCTTAGATGTGAAACAGAACTCAGATGTGGTTGGATCTATCGTAGATGTAGAAAAACCCATAATCGTCACAATGTCGAACCTGCAACTTAAAAAAAAACACAAAATCTATAGATAAAATGTTAAAATAAAGGGACAAGAGTCCCACTGGGCATGCCAAAATGTATATGGTGAAAAGTGGATAATGAAAACAACAATATTGAAAGACTAACAAGGATCAACCACAAAACCCTAGCCAAACAATGAAAGCAATCCACCATACACAATGGAGATACCTAAGACCATGCAAATCATCAAAAACAAATCAAATATACCATTCATATGTATAGTAGGGTTCCAATCTCCGTCTCTTCTTATCTCCATTGATATTGCTTGATATATTTGCTCTCAGATTTTATGTATGCACAAGAGCTCAACAAAGAAATAGAAATGTGGTTGATAGCTTGGTTGCAAGGAGGCTTGATTGCATAAGATTTATTGTGTCAATATATGATTAGGGTTAGAGTGTTCATTAGGATTGATAATGAAGGAGAGTGTCCTTTTATATAGAAGACGCTATAAGAAATGGAGGGATAAGATTAAGAGGTGTAAAGATAAATGGTCGGCTAGGATTAAATGGTAGGTAGAGGAAATAATTAAATGATAAAGGGGGCAAATAAGAGAAGAATTAAGAGATGAGTGACATGTGTCATGGGTAGAAAAGGCTAATGAATTAATTAAATAAATAAATATTTATTTAATTAATAGAGGAAGTGGGATCAATTAAATAAATAAAATATTTATTTAATTTAGAAAAATGACAATTTAAATAAATAAAAGTATTTATTTAAATGGGGAAAGGCTTAGAAGAGGATTAATGAATGAATTAATTAATAGAATACTTAGGACAAAATAATAAAATAAATAAAAATATTTATTTAATTAGACATGATAATTTTAGGTGTCTACGATTAAAATTTCAAAAAATCTGGTAATGCATTGAAGGACTAGACATATTGCAATTTGGTATCATTTCTTAAGAGAGAAGGTTGCAAAGAAGGAAGTAAGATTGGAGGATGTACCTACTAAAGAACAGGTTGCAAATATCTTTACTAAGGCATTGGTGAAGGATACCTTTGAGTATCTCTGACAAAAGTTTGGGGTCATTGCCTCTCCTTTGTTAAACTAGAAGCATTTAGGTGGTGCATTTGTCTAGGGGGGGTTTAAAGTTCATCTTAGTGTTGTGGTTATTAGAGTCTTACCAATAAGGTGGAGAGAGATCTTAGTAGAGTGCCCTTTGTCCTTGATGTCAAAGGGGCAGAGATATACAGTTTGGGAGATAGACTAGTTGTAAGTTTTGTGCTCTTTTTTGTTGATGGTGTTGGCATCAATGACAAAGGGGGGGAATGTTGGAAACTTGAGTTGTGTTGTATTGTCATTGATGTCAACCTATCTTATGTTGTCATGAATGTCAACCTATCTTGTGTTGTCATTAGTGTCACTATGTATTGCAGATGATCCAAAAATGTATGTTATGATGTTGTTGTGTGGACTAGAAGTGATATTGAGGTGTTTCCAGAAGATTGGTGAAGTGGAAGTTTCAAATATACATGAAATAGTATTTGTGCAGGAAATAGTTTTTAATGTCTCAAAGGAAGATTGTTTAGCATTCTTCTGATATGTGAATATTGTAGATTGCAGTTCAAGATATAATGTTTATGATCTATGTATATTGTACTATCAAGTTGATAGGTCCTTCGTTGCTCAAATGGTTGAGTTAGTTATTGTATTTTATAGTGGAATGTCTACCAAAATTGGTTTGAAGAATTCTTGGCAATTTTCTAATATGTGGTTTCAAGTGTCGTAACTTGGAGGACATGTTTATTTTATTTGTACAATGTTGTAATCCAATTTTCTAGTGATTGTTCAACCCAAAAGTGAAGTTACGATGTTTTGAGTTTAGTGTTGTTAGTTGGTCTAGGTTTCAGTTGATTGAGGTGATGTATCCTATCTGGATCACGTCTATTTGGTTCGGATATGATTTGGTGGTTATGTATTGATAAAAATATGGGTCTCACCATGGCATGTGTGGATTTGCATTATGTTTTTTTTGGTGCAGAAGCACCAAAGGCACCATCGGGCCTCTATGTGGCAAATTATGAAGTTTTTGTGTTTTGAGGGATAAAGGTTGTAAATAAGGTCTTTTAAGACCAAATGTGATTTAATAAGGTCATTGATACCATTGGATGTCAAGTTAAGTCCTAGTAGGGTCATATTGTTGATATTGCTCAAGAATTGTCAAAATTGTCAAAATTGTCAAAATTGTCATTTTGTGGCAAATGTGTCTTAATAGGGTAATGCATTTTATTTTATAATTTATGAAGGTATTTTATTACTATTTGGACCTATTATTATTGGTTATGAGTCATAAAGGTCTTGGTTTGAGTCTAGGTTACATTTTTTTATAAAATTGTCAATGTTCCCAAAATGTTGTCAAGGTAATTTTTGCATTGTAAGAGCAATTAGAAGTTGGTTAGTTGAAAAAAGAAAAAAATTGTTGGAAGTCAGTTGGGATGGTGTAAAATTATTTAAATATTCCTCCCCTTGGTTGAGGCAAGGTTGTTGACACTTTGGATGGTGAAAATTCAATAAAATAACTCTGATTTTTGAAATTTTCTCACATTTTTTTTCTTTTCTCCAGAACAATAAATTTGTGCGGAGTTGTATGGATCCCCATGACCTTCACATGAAATTTTTGTAAAGAGGGGAGAGTTAAATTTCATTTGGTTTTGGTTTGGGCTCATTTCATTGATTTTTGAGTGAGATATTGATTTTTTTGTAAAAACAGTCCAGAAACCCTCCTTACCTAGGCTTGGACACAAAAATTGTAATAACTCCCATGTCCACTGTGGGAAAATTATGATTTTTGGTGGAATGTTAGTTTTTTGTATTTAATTTAATATTCCTTTGGTTTCAGGGCATAATGAGTAGTTGGAAAGAATTCATTTGATTCCCTAGGCCCGACATCTCTATGTGACAGGCCTAGGAAAGCAACATAAGGCTGCAATAAGTTGAACACCAGAAGAAATTGACCCCTTGGATGCCTAAATATGATGAAATGATCCTTTTAGATTCTGAATACAAGTATTGGTTCTCTGAGTTTGATAATGGGGTTTTCATTGGAATGGAACTTGTGTGGGGAAAGGTTGTTTGTGAATCCTATAACTATCACTGTTTTAGGACAGTCATAGAAGTCCTTTGTAAAAACTTCTAAAAACATTGTGTCTCTTTTCTTTGGTTGAAACCAATTCTATTTGGTTTCCTTTGAGGTTTCTCAGTTGGTTAAGACCTTGGTTGTTTGCAAACTCCATTGAGAAGGCTTCTAGACGTAGTCACCCGGGCAGGTGCAACACACCATTTTCTTGTCTCTCAAGCATTGTCAAGTCAAGGTAAGTTGTTTTGGGGTATCATAAGTGTATCAAAAATTTCCAATTCATTAGTTCCATGGGGTAAAGGTGTTAAGGCTTTGATTCCACAAGAAGTGCATTTCTTGTCAATCAAGAGCCTGGGTGTAATAGGGGTTATAAGTCTAGATGGTCTTATAATTTTATAGGGTTGTGGTGAGTGGTTTGAGTTGTTCTATTCTCTCTGCATCAGATTGGTATCAGAGAAAGGGAGTAGGTTCTTTGAAGTTGATATAATGGAGTTTGAGCAGTTGAAGGCAACATGCATCCAAAAAGTGGATCAGCAGTTGCTAGGGAATTGAAAGCCCTAAAGGAGAAGATTGCAGCCTTAGAATCCAAAGATAGGAGAAGAAGAACCAATGAAGTTGAGAGTTAGAAAGAAGAAGAAGGTGAAAACGAAGTCCCTCAAGAGGTAGAGTTGGATCTAGATGAAGCAAGGACAATTAGGCTCTAGAAGGCAGTGAAGGCAGGTGATCATAAGGCTAAAGCACATTTACCAATGTATGGAGGAAGATTGGATGGTGAAGAGCTTATTGATTGGATTGGAGAATTGGAAAATTACTTTGAGTGTGAGGAAGTGGAAGAAAATTAGAAGTTAAGCTGGCCAAATCAAGATTGAAGGGTCATGCTTTGTTATGGTGGGATTGTGTGCAAGCTGATAGGTGGAAGAAAGAAAAGCCAAAGATCACTTCCTGGAACAATATGGTAGAAAAGTTGAAAGAAAAGTTCTTGTCTAATGACTACAATGTTAATTTATACAAAGGACTACAAAATCTGAAATAAAAAGATATGGATGTGCAAGCATACACTAAGGAATTTCATAAGCTGGATATAAGAGAAACACATGAGGAAGATGATGAAGAGAAGGTGGCAAGGTACTTTAATGGGCCGAGGTACAAAATTCAAGATGAACTTAGTCTCACAACACCAAGAACAATAGAGGAGTGCTATAAGTTGGCTATGAAGGGTGAGGAGAAGTTGCAAAGAAGGAAAGAGAGACAAGGAAGAGGTAGAGAAAACACCAACAGAGGAAGAGGAACAAGACAAACTTATGAAGACCAAGGAGACACAAGAAAAGGTAAGGAGGAAGTTACTGATTTCAAAGGAGGACTTGGAGGCACAAGAGGTAAATTTGGAGGAGGTAGAAGTTATAACATATTCACACGAAGGTGCTACAATCATAATGAAGTTGGTCATCCAGCATTCAAGTGTCCAAAATGACAAGGTTCATCATTAGGAAGTGACAGAAGAGGTGAGAAAAGGGTTCAACTTGTGCAAGAAGAGGATGTGAACCAGAAATTGGAGAAGCATTGATCAAGCCCAAGGAAAAGGACAAGGAGATTACACAAAGGAGATCACTGTTCAGGACCAATTGCAAAAGCAAAGGTAAAATATGTAAGATGGTAATAGATTTTGGTTCAACAAACAACATGTTGTCTAGAGAAATGGTGGATAAATTGAATTTGGAAAGGATTCCTCATCAAAATACTTACAAAACATCTTGGGTAAGTGATAGTCAATCAATTTTGGTAGATGAACAAGATTATGTTGTTTTTCAGATTGGAGAATATAAGGATAGGGTTTTGTGTGACATTTTGCCCATGGATTGTTGTCACCTACTTTTAGGGAGGCCATGTCAATTTGATAGGCAATCATTATATGATGGATATGCTAACACATACACCATCAAGAAGGATGGGTTTTTTTGTTGACACAATTGCAGGAGGATATTGAAGTAAAGAAGGGAGCCAAGATCATCTTGGTGGGTAAGAAAGAGTTGTGAAAGACAATGAAGGACATACCAAGGAAGTTGAAGATACCTCAAGGAGTAAGACTACCAAAAATAAGAATTTGAAGGTGGTTTCAGATTTGGATGATAAAGATTAGATGGAGATGCCTAAGATGGATCAAAAGAGGGTCCAAGAGAAAGCCTACAAGCAGCCCCAAGGTGGTTGGAAATAAGAAGATGCAATCATAATGGGGACCATTGTTTGTCCTCTAGGGCCAACAAGCATTGAAGAGAAATCATTTTCTGCCATTTCAGCAATTCAAGGAGTGGAAAGTAAGGTTTTGAATGCAGGTTTTCAGATAGAGATGACAATACATAAAGATGACAAGTCAAGTGCAGGCCTAGTTGTAAGCAACCAATCATGGCTAGGAGTGCACAAAGGCTATAGTGCTCGGCATAAGTCTTTGATTCCATGGAAGAAATTTGCAGCCCAGAGATCATGGGAAAGACATGGATCAGCATAAAAGAAGAGTGGCTTAGGAAAAAGAAACCCCTCACAGGACATGAGTTCTCTTCTAGGGGGTTGCATGGTGCAGGAGCACCAAAGGCACCATCAGGCCTCTATGTGGCAAATTATGAAGTTTTTGTGTTTTGAAGGATAAAGGTTGTAAATAAGGTCTTTTAAGACCATATGTGGTGTAATAAGATCATTTAGACCATTGGATGTCAATTTAAGTCCTAGTAGGGTCATATTGTTGATATTGCTCAAGAATTGTCAAAATTGTCAAAATTGTCATTTTGTGGCAAATATGTCTTAATAGGTTCATATATGATATTTTATGATCGATTCATAAAGTTCTTGGTTTGAGTCTAGGTTGCATTTTTTATAAAATTATCAATGTTGCCAAAATGTTGTCAAGGCAATTTTTGTATTGTATGAGCAATTAGTAGTCGGTTAGTTGAAAAAAAGACAAAAGTTGGTTGGGAGTCATCTAAGATGGTGGAAAATTCTTTAAATATGTCTCCCCTTGGTCGAGGTGAGGTTGTTGACACTTTGGATGGTGAAAATTCAATAAAATAACTTTGATTTCTGTAAATTTCTCACGTTTTTCTCCAGAATAGTCAATTTGTATGGATTTGTACAGATCCTCATGACCTACACATGAAATTTTTGGAAAGAGGGGATATTTAACTTTCATTTGGTTTTGGTTTGGGCTCATTTCATTAGGTTTTGAGTGAGATATTGAATTTTTTGTAAAAACAGTCCAGAAACCCTCCTTACCTAGGCTTGGACACAAAAAATGTAATAACTCCCATGTCCATCGTGGGAAAATTATGATTTTTGGTGGAATGTTATTTTTTTATATTTAAATTAATATTACTTTGGTTGCAGGGCAGAATGAGGAGTTGGCAAAAAGTTATTTGATGCCCTAGGCCTGGCATCTCTATTTGACAAGCCTAGGAAAGTGACTTAAGGATGCAATAAGTGGAACAACAGAAGAAATTGACCCCTTGGATGCCTAAATGTGATGGAAACAAAATTTTAGATTATGGATACAAGTTTTGGTTCTCTAAGTTGGATAATGGGGTGGTCATTGGAATGGAACTTGTGTGGGGAAAGGTTGTTTGTGAAGCCTAAAACTATCACTATTTTAGGACAATCATAGAAGTCCTTTGTAAAACCTTCTAAAACTATTTGTATCTCTTTTTTTTGGTTGAAACAACCCCTATTTTGTGTCCTTGGAGGGTTCTCAATTGTTTAATGTTGGAATTTTGATAATGTTTTTACTTAGTTGAGGTGGTTGTTGGCATGTTTAGTTGTGATTGTCATTGATGGACACACTTATTTTATGTATGAGTTATTCTCAACCGGTAGTATGTGTTGTATTGTTCAAACCAGTATTATATGCCATTGTATGTGTAAAGCGGAAAAATCGAACCCTAGTTGTTCTCCCCTCCCCAACTCCAAGGAGAGAGAAGGGAGGTCACTAGGGTTGATGGTTTTCACTTAGGAGAGACTTTACATTCAAAAGAGGGGCTGAAACCCACAAGATCCAATCCCACACAATGCAGGATTGGATTCTAAATGAGTTTCAAGGGTTAAGACATCAAGGATACCCTCTTTTGTAAAGAATATAGATAGAATGATTGAACTAGGAATGTATGTAGAAGCAAGAAAGATTCACTTATAAATAGAGATAGGGATACGGGATGAAGCTGCGGACCTAGAATTAGTAGTAAAATGTCGAGACGATGCTGTTCTGCAAATTTGAGTGAAAGTTGACGGGACGATGGCGCCCGGCGTGCACACGGTCCTCCGAAAAATTTGCGAAATGAAGGTGGATCTGTTCGTCTCTGCACAAGGATTCTAGATCTTCAATTACAGCCGCGTACCTGCAACCTACACATAGAAAAGAGAGGACGATTGGGGGGTTAGGGATTAGGGGTTTGCCTTTAGGTCAAACCCCAGTTTTGGAATTAACCAAGAAATGAGAATGCTATAAATGTAAATGTTTGTAATGTAAACAAGTACTGATACCTTGTTGTAAGAATGTTTGTATTCTTACATGCGAAGGTGTAATGTATGTTGTATGTTGTATGTTGTATGTGATCTCCTCTTCAATGGTTGAATCCTTGTCTTGAATGCAACACCTAGCCTTCAATGGAGACTTAGAATGCTCAATCGCTTGAAAGAATGCTTGAATGCTTGAATGTTTGAATGTTTGAATATCGCTTCCGCGTCTTGCCCTTGCTTCTTTCCTTCCTCCTCCTTTCTAGGAGAGGAAAAGTAGTTTATATACTTGTCAATTAGGGTTGAGAGACTGATTTTTCTGACCTTAGGCCGACCTAGAAACATTATTTTCCAATTTGCAAACTTCAAGACCCGATGCCCAAAAGGAGACCGGGCCCAAAATAGGGCCAGGGACCAGGGCGTTGGGCGCCATGGTCCCACCTCCCGGGACAGCAGGGTGCAAGGAGGGATCATGCCAAGGTGCAGAAAAATGCAATTTTTGATGTCACAAGCAGGTTTCGGGGTCTCCATTCAGGTTCAACGTTGCACCGCCATCATGAAGACCCAAATGCAGTCGAAATTGCAAGTGTCGCAATTTTAGGATGCTACATTTAGCCCCCACTTTAGCGGGAATATAAGCGTATGCTCATACTTCCGGTAAAGTACAAGGAAACAACATTGAAAAACTTTCACCACGTCAAGGAGGCAAGATACACCAAGCCCCCAGTGGACTAAGGATCTTACGACTTCGATTGACAAAGTAAAAGGGAAGATCACGAGGGAGAACCATGACTGTCAGTAGTAAGGTTCCCTCACTATGAGTCATGCAAGAAAGATATCAAAAATTTTCAAGGCAAAGCTAAATTTGTCAAGAAATTTTCAAGTATCTTGAAAAGATATGAACGAGATGTATGCCCCCCTACGTTAAAGCGATCGCACACGCCTCATCGGGGGTGATTGCTTTAAGGTAGTGATACATATAAGAAATGAGAAGGGAAAGGAGCACGTTATCACAAGGATTTAGCCCCCAAGTGTGAGATAAGCCCAAGGATAATAGACACAAAACACAAAGCACGAGGTGACTTCGCTTTCCTCAGGGTCAGTACGCTGTATGATAATTCATGTATATCATATGTATGTATGCATAATTATTCTTCATTCCCCAATCAAGGAAGGTCACCTAGAAGAAGGGAACACATGTGTCTTTTGAGTCAACATGAGAGAGACCAAAAGAGATCTCCATGTTTTGCATCGTCCTCAAGTAGACAACACTAAGGACAACAAATAGAAGAATAAGAATAACACATAGAAGAAGTAACAAAAGAGATCAAGAGAGGAGGAGAGAGTCTGCTATGCTAATGAAACTAGTCTAGCACGTCATCCACCCCCCGATCTTGCTGATCAATATTTTGGGAAGGCAGGAAACATGCTAGAGGAGGAACATCCAACACAGCAGATGGAGCTATCACAAGATCCAAACAAGGGCTATGTTCATGTTCCAAGCCACATTGTTCTTGTCTAGGAGCTAGGATAAGTGCTTTAGAAAATTCGTTAGATAAATGGTTATCAACATCAACATATTCATATTCACTATCAGAATGAACAGGAGTAACATTTTCATCATGCATAACATTTTCATCTTGAATAACATTTTCATCTATATCATCATCAAGATTTATAAAAATAGGATTTTAACTCGCACAAGATCAAGACCATCATGCATCTTATGTTTAGGAGATTTTGGCTCAATTTTCGGCTGAGGAGAAAATGGAATAATACTGGCTGAAGGTGTTTTTGGGGATTGCAAAGTTTGAGAAGCAGCTGCCTGAGCTCTAAGACGACGCTTTCATCGGCGTTCACGTGCAGAACGATTTCGTCTAGTCTTAGTAGGAGGTTGAGGAGATTGAGGAGGAGGAATGTTCTCATCCTTATCACTTGGGTGTTTAGGTTGTGGTCTCTTAGGTTGGATAATAGGAGAAGAGGAAGGTCTCTTCTCTCTATAAGAGGAAGGAGGAGGAACTGCTCCATATAAAGGAGGAATATTTGGTTTAGGAAGGAGACCAAGTCCATCATGACGAGGAGGTATAGGTCTACCTTTAGAAAGTTTATTAGACATAGGCATAGTTGCATTCATAGGGATGGGTTGGGAATCTTCTTGAGGAAAGACATTAGTTTTATCTTTCAAAGGAAGAACTTCCTTCTCAAGAACGATAGGAATATCAAGTTTGGGTGTTCAAGGTTCACTTAGAGATAGGATCATATCTTTTTTCCACTTTTGGTAAGATTTGAAAAGATGATCACTTCGCGGTGGAAGAGATTGGAATTGTTTAGGCCAAAAATAATCAATCGGAATGCTAGAAGTTCTTTCAGCTGGTTTAAAGAGACTATGATTGACAGTAACAACTTCACCATTATGGGGAAATTTCAAACACTTGTGAATAGGAGAAGCAATAGCTTTCATGGAAGATAGCCAAGGATAGCCTAGCTTCACACAAAATTGTTCAGATGATGGAATAATAGCAAAGCTCACATTAAGGGATTTGTTATGGACCTCAATAGGTAATGTAATAGAACCAATTGCAGGAGAAGAAAATGCATCAAATAATTTCACAACCACATTTGTTTCGTCATAGATCACTTGATTCAATTGCAAAGTAAAAAGAAATTCTTCAGTAATGACATTAACCATGCAAGAAGGACCAATAAGCACTCCACGACAAGGTGTATTTTTGACTTTTGCAACTATATATAAAGGACCATCAGGTGCCCTGATAGTTTCACTGGAATCAAATGTGATGGAAGGTTCTTTAGGGATTTTCTGCTGCTCCACAAAGTTAATCACATTTGGAGTCATAGACACAAGACTATCAGGTGAGAAAGAGGAATCATTAGTCTCAATCACATTAGAGGTATGAGAAGGTAATGGATCAGTAAAAATCTTAAGATTTTGGTTAGGAGGAGCTACAGATGTGTTGCCTTTATCATTCACACTAGAAATAGAGATAGTATTATTATCAATCAAATCTTGAATTTTACCCTTTAAAGCAAAACATTTTTCAGTATCATGCCTAGGATGACGATGAAATTGACAAAAAGATTTGTTATCAAAATAGGGTGAGTTAATCTTTGCAGGATCTATTTGCTTTATAGGAGGAAGAGTAAGCACATTTTGTTCCAATAACTTATTCATAATACTATGCAATGATTCATTCAAAGGAGTAAACTTTCTTTCTTTCTTGAAAAACTTAGAAATAGGAGGCACAACTGATGCTGCATTCACATTGTTGTTGATGATGTTTTCATTGAATTTAATTGACTCTCTGTTTGGTTTAAACTTCCCAAATGGTTGTTGACTACTATCACCCTTATCACTCGGAGCCATAGGATTTGCTTGTTCCATTTGACTCACAGTCAGTTGATAATTGTGAAGTGTTGCGCACAACTGTTGGAAAGAAGTAAACTCAGAAAACATAAGTTTTTCTCTAATATCTTTTTGTAAATTAGAAATAAAGATTCTTTGAATATCATTGTCAGATACTGGAAAAGAAATTTGAGCATACAAATGCTTATATCTACCAATGAAATCAGTCACTCTTTCTTTAACACCTTGTTTACAATGCATTAAATCAATCAAAGTAACTTTAGGACTTATATTGTTTTGAAATTGTTGAATAAAAGCATTTGCAAGTTGTTCGAAAGAAGTAATAGAATAAGAAGGTAACGAGCAATACCATTGTAGGGCTTTATCTCTTAATGTTCTAGTAAACAGTTTTGCAAGCAACCTTTGGTCATAAGCAAAATCGGTACATATTGTTTGAAAGGTCTTAACATGTGTTAGAGGATCACCCTTACCATTATAAAGCTCCACTTGCGGAATTTCAACATGTTTAGGGGGGATAGCTCAAACAATGTCAAGAGAAAGTGGGCTCGCAACATCAAATGTGGGCACACTAAACTTAGATTGATTCATAGAGGCAATTTGTTGCTGTAAAGAAGAGACAGTTTGTGCAAGATTGTTAATGGTCGCTTCAGTCGAAGAGTTCATATTAGACGTGTTAGATTGTGATGGAGGTATTATGTTATTGAAAGAAGGTATTGATTGAGAGTAAGGTGGTGGGACACTATGATGGTTAGTCATAGGAGATGATTGGAAAGGAGGAACACTACAAGGAGGAATGAAATGGTTAAACGAATTGCCCCCCTGCGCCAGGTTCATTTGTGGAGATATAATAGGAACACTCATTGAAGGAATGAATGAAGACGTTGGATTAAATGAAGGAAGAGGGTTGATTGAAGAAGAGGGATTGCCCCCATGACTGGTGATCATAGGAGGAATGTCTTGTATTGAAGTAGTCATTATGTTTGATGTAAAAGTAGGTATACTAGCAATAGGAGTTGTCAAAGGAATAGAATGATTAACTTGAGTAGGAGGTTGTATATAACCTAAGGTTTCGGCACAAATTTTCATCGGCATCACATTTGAATCCACAATGTGTGCAATACCATGCAAAATATCAATTCCATTCTTATCACTTTGAACCATACGTTTTAGACCCTCAATTAATGAAAGAGCTTGACTATCAAGGTATTCTTGAGACATCCATTGTCGAAAATCATCAAATTGGTTATCCAATTTTGAAAGTTGCTCTACAAAAACCTCATGGAGAGCTTCTTCATCATTAAGAGGATTAGAGGAATTACCCATGTCCTTGTTAAAAAGGCAATTCAAATTAGGTTCCATCTCCTCAGTAATTACACCTTTGAAGGACTTAATTCTAAGGCTTTGTCTAACGGGAATAGTGTAAGTAGGGCTTATTGTTGTAAAACTCATGCACTAAAGAGAGAGAGAAGATTTTGAATTTTAGAGGTAGCAAATTTCAATAGAATCAGCCAATCTCCTAGAGTTAAGTTGTTAAATGCAATCAGGACAATCTCCCGAAATTTCAGAAAAAATGTCAGGGACCATGGCGAATGGAGTGCACACGATCCTCGCAACTTTTTTCAAAATTTTCAAGGATGAAAGTTATGATGATTTTAAAGCTAATCTGAAAAAATTGAGTGATTTTACGATCTGTAGATAGGCCAAATTAAAGTTGCAATCTCAAAATTGAACCCTACCAAGATTGTTGGAAAATGCAAAATTTGAATTTTGAAAAAGAGAGGGAAACTGAAATTTTGAATTTTATGATTTTAGAGTGAATACTGAAAGCAATGCAAGCTTTGAAATTTAAAAGTTGACTCGATTTCATGCAAAATTCAAATTTTGAAAGTGGAAATCAAAGTTGTTGCAATTAAACACTTAATTTCAAAAGTCACAAATTGTAAAAATTTGAATAAAGCACTGAAAGTTCGAATGAATGCCAACACACTTTTCAGATTTAGGACTGTAAGGAACACAATTTTGATAGGAGTTTTAATTTCAACAATTTTTGAATGATTAGAAGCCTTAATCCAAGCAATCACTAGACCAACTTTGAATTTAATTTTGAAAGTGTTAGAATTGATAAAATCAGCCAAAATTTTGGATTTTAGCAAAAAAATACAGTAAGATCTAGCTCCCGAAATTTCAGAAAAAATGTCAGGGACGATGGTGCTCGGGGTGCACACGGTCCTCGCAACTTTTTTCAAAATTTTCAAGGATGAGAGATATTATGATTTTGTTGTGGAATCCAAAGTTACAGCCGATTTGGAGGTGTTTTGATTAGTGAAATTATCAGTCAAAGGTTGAATCAAGAGGGTTTTAAAAATTAGGGTTTTGACACTTAACCACTTGATTTTCAGAATTAAAGCACAAGTATGAATTGACAATTTGCAATAGAAGGGTAGATCTGAAATGAGCATTAACAATTAAACATTTCACAAGCTTAATCACTAAAAAGAAAATTTTAGGGTTTTTATGCAATTAGCCTCTAAAATTTGCAAAAGATCAAACATGGAAATGTAATTAAGGAAGCAAATTTTTTAGATCTAACCATGAATAATCAGAATTAGGATGTTCACGTCGGGTTCACCAAAATGTAAAGCGGAAAAATCGAACCCTAGTTGTTCTCCCCTCCCCAACTCCAAGGAGAGAGAAGGGAGGTCACTAGGGTTGATGGTTTTCACTTAGGAGAGACTTTACATTCAAAAGAGGGGCTGAAACCCACAAGATCCAATCCCACACAATGGAAGATTGGATTCTAAATGAGTTTCAAGGGTTAAGACATCAAGGATACCCTCTTTTGTAAAGAATATAGATAGAATGATTGAACTAGGAATGTATGTAGAAGCAAGAAAGATTCACTTATAAACAGAGATAGGGATACAGGATGAAGCTGCGGACCTGGAATTAGCAGTAAAATGTCGAGACGATGCTGTTCTGCAAATTTGAGTGAAAGTTGACGGGACGATGGCGCTCGGCGTGCACACGGTCCTCCGAAAAATATGCGAAACGAAGGTGGATCTGTTCGTCTCTGCACAAGGATTCCAGATCTTCAATTACAGCCGTGTACCTGCAACCTACACACAGAAAAGAGAGGATGATTGGGGGGTTAGGGATTAGGGGTTTTCCTTTAGGTCAAACCCCGATTTTGGAATTAACCAAGAAATGAGAATGCTGTAAATGTAAATGTTTGTAATGTAAACAAGTACTGATACCTTGTTGTAAGAATGTTTGTATTCTTACATGCGAAGGTGTAATGTATGTTGTATGTTGTATGTTGTATGTGATCTCCTCTTCAATGGTTGAATCCTTGTCTTGAATGCAACACCTAGCCTTCAATGGAGACTTAGAATGCTCAATCGCTTGAAAGAATGCTTGGATGCTTGAATGTTTGAATGTTTGAATATCGCTTCCACGTCTTGCCCTTGCTTCTTTCCTTCCTCCTCCTTTCTAGGAGAGGAAAAGTAGTTTATATACTTGTCAATTAGGGTTGAGAGACTGATTTTTCTGACCATAGGCCGACCTAGAAACATTATTTTCCAATTTGCAAACTTCAAGACCTGATGCCCAAAAGGAGACCGGGCCCAAAATAGGGCCAGGGACCAGGGCGTTGGGCGCCATGGTCCCACCTCCCGGGACAGCAGGGTGCAAGGAGGGATCATGCCAAGGTGTAGAAAAATGCAGTTTTTGATGTCACAAGTAGGTTTCGGGGTCTCCATTCAGGTTCAACGTTGCGCCGCCATCGTGAAGACCCAAATGCAGTCGAAATTGCAAGTGTCACAATTTTAGGACGCTACAGTATGTATATTATTTGTTTGTGGAAGACTATCGGTGTTTTAAAGAAGAAGCTTATTGGTCATAGCATGATCGAAGACCTCAAGCGGTATGAAGACCTCAAGCGGAACGAGGACCTCTAGCGGCACCCTAGCGGCAGTTAATATTTTTTTATCGAAACACTATGTTCCAGTTTACCAATCTTTGTGTGTTAACCGGTAATCAGTATACTGTGTTAAACCGGTAAAACTGTAAAGTGTGATGAGTTATCATCCACCGACACTTTGGTGATGTTTTTGTGTCGTGTTACCAAATGTGTCTAGATGCTTTGAACCTAGGAAATTGTAATCCAATCTCATTGGACCGACATGAAATCAGCTTCCTATTTAAGGACATCATGTCTAGGGTTTTGTATAGTGTATGTGTGTTGAAGAGTGAAGTTGTTATAGAAGCATCATGCAATAAAGATTGAACATGCAAAGGATAAAAGACTGAAGTAATGTTGCAATGCATTAACAGAGAGCAGTCAAGGATCTAATCAAGCATTTTGTGCTACTTTCTAGATCATTCACTTGTTGATTACTAATCTCTTCGACAAGTCTAAAACCCTTAACCAAGTAGGCCCAGTCAAGCCTATTGTAAATCCTCTAACAAGGTGGTTCACAGTTGTGGATCTGAAATCCTTTAACTGGGCAGTCTTTAACAAGACTTATATCCTAACAGGATCTGTTCTGGTGAAGAACATTGTAAGGCCTTAACTGGTCTGACCTTAACCAATCTGGTTACTATTCTATAGATAGTTGACTTGTGAGTTTTACTCACTGTGGTTTTTCCCATTTGGGTTTTCATGTCAAAAATCTTGTGTTATGGTGATTGTGCTTCTATGGGTGAATGCTTTATTTTCCATTTGTCTTATCTGTGTTTTAACCGATTTGTTGTTTAAACTAATATACGGGTGTGCAGTAAAATTGCTTAAGAGTTTGGTTAAGTTTTTGGGCATACTAATTCACCCCCCCTCTTAGTATTCATCAATTGGTATCCGAGCCAACCTTTCTCTAAGTTTAACCACTTGAAAGGAGATATGGGGGAATACAGCATGAGGGAACTCACTCACCGTTTGGCTGAATCTGAGAGAGCCTATGATGAACTTAAGATCAAGTATAAAGCCTCTTTAGCCAAAAGAAGAGAGCTTGTTAAGAAAATGATGAAAATTACTGAGAATAGCTCTTCTGATGAAGTAGACATGGATGCCCTTGTCCAAGAAGTGGAGAAACTAAATGAGTCCAAAACTAACCTAAGGATGGAGCTGGAAGGACTGACTATCAAGATGAGTCAAGAGCTAGAAAAAAAAAGAAAAGTTGAAGATCTAGTGAAGGACAAGGAGCACAAGATCTTTAAGTTGAAACAAGAGACTGGTACCATCATCGCTTATTTGCAAGAGGGTAAGGAAGAGAAAGAAGAAATGCGAGTAGAACTTAATGCAACCATTTCTCAGAATGAAACCTTGATGAAAACCAATGCTTCTCTTTCCAAGGAACTTGTTGAGACAAAGGAGATACTTGCAAAGTTCAACCGGAGTGTTGTGAAGTCGGACCAAAAGCTATAATCAATGAAGCCATCAAAGGATACCTTTGGACTTGGTTTCTCTGCATATGAGGAAGGTGAAACCTCTGGAACCAAGACTGATGAACCAAAGTATCAATCAACACCTAAGATCAACCGAAGCAAAGGTAAGCCAAAGTTCAAACCTGTATGCTTTAACTACCACAAGGAAGGACATATTGCCAATGTGTGTAGGAGTAAGGCTTAAAATAATTTACCTTACATGCAAAACAATGTGTATAACCACAAGGCTAGAAGTGGTAGATTTAATGGTCACTATTATACATGCAACAAGTTTGGGCATAGATCTTTTGAGTGCAGATCAGTTATGAACATCCCTGGAAGTTATGGACCAAGATCTAAAGGAGTTATCCCGGAACCTCTTATGAATTGGAACCCAAACTGGTACAAAACCTATGACCACTGGTCAAATGGTTATGGAGCGGAAAACAGTTGGAGAGCAACCTGTTCGATCTACCGTGGTAGTGGTCACATTGCTGCAACATGCAGGAGGAAGAATGGAAATGTGAACATCAGACCATGGAGAGCACCTGGTATGGTATGCTATCATTGTCACAAATTGGGACATATTACCAGAACATGCAGACTAAAAAAGAATCCATCAGGAGACATACCAGTTGACCCAAAAGGAAAGGTCGATGTTGAAACCATTCAGGTCGATATGGATAAAATTTGGAAAAAGAAATCTGAAGAGAAGCCACAAGATGTACCAGTTTCTGCACCCAATGTAGAGACCCCTGAATCGGAAAACTAATCTTTGAAAAGCTTAAGGGGGAACATATCAGTAACAATGTTTCGGACCCCCAGTGTATATCAGTAAAGTATCTTTGTCGGTATTGGTTACCTATCAACCGATAGAAGAAATAAAGTGGTAAAGTTAGGGTTTATACCCTATCGGTTATGAATTTATTACGGTAGGTAGGAGCATGTTTAAAAGTGACTCTTGTCATCATCTTTACTTACCTATTTTTGAAGAAGAATTTTTCTAGCTTGAGCAGCGCAACAAGAGTGATTCATTTTGCATTCGAAAGAATCCAAAAATAAATCTTGCACAAGATTTTGCAGCCATCTCAAGCTATCAATGTGGAAGTCAGATCGGTAAAGTAAGCTCTTGGAGAAGTGTGTTGTGCTCGACATTGGCAGACCCTAGTTCGAAGTGAAAAGGTATTTTTCATTGATTCACTCTTATCATTTGAAATTATATAGACATGGCTTATGCATCCAAAGCCTCTCCTAGTTCTATCGAACCTGAAGAGTCATCCGAGTTTCTTAGGAAGAAGGTGAAATATAATGCCCTATCTCAAATTCCTGTTTGAATCATTGTCGAAGGGGATATTTTTGGTTATATTGATTGCAAACTAGAAGACCTAGGGTCTCTAGTGATTCACTCCTAGTTAATTTTGTTATGTGGGAAAGATAAGAAGATTAAACCAGAATATAGTGTGATCGAGAAGAAGAAATTTCACAATGCAATGTTTTTTCTTGAAGAATTCATAGATGATCAAATAAGAATCATTCTCAGCACGGCTCATGGTGAAAAAATATATCTTGAAAGAACTCATGATATCACACTGGAGGCAATCCATGCCGTGGCCAGTTTCTGCAATGTTGGAGAAGTCCTTGTTCTTTGCAAGATCACCAAATCCAAAGTGATAGACCTCACTGGTTCTGTGAGCGACAAGCATGCAATGATTGTTAACACCATAAGAGATGACTTGGTGAAGTATGTGTGCATGGTGATCAGTTACAAAGTATTTTATGCTAGCAGGATGAACTTTGTTCCTACAGCTGCAGTGCATGCCGCTTATCGGATGATCAAGGATGATGCTGAGTATGACTTGTGTACCTGTATGCAAAAACAACTCATGGAGAATTTGAAATCTATCAAAGAGGATAATTCTCTAAAATTCAAATTTGGTCAACTACTGGTTGGGTTGTTTTTCTACTTTCGAGGGTATTTTTCAGGATTTGGTGATGTTCAATGGTCAAGTGACCTACCAGTTTCAAGGCAAATCAAGGAGAGTCTAAAAGAAATAGGACCTACTTATCCGGAGACTCTGAACAGGTATTTTGATGAGTTTAAATTGAAGATGAAGCAGAGAGTAAGGATATCAGGTGAACTGGTCAAGAAGTATGAAGATGACATTTGTTTCATGATCAAAGTGGATCACTACATAATGGAAGCGAGCCCAGAGAAGAGGAAGTTGAGCCTATGGGCTATGAAGTGGTGAACGATATGATCATTGGGTATGCCTCTACCCTACTTTCTTCACCGCTTGATCCAAAGGAGAAAAGGACCGGTACCTACTCTGAGAGGATTAATCGTACAGTTATACGAAAGTAGAAGAAGGGGAAAGCTATGCCATCGGCATTAGCACTGGTTACATCTGCTGCCAGTCCTAAAGTGACCAAGAGGTCACCAACCAAAAAGAAACTATAGGCTATTTCACCAAAGGTATTTTAAAGGAAGAGGAAAACCAAGAACGAAGCACAGGATTCAGGAGACACTGAATCGGAAGAAGAAATAAAGAATACGAGGCAACTGGTTAAGCAGACCAAGCTTATCGGTAATATATCTACAACTTCTACACCAGTAAATATATATATTTCTTCTTACAAGCCTATGACACATTGTCAAAGGACCATAAAGAATATTAGAAGGAAAGTTCTTGATGATTTAAAAGAATATTTTGATGATTTCAATGATAGTGAAAAGGAGGATGTTGAACAAGAACTTATCAAATATTTATGTGATAATGATGGGTCACCTACCGATATTAAATCAGTTACTTCTAAATCTTTGTATGATTCTTTGGACAATAAATGGCACATTGCCATTGAAAAGGAACAAGAAATCAGGGAGAAAATTTTTGCTCAATATTTTCCAGATGCCTCAAATTCAGAATTGTTTGAGATTATTGATAAGTCCAAAGGAATCTTTTTCATGAGAAGAAGAAGACTTGAGCTACTCGGAGGAAAAATTCATGTAGTGGAAAAAGACACTCATTTGCAAGCTCAAGAAGTTGTCCAGATGAAAAAGGTCACTGATGCTAATAGACAAGCTGAGGAAATTGTTCCTATTGATGTAGATGTTGGTATTTTGGTATGGTTTTGTCATTGATGTCAACACCTGCTAAGTACACCTACTTTGTTGATCCAACAACATTCACCGGCAAACAGTAAATTGTGCAAACAGTTATCGGTATATGATTAACCGGTAGGATATAATGTTCACCGGTACCTGCATTGACATGGAAGACACTTGGTAATGTCAAAGACATCATGTGGACACTTTACTTTGAAGTAATTATCATTGGTATATTCTCATTTGCATATTTTCTTTTACTGGCAAATAGGTCCAGGTTATCTAGGGTTACACCGGTAGGTTTATCTTTTCCAGATCAGCATGGCATGCTATGGAGATGATTTATTATTGTTGTAAATGCATTAAGCCGACATGTTCAATCGGTTATTGCATCGGATATTGTATTGTTTGTAAAATATTTTTATTGTAATATCTTGTAGAGCCGACCTACTAAAATTGGTCTTAGGGTATGGTATAAATGTAAGATCTTATTTGTAAGATCAAGTGTGGAATGCGAAAAAGATCTAAGGAAAGGTATATGCGAGATCAAGCAGGGATATGCACGAAGACATCATTTGAAGGTGAAGTTAGGTTTTTGTAGAAGCATATCAGCATTACATCGGTACTGAATCCAGCATATGAAGATGCTATTTTGTGTAGTACATTCTCATTGGATTTAACCATCCAATTGTAGTCAGTGTGACTCCCATTTGTGATTGAGCAGTGAGCTCTAGGCCGTTGGCCTTTCTGCATGTGCAGACCCCTCTTGTACACTTACTATCTGCAGTAGTATCATCTGATTGTGGGTAAGGTTTCCCACCATGGTTTTTCCCCTTACAGGGTTTCCACGTACAAATATTGGTGTCATGTGTTGTGGATGACTTTGTGCTTATGTTTCATGCATTAATTCTTACCGATACATCAATTTTCTGTTAACATTGTCCACCGACATACTTAACTAATTTATCGGTATTAAGCATTAAGTTGGTTAATAAGTTTTTGGTTTGAATTTATTAGACAACTGATTCACCCCCCCCCCCCCCCCCTCTCAGTTGTCTCCAGGACCTACAATTGGTATTAGAGCCTAGTCCTCTTTTTGCAAAAGTTTAACAACTTGAGGAGATCCAATGTCTACTAATTATTTCAGAAAGGATAGTCCTAAACTTGATAGAACCAACTATGGGATATGGAAAATCAGAATGGAGACACATCTAGATGGCATTGGTAAAGACATCTGGGAAGTTACTAATAATGGTTATACTGCTGCTGTAGCTGGTCAGACTGCTCCCATTACTTTAGCCAAAGATGAAGAAAATGATTGCAAAGCAAGAGAAGCACTTTTGAGTGCATTATCATATCAACAAATTATGGGATTATCAGATAGATCCACTGCAAAAGCTATTTGGGATCATTTGGAAACACTAAATGAAGGGGATTCCACAATCAAAATTGCAAAACTTGACAGCTTCTGAGTTAGGTATGAACATCTGAAAATGGAAGAAGATGAAAGGATTTTTGCTTTTATGGAAAGAGTAAATGAAATTGTTTTGGGTATCAAATGTTGTGGAGGAACCTTGAGTGAAGATGAGATTGTTTCAAAAATCTTAAGAGGTTTACCACCGGCATACAAAATGAAGGTTACTGCTATAAATGAGTTGAGAACAATGTCTAATACATCAGTAACTAGGGACACATTGATTGGAAAACTTTCAGCTTTTGAAATTGAGGAATTTGGTCCTGTTGCTACTATAAAAACTGAATTGGCCTTCAAAGCATCAACATCATCTGCTCCATCCTTCAACAAATCAGACTGGAGAGCCTTTTATACAAGAGAACTTGAAGAAACCAGGAAGGAGAATGAAGAGCTTGAAGAACTTGAAGCACTATTTGCAAGAAAAATGCCAAAAGGTCCAATTGGAAGTAAGTATGAAGGTAAAGCACCCTTTAAATCTTTCAACTGCAATAAGATTGGTCATATGGCTTCAAGATGCCCTGATAGACATGATTGACTAAGAGAAGAAGCTAGAAGGACATACAAACCTAATCCTGAATATCAGAGATACAGATTTAAGAAAAACAAAGATAAATCTTGTTACATTGTTGATGAAGGTGTGACGGATGATTCTGATGAGGATCCAACAGACAATGGATGAGTCTTTGTTGCTATAACAGAAGATCAACCGGTACCTATTGCTCAACCAATAGAACAAGCCCTAGTAGCCAAAGTTGAATCCAAGGATGAATGGATTATTGACTCAGGATGCTCACATCACATGACTGGAGACAAAGGTAAATTCTTGAACTTTCAAGAATACAATGGAGGTTTAGTAAGATTCGGAGATGACCAAGCCTGTTCAATCAAAGGTAAGGGTTCAATATCTCTTGATGGTAAACATAACACTGACAATGTCTACTATGGTGAAGGATTAAAACACAATCTTTTAAGTGTTGGTCAATTAGTTGAGAAAGGTTTTCAGTTACAATTTAAAAATGGAAAATGCAAAATCATGAATAGAACTGGTTTGGAAATTACAACCGGTAATCAGACTAGAGGTAATATCTTTCATTTGAATAACAGTGAAAAGGCATGCTTAATTGCACATATAGATGAAAGTTGGCTATGGCATAAAAGACTATGTCATGTAAATTTTGATTGCATGATAAAAATCAGTACTTCTAAGGCAGTTAGAGATCTACCTAAAATTGTGAAACCTCAGAATACAATTTGCAAGGAATGTCAATTTGGAAAACAAGTTAGAGCTAGTTTCAAAAGTATTCTAGAAAAATCCAATAATGCTCTTGATTTAATTCACACTGATTTATGTGGTCTAGCTAGAACTAAAAGCTTACAAGGTGATAGATATTTCATGCTAATTATTGATGATTATTCTAGAATGTGTTGGGCTACTTTTCTCAGAGAAAAATCAGAAGCACTTGGGAAGTTCAAGCTATTCAAAGCAATGGTTGAAAATGAAACCGGTAAGAAAATTAAATGTTTAAGATCATATCAAGGAGGAGAATTCACATCTAGAGATTTTAATACATTTTGTGAAGTAAATGGAATCAAAAGATAGTTATCAGCACCTCGGACACCACAACAGAATGGAGTTGTTGAAAGGAAAAATAGAACTATTTTGGATGCAACAAGAAGTATGTTATCTGAAGCAAATCTACCACATGTGTACTGGAGAGAAGCAGTAAGCACTGCTATCTATACATTCAATAAAGTTCACATCAAAGGTGAAACCGGTAAGACCCCTCATGAACTATGGTTTGGTAATACTCCTACTCTTAAGTATTTCAGAATTTTTGGAAGTAAATGTTATATTAGAAGAGATGAGTATATTGGCAAGTTTGATCCTAGAAGTGATGAAGGAATATTTCTTGGTTATTCATCTAAGATTAAAGCTTATAGATGTTTTAATAAAAGATTATAGAAAATTGTTGAAAGTACAAATGTAAAGATTGATGAACAATTCAGAGGAACTTCAAGGTATATAGACTCTGAACCGGTACCAGAAATTATGACAAATGAACCAACAGTAAATCTAGTTACTGCGGTATCATCAGAGGATTCCACAGTAATTGAAGAACAACAACAGACTAAGACACCCCGGTATGTAAGACTGAATCATTCTGAAGATCAGATAATTGGAAGCAAATTTAAAGGAGTCATGACAAGAGGAAGATTGGTGAATGAAGAGGTATGTCTTATTTCTCAAGTTGAACCATTATCTATCAATGAGGCATGTGAAGATAAATTTTGGATTAAAGCTATGGAAGAAGAATTAGGACAAATTGAGAAAAATAATACTTGGACATTAGTTCCCCAGCCTAAAAATAAAAATGTAATTGGAACCAAATGGGTATTTAGAAACAAACTCAATGAAGATGGTAAGGTTGTCAGAAATAAAGCAAGACTAGTGTGTAGGGGATATTCTCAAAAAGAAGGAGTTGATTACAATGAAACCTTTGCACCGGTAGCCAAAATTGAGGCAGTTAGATTATTCTTGGCCTTTGTAGCTCACAAGGATTACAAAGTTTATCAAATGGATATTAAATGTGCATTCTTGAATGCAGATCTTGAAGAGGAAGTCTATATTGAACAACCTGATGGATTTTCCTTGATAGATGACAATGATATGGTTTGCAGATTAAGAAAAGCTCTGTATGGATTAAAACAAGCTCCAAGAGCTTGGTATGTAAGACTGGATAAGTATCTTTTAAAGGTTGGTTTTACTAAAGGAAATGTAGATAGCAATTTATACTACAAAGTAACTAATGATGACATCTTGATTATGGAAGTATTTGTTGATGATATAATCTTTGGAGAAGAAGATGGATTATGCAAAGAATTTTCTCTTAAAATGCAGCATGAATTTGAAATGTCTATGATTAGAGAAATAAAATTCTTTTTAGGATTGCAGATTTTACAGACTGATAAAGACATATTTTTGAGTCAATCTAAGTACTTGAAAGAACTACTTAAGAAATTTGGGATGGAGAACTCTAAACTGGTAAGCACGCCTATGACTACAAATGACAAATTATCTCAAAGGGATGAATCTACACCTATTAATCCAACTAGATACAAATCTATGATAGGAGGGTTACAGTATTTGACACAAACCAGACCTAATATTATGAATGCAGTATGTATAGTTTCTAGATTTCAGAGTAATCCTAGGGAAAATCATGAATCAGCAGTAAAAAGGATTTTCTGGTACTTACAAGGCACAACAAATCTTGGATTATGGTATCCTAAAGATGAAAATTTTGATCTATATGCATACACAGATGCAAATTGGGCAGGAGATGTGGATGATAGAAAAAGCACCACTGGAGGAGCATTCTTTCTTGGAAAGAGATTAGTTTCTTGGTTAAGTAAGAAACAAAGTTGTACATCTTTATCAACAGCAGAATCAGAATATGTTGCAGCAGCAACAAACTGTACACAGGTACTTTGGCTTAAGCAAATGTTGAAAGACATAAAGGTAAAATGCAAGGAACCTATTACTATATATTGTGATAACACTGCAGCAATTGATATATCTAAGAATCCAGTATTACATTCTAAAACAAAACATGTTTCTATCAAACTGAATTTTCTAAGGGAAAAAGTTGAAGAAAAAGAGATAAAATTGGTTTATGTGAATACTAAAGAACAACTTGCAGATCTTTTCACAAAACCTTTGCCTAAGGAAACTTTTGAGTATCTCAGAGATCAGCTCGGAGTCTTACCTCCACCGGTAGAGACTAAGACAGTTGATGATTGTCATCAACCGACAAAAATAAATGGACAAATCTTTTATTCCGGTATTTGATGAGGAAGCTACCTCCCAGGGGGAGTAGTTGGTATATTGACTTGGTTGGTATTTTGTATGAACTTGACCTTTTGTGACTTTGGCATTTGATGTCAAAGGGGGAGAGATATATGGAAAAACATTAGGGAGAGATATGCATTATCTTTTTGAGGAGAGATTGGTATAAACACATATTACTCCCAGGGGGAGAATTGGTTTTTGTACTTGGCATTTCTGTTTTGGCACTTTGATGGTTTTTCCATCTTGTGTTGCCATCAATGCCAAAGGGGGATATTGTTGGTATTTTGGTATGGTTTTGTCATTGATGTCAACACCTGCTAAATACACCTACTTTGGAGATCCAACAACATTCACTGGCAAATAGTAAACTATGCAAATAGTTACCAATATATGATTAATCGACTGGATATAATGTTCACCGGTACCTGCATTGACATGGAAGACACTTGGTAATGTCGAAGACATCATGTGGACACTTTACTTTGAAGTAATAATCATTGGTATATTCTCATTTGCATATTTGCTTTTATCGGCAAATAGATCCAGGTTGTCTAGGGTTACACCGGAATGTTTATCTTTTCCAGATCAGCATGGCACACTATGGAGATGATTTATTATTGTTGTAAATGCATTAAGCCGACATGTTCAATCGGTTATTGCATCGGATATTGTATTGTTTGTAAAAAAATTTTATTGTAATATCTTGTAGAGCCGACCTACTAAAATTGGTCTTAAGGTATGGTATAAATGTAAGATCTTATTTGTAAGATCAAGTGTGGAATGCAAAAAGATCTAAGGAAATTTATATGCGAGATCAAGCAGGGATATACATGAAGACATCATTTGAAGGTGAAGTTAGGTTTTTGTAGAAGCATATCAGCATTACACCGGCACTGAATCCAGCATATGAAGATGCTATTTTGTGTAGTACATTCTCATTGGATTTAACCATCCAACTGTAGTCAGTGTGACTCCCATTTGTGATTGAGCAGTGAGCTCTAGGCTATTGGCCTTTCTGCATGTGTAGACCCCTCTTGTACACTTACTATCTGCAGTAGTATCATCTAATTGTGGGTAAGGTTTCCCACCATGGTTTTTCCCCTTATAGGGTTTCCACGTACAAATATTGGTGTCATGTGTTGTGGATGACTTTGTGCTTATGTTTCATGCATTAATTCTTACCGGTACAACAATTTTCTGTTAACATTGTCCACCGACATACTTAACTAATTTACCGGTATTAAGCATTAAGTTGGTTAATAAGTTTTTGGTTTGAATTTATTAGACAACTGATTCACCCCCCCCCCTCTCAGTTGTCTTCGGGACCTACAGTAGATTCATTAGATGTTGCACCGGTGGATATTGCACTTAACATTCAAGCGGAGAAAGAAAATAAGGAAGAAGAATAAAAGAGGAAAGCATAAAAAGAAAAGAAGGAAGAAGAAGAAAAGAGGAAAGCAGAAAAAAAAAAAAGGAGGAAGAAGAGAAGAAGAAAGTGGAGAAAGAAAAGAAGGAAGAAGAAGAAAATCAGAAAGCAGAGAAAGAAAAGAAGGATAAGGAAGAATAAAAGAAGAAGAGAGCGCAGGAGAAGGAAGAAGAAAAGAAGAAGGAAGAAGAGAGGAAGAAAGAAGAAGAGAAGAAGAAAGCGTAGGAGAAGGAAGAAGAGAAGAAGAAGGAAGAAGAGAGGAAGAAAGAAGAAGAGAAGAAGAGAGTGGAGAAGGAGAAAGAGGAGAAAGAGAAGGCTGGCAAGGAAGCCCAGGAAAATGAAGAGCAGGAGAAGAAAAGACAAGAGGAGATCAAGGCAAAGGAAGGAGGACCGACTCCTAAGGCAACCGAAGATTAAGCTAAGCAGGTTGATCCCACCAGTCACACCGATTTGACTCTTGCCTGTCTTACCCAATCAGTAGATGAAAAGGAGCTATTGAGGAGCATTCAACTAGCTCAAGATAGATTGGAAGAACCAAGGAAAAAAGAAAGAATGGGATGTCATTCAACTTGCTGTTGACACTCTTTCCAATCTAATCCCCGATACTAACCTCCCCAGTACCGATTCCTCGCTGGCCAAGCTAAAACTATTATGCACAGTAGTGGATGATCAAGTTAAATCACTAGAAGATGTTGCCCAGGCCACTGCAAAGAAAAACCATGAAAAGGAACTGGATGTTGCACTGGTGAAGAAAATTGAGGAGGATAGAACCAAGTTGATCCATCAGAAAGATGATATCAGTCTAGCAATGGCTGAAGGACAAATGCTTTTGAGCAAGATATGCTAGCCCGATCTATTCTATGATGATGCTTTGAAGAAGAAAGGTCAACTCCAATCGAAACTGAAGCAATATGTGGAGACTTTCAAAGTACCATATGATTCTTTCATAGTGTATGGGCAAACCATTCAGAACCACCGACAATAGATTGCAAAGATTGAAGTGGAGATCTGCAAGCAGACTCTAAATCTACAAGAGCTGCAACTACTCCTATTACCTAAGTTGCAGGTTCTTCAGAAGTACTTTCTGAACTTAGAAGCTATTATTGTCACACAGGAGATGAGCACTATCAATGCCATGGAAGAATTAGCTTTCTAGATGAAGACCAAGAGTGAAATTGCTGCCTCACTTCTCAATTCCTAGTCTTCAAACATGAAGGATTTTATGAAAAAATTTAAATTCCTTTTTGAGAAGTTTTACTCTTTATTGTCATGAACATATACTCTGTTTTTATGTTATGCAATATTACTTTGGTAAATTTATGTGAAAGAGGGAGTGTTTGCATTACTTTGTCATTGTTGGCAAAGGGGGAGTGGAATTGAAAATTTCATGCAAATGGAAGATGCACATGCTTTAATTTTGGAAAAGGGAGTAGTGTATAAGCTTAGGGGGAGTAATTTTGATTATGACATTTATTTTTGTTTTGGAAGCAGTTAGATGAAAATTTTCCTAAGTGTTGCCATCAATGCCAAAGGGGGATATTATTGGCATTTTGATAATGTTTGTACTTAGTTGAGGTTGTTGTTGGCATGTTTAGTTGTGATTGTCATTGATGGACACACACTTATTTTATGTATGAGTTATTCTCAATCGGTAGTATGTGTTGTATTGTTCAAACCGGTATTATATGTCATTGTATGTATAGTCTTTGTTTATAGAAGACTACCGGTGTTTTGTAGAAGAAGCTTACTGGTCATAGCATGACCGAAGACCTCAAGCGGTATGAAGACCTCAAGCAGTATGAATAACTCAAGCGGAATGAGGACCCCTAGTGGCGGTTAATCTTTTTTGATTGGAACACTATGTTCTAGTTTACCAGTATTTGTGAGTTAACCGGTAATCGGTATACTGTGTTAAACCGGTAAAACTGTAAAGTGCGATGAGTTATCATCCACCGACACTTTGGCGATATTTCTGTGTCATGTTACCAAATGTGTCTAGATGCTTTGAACCTATAAAATTGTAATCCAATCTCATTGGATCGACATGAAATCGGCTTCCTATTTAAGGACATCATGTCTAGGGTTTTATAGTGTGTATGTGTGTTGAAGAGTGAAGTTGGTATAGAAGCATCGCGCGATAAATATTGAACATGCAAAGGATATAAGACTGAAGTAATGTTGCAATACATTAACAAAGAGCAGTCAAGGATCTAATCAAGCATTTTTGGCTACTTTATAGATCATTCACTTGTTGATTACTAATCTCTTCGACAAGTCTAAAACCCTTAACCAAGAAGGCCCAGTCAAGCCTATTATAAATCCTCTAACAAGGTGGTTCACAGTTGTGGATCTGAAATCCTTTAACAGGGTAGTCTTTAACAGGACTTATATCCTAATAGAGTTCTAAATTCCTAACAGGATCTGTTGTATTGAAGAACATTGTAAGGCCTTAACCGATATGGTTACTATTCTACAGATAGTTGACTTGTGATTTTTATTCACCGTGGTTTTTACCATTTGGGTTTCCACATCAAAAATCTTGTGTTATGGTGATTGTGCTTCTGTGGGTGAATGCTTTATTTGCTATTTGGCTTATCTGTGTTTTAACCGGTTTGTTATTTAAACTAATATATGGGTGTGTAGTAAAATTTCTTAGGAGTTTGGTTAAGTTTTTGGGCATACTAATTCACCCCCCCTCCCCCTCCCCCCCTCTTAGTATTCATCATTTAAGACCCTGGATGTTTGCAAACTCCATTGAAAAGGCTTCTAGACCTAGTCACTCGGGTAGGTGCAAGACACCATTTTCTTGTCTCTCAAGCATTTTCAAGTCAAGGTAAGTTTTTTTTGGGGTTTTATAAGTGTCCCAAACATTTCCAAGTTATTAGTTCCATGTGGTAAAGGTGTTAAGGCTTTGCTGCCCCAAGAAGTGCATTTTCTTGTCAATTAGGAGCCTAGGTGTAACAAGGGTTGAAGGGGTTATAAGTCTAGATGGTCTCATAATCTTATAGGGTTGTGGTGAGTGGTTTGAGTTGTTCTATTCTCTCTGCATCATTTGTGCATTAGAGAATGGTTGTTGGGACAATTGGTTGGCATGCTACATTGTTTATCTACACGTTTCACTTGGTACCAACCTTGGAGGATGTGTTAGCATGTGTTGTTCATTGGAGTTTATTGAAAAGGTTGTATAATGATGTGTTTGGGTCCTCTCTATCTCTTGGAGTGGACCACATTTGATGTTATAGGTTCAGTTTGTCCAATTTATGTAATAGTGTATATTCTATTTATGGTCAACCTAGTTTAGGGTTTCAATGAGTTATCTTCTATATATAGGAGTTTGGATGTATGAGTTGAGTAGGGGATGCATATGAATTGATGTGGTGTATATGAATGATGTGCAAGCGGATTTGATATTGGATAAGTGTGAAATACAACTAAGAAGAGAGTTGAGATAGTGGTTATCATAAAATATGTTTGCCATGATATTGGTTGCTTGACATAGTGGTTCAAGGATAATTTCATGATTAGAAGATCTTATTATTTCAGTTCATTGATCATTTGCACCTGTTGGAAGAAGGTTTTTTCCTTTTGGAAGTTTGTGTAACCTTTTGTATCTTTCCCTAAGTTTGTGTGCCTTAGTATTGTAAGTCCTTTCAAGGGCAGTGAGATCCTTGACCTTGAGCCTTAAAATCATAATCATTTATTCTTAATGTGAGTGTGATTCTCACCATGGTTTTTCTCTATTTAGGGGTTTCCACATAAATCTTGTGTTCATGTGATTTGTGCTTTCATGTTTCATAATTGCAGTGAAAAAATAATTGTGGTTTAAAGTTTAAAAGATCAGAAGTGAAGTGTTTTGAGGTCTAGATTCATTCACACCCCCCCCCCCCCCCCCCCTCTTAGTCCTATGGTGTGTTCAATATGTCTAGGACAGGGTAAAAAACTCATACAAAAAGGGAAAATCTAATTAAATATATTTGCAATTACAATGCCTCTCATGTAACTAAAAGAAGTGATTAAATAATGAAATTTCCCAATAAAATATGTTGATTAACCAACTGATTAAGAAAAATTAATTATAGAAATAATATATTTGAACAATGAAAGCTTCTAATATTGAAATATGAAATAACAATCAAACTTGGACATATAAATGAGAATTTATGCAATGCAATATGTTTGGTTCACCATTCAGAACCACCGGCAACAGATTACAAAGATTGAAGTGGAGATCTGCAAGCGGACTCTAAATCTGCAAGAGCTACAACTACTCCTATTACCTAAGTTGCAGGTTCTTTAGAAGTACTTTCTGAACTTAGAAGCTATTATTGTCACACAGGAGATGAGCACTATCAATGCCATGGAAGAATTAGTTTTCTCTTCAATTGATCTTATGATTTTAATTTGATATAAATTGGTATCTAAATAAATTGACTATATGTATACACATATCTTTATTTGATAAAATCAAGGTTTTTGACGTGTGGGTCAACAAGACAATGTATATCTTCAAGAAAGTGAGATTTAGGGAAGGGGATTTGAAATTTGAATAATGCACACTAGGCCACTTTATGAAACCCACTCCATGGAAAGTGTCATGCTATGTGACCTAGTCTAGGGTTTCAAGGGTCCTTACATAATGGAGAGGTTCTTATTAAGGAAGTGAGTAAGATAATTTGGATAGTGGGTTTATGAGTAGGGTTTCTTTGTGAACCAAATAAGTTGAATAAAGAACTATAATAACATATTATGATGTAAGAAAAAATTATAAAAATATAGGGTATATACTTTTATCTCCTATAATTACATATTAGTTAAAGTATATAGATACATAATTACTTATAATTTTAGTTGTAGCCTAAAAAATA
This sequence comes from Cryptomeria japonica, assembly GCF_030272615.1. Lineage (NCBI taxonomy): Eukaryota > Viridiplantae > Streptophyta > Pinopsida > Cupressales > Cupressaceae > Cryptomeria > Cryptomeria japonica. The sequence goes on along the minus strand of NC_081410.1, from coordinate 43,702,792 downwards.
AAATATGAGATTATCATATTACAAATGCTCCATTGAAAAATAAATTGTTATCTAGCTTTTGCACATGGTATGAAAGAAAATGAAAATTATGAGAAAGTTCTTAGTGGCTGGGTTCTTATACCTCTAGATACTAACCCCACTAATGGGGATGGTTGAAAGTAAATCCATCAATCCTTTTCCTCCATTACTAGATTGTGGGTTAGTTATTCCCATTACCCAATTACCTTGTAGTTTATGTGCTTTCTCTTCCCATTAGGCTTGCCATTTGTAAATATTTTGATAAATAGAGAAAGAGAGGGTTTGGAAGGACCTCAACTCGTGACTAAGTAAACAAAATAGTTGCAAGGGTCCTTACGTAGTGGAGAGGTATTTATTAAGGAAGTGAGTAAGAGCATTTGGATCATGGGTTTATGAGTAGGGTTTCTATGTTAACCAAATAAGCTGAAATAATAACATATTATGATATGTTATCAAAGTGGTGCAAGAAAAACTTATTAAAATATAGGGTATACACTTTTATCTCCTACAATTACATATTAATTAAAGTATATGGATAAATAATTACTTATAATTTTGGTTGTAGCCTCAAACATAAAATATGGGACTATCATATTACAAATGCTCCATTGAAAAATAAATATTTATCTAGCTTTTGCACATAGTATGAAAGAAAATGAAAATTATGAAAAATTTATTAGTGGTTGGGTTCTTAAACCTCTAGATACTAACCCCACTAATGGGGATGGTTGGCAGTAAATCCATCAATCTTTTTCCTCCATTGCTAGATTGTGGGTTAGGTATTCCCATTACCAAATTACCTTATAGTTTATGTGCTTTCTCTACCCATTGGGCTTGTCATTTGTAAATATTTCAATGAATAGAGAAAGAGAGGGTTTGAAAGTGCCCCAACTCACGAATAAGTAAACAAAATAGTTACAGTAGTAAAAAAAAAAAATTACAACCAAGCTTAATAGTCCATTTGTAGCCAAATTCAATAAAATACGCACCAAAAGGTGATCCCTACAATGATACCTGACTAGTCAAAAGTAAAAAAAAGTCGAAACAAAAGAAGTTAATGTTGTTTAAGAGCCACGACTACTTTGCATTCTTCTTGCAAGAAATACTGATATTGCTTCAATATTTTGGTCATAATGAGGTAGTTCAGATTTATTTACAATATAGATGGGTCACCAATAATATTTTGATTAAAGATATTTACAAATGTTTAAAATCACTTTTAACACTATTTTTTGGCTAATTTAAAACTTATTTTTTCTTAATATCAAGTTAATTTAATTTTGGTCTTCTAAATGTACTTCCTTCCGCCAATTTTTAAAGTATAATTAATATTGTACTTTTATGAAGGTAAAATTAGCCTTTTTAAGTTAACCTAGGCTAGTTAAATACACATAATAATAAATATCATTTTAAGACATTAAATGTGAATGAGAGGTGTACTTAGTTCTTGAACTAGATATGCAATATGGATGCTATTATCTTATAGTAACAATTTGCCACAATACATAAAGTTGATTTCCTTCTTTTGCAAACTATCTTGAACTCAACATAGACTTAAAAATCCACATGGATCAATCCCACAACTAGGATCAATCGTCCACCACACATATTTTATTTTTGAGGTGCAATTTTGATTTGGATTAATGAATATTTCTATGACATGTTTCATTGAGACCCTTACTTTCTATTCATGGGTACAAACAAGTGGTATTGAAATATACCTTAGGAGTTACTAAATTAAGAGGGCTTACATTCTCCTTAGTCAATCCCATTTAATGACCAAATTTATGCCATTATGCAAGTGCTGTAAAATATCAAGAAATCATACAAATGACTAATGCAAGTGAATTTCTTTTTAGAGCTCTAAGTCCATAAGTTCTTTGTGTTGGGAAAATGTTGTCTCAACTTTGCATTTACACAAGGTTACTATTTATAGAAAGTTTTTGTTTGAGCACAAATTGGTTTGAAATTTTCCTCAAAGATTCAGATTGGCTAGATAAGCATGCCAATATATTTTTGTTGCAATATCATAAATAGATTTGAAGATATTAAAGTTTTTGATTTTTGAAGTTGCGATAAATATTTCATATTCAATTTTGAGGACTTTAGAGGCTCCAAAATGACCTAAAAAGTTGTTGTAATCGGTGTAGCAGCTACAAGGTGATAGAGAATATTGTGAGACTTTTGGCGCTTCAAATGGTTCATCAATTGGACACCTAATTCACAAGTTATGGCCTCCGAAGGTTTGGTCTCCTGAAATAGGAAATATAAAATGCATCACACATAAATGAGTTGTAAAAGGGAGGTACACGTGTTGATGTGTGTTTTGACACATCATAGGGCATATAGGATTAGAGATAAGGTTGGTTCCACTTTATTGGGTGGTTTTATCCCATGGTTTTATATTACTGTTTGTCGGTTTCTTGTATTGTATCTCCTATATATGAAGTGTGTGAGATGGAGGTTGTATGTAAGAGTCTTATAGCTATTGAGTTACCTCTGAATCTTTGGTTGGTGATGCTCTTGTAAAAATCTTTCTCTGTAAGTATACTGTATTTTTTTATTGATTTATGAATAATATATTGTGTGGCTTATAGAGTGTGGGTTTTTTCTTGCAAAAGGGTTTTCCCCACATAAAAAATTGTGTTGTGGTATGCATGTTATTTATGTCTATTTCTATTAAGTTTTTGTAGCTATTGTAATGATCTGTAATTTTTTGGATTATCTTGCTCTCAAGGTTAGTGTAGGAAGTTATTTCACTACTTAACTTCCTTACAAGTGTATCAGAGCCTGATCACCTTTGGTTTCAGTTGTAGGTTGGTTTTTTTTAACTAATCTAGATTTGAGTGGGAATTTGTATAGAAGATACTTTGTTGATATTGTTGTAGGAATTATCAGTTAGAAAGTTCATCGAGGAGAATAGAGGTGGAGAAATTTTTTGAAAGTAATTTTGAGATGTGGAAGCTGAAGATGGAGGATTTGCTAATAGATTGAGATATGTGGGATGTTATTGATGCAAATATCTCCAGACCTTCAAATCCTATTGTGGTTGCTCAGTATGATATTATGTAACATAAAGAAAAGGGTGTAATTAGATTGTTCTTGACAAATTTTGTTCTAATAAATGTCCACGAAGAGACCTCTGCAAAGAAGCTATAGACTAAGCATGGTGAAATGTATCAAGCCAAATATTTATTGAATCATATTTTCTTGAGGAAGAAATTGTATTCCTTGAGAATGGAAGAGGGTGGACAAATAGAGGACAACTTGGAATAATTTAAAATGTTGGTGGCTCAATTAGTATCTATTAGTGTCAAGATGGATGAGGAGGAGAAATGTTAGATCTTTCTTTGTTCTTTGGCTGATTCGTGGGTTTCTCTTGTTATGGTTATCAGTAGTACTTTTGTTATTTTGAAGTCTAAAGATGTGGTGGGTGCCTTTCTTGGTGAAGAGATGTAGAGGAAGGTATCCATCTGTTCAAAGGAAGCCCCAATTGTTTATGGCAGACCTAAGGAAAAAGGCAAGAAGAATGAGAAGAGTAATAAATCCAAGTCTAGAGGGAGATCAAAATCTCTTGGAAAGTCCAAAGTCATTTGCTAGAATGATGGTAAATCAAGACAAATCCGTAAAGACTGTAAAGAAGAAAAGAAGAAGTTTGATTCTGGTTCTAAGTGCGAGAATGAATATGGTGATGCATTCATTGTAGATTTGGCTAGCCATGTAGGTAATGATGCATGGTTAATTGACTTAGCTGCATTTTTTCATATGAATTCCAAGAGAGATTGGTTTTTTGAATATGAATAATTTAATGAAGGTAAGGTGTACCTGGGTGATGATTCACATTTAAATATTGTTGGTCATGGAAAAGTTAGAATCAGGTTTCCTAATGGTAAAATGAAAAGGGTTAGCAGTGTGTTGTATGTCCCTGGACTAAAACAAAATTTATTATCTGTGAAAAAACCGATATATGTAGGTGTGCAGGTAGTCTTTTCTGATGTAGGATGTAAAATGGTTAAGGGTGCTATGGTGATTGCTAGAGGTGTTAGATTCGACACTTAGTATAAGCTAGAAGCATACATTGTTGAGTGTAATAGCATTTTTGTAAAAAGTAAATTTGTGAATACTTCATTGGAATATTTGAGGGTTTCACCTCCAGTAGATGGACATGGATTTTGGGTACCTAAGGGTGCTATTTATTCTAAAGAAAAGTTACCTACAAAGAAGACCATGTTATGACACTAGAGGCTTGGCAACATTGGAGAAAAGGGTCTAAGGACCTTGAAAAATAAAAAAACCTTGTTGAAGGTTTGAACGATTGTAATATTGACTTTGATTTTTGTGAGCATTGCATTTATGAAAAACAAAATCATGTTCACTTTTACTCAAGTTCTCTTAAATCTTGTGGTGTTTTGGATCTTATTCATTTTGATGTGTTTGGTCTTATAGATGTTCCTTCCATTGAAAAATCCATATGTATTATGTTTCATGTATTGATGATTTTAGTAGGACATGTGTATACTTTGTAAAGTGTAAATTTGAAGTTTTTAGTCGATTTAAAGAATTTAAAGCAATGGTTGAGTTGCAAATTGGAAAGAAATAAATCTTTGAGATTGATAATGGTAGTGGATTTTTCTCTAATGATTTTTATAGATTATGTAAAGATTGTGGCATTAATATACATAAGACAACTCCAGATTCTCCATAGCAGAATGGAGTTGCAGAAAGAATGAACATGACACTAATGGAAAAGGCTAGGAGTATGTTGAGCGGTGCTGGTCTACAACAAAATTTTTGGGTTGAAGCTATTTCCATTGCTTGCTACCTAATTAATAGGTCTCCTACATAAGCTCTTGTTGATAAAACACCTTTGGAGGCATGATCAGGTCACATGCCTTCATTGAGACATCTTAAAGTTTTTGGTTGTGAGGCATATACACATGTGCCAAAGGAGAAGTGAACAAAGTTGGAGAAAAAGGTTGTGAAATTTATCTTATCTGATACAATTATGGTGTGAAAGGATACAAGCTTTGAGACCCTATTTCACAAAAGGTAATACATTGCAGAAGTGTTATTTTTAGAGAAATTAAGTCTCATTTTGTTGCATCCAAAATAGAATAAATGGGAATATGTGATTCAATTCCCTTCTACGCCTGAAAGAGTTGAATCGAGACCCCAAGAAGTTGAGGAGAGATCATCTAGCTCTGAATATTCAAAAGAGGAGGAAGAACCTCCAACTCGGCTTTTTTGAAGGTCTACAAGACACAGACAACCACCTAAAAGGAATTAACCTAATGATTGGAGATGTATTTTTGCTTTGAATACTAATTTGGATGATACTAGATCTATAGAATAAACATTAGGTATGAATGATGTAGAATCTTATAATATTTCTATAGAAGAAGAAATGGAAGCTTTAAAAAAGAATGATGCATGGTATCTTGTACCATTGCCTAAAGGACAGAAACCTATTGGTTGTAAATGGGTATTCAAGAAAAAGATTGGTTTCAATGGAGGTATTGAGAAGTATAAAGCAAGGCTGGTTGCAAAAGGCTACCCTCAAGTTGAGGGTGTTGATTATGGTGAGATATTTTCTCCTATTGAAAAAATGACATCCATTAGATTTTTACTTTCTATTGTTGCTACTTATGATTTAGAGGTTGATAAAAAGGATGTGAAAACTATTTTCCTTCATGGTGATTTGGAGGAGGATATTTATATGACATAGCCAGAGCACTATGTGGTGAAAGGTAAAAGTAATTTGGTCTGTAATTAAAGAAATCTTTGTATGGCCTCAAATAGAGTCCTAGGATGTAGTACCATAAATTTGATACATATGTGTTGAGTTTGGGGTTTGAGCATTCTAAATTAGATCATTGTGTTTATTATAAATCAAACGGTGATCATTTCTTGTACATTGCATTATATGTTGATGATATTTTATTCATTGGTAAATGAAAAGGCATGATTTCAGAACTAGTCTCAACTCACTGCTAAATTTGAAATGAAAGTTCTTGGTGTAGAAAAACACATTCTTGGGATGGAGATCAGAAGAGATAGAGTGAATAGAAAGCTATGGCTAGGCTAGAGTAAGTATGTGAATTTATTTTTGTGGAGGTTCAACATGCAAGATTGTAGACCATTGTGTGTAACTTTTACAGTTGGAACAAAATTATCTATTTCAGATTGTCCTACATCCCCATTAGAGATGGAACACATGAGAAGAGTGCCTTACCAAAGTGCACTTGGAAGTTTGATGTATGCTATGGTTTGTACTAGACTAGACATTGTCCAAGTAGTGGGAGTTCTTTCCAGATTTATGTCTAATCTTGGTAGAGTTCATTGGGATGCAGTTATAAGAGTCTTCAAATATTTGAATAATACCTCAGAGTATTCTCTGTGTTATCATGGTACTTTGGTAGGAGACGTGATTTCCCTTGATATTCATGGTTATGTGGATTTAGACTGGGCAAGTGATATTGATAATAGAAGATCCACCAACGCTTATGTGTTTGCTTTATTGGGTGGTGCAACTAGTTGGATGAGTAAGAGACATGTTGTGGTTTCTTTGTCCACTATAGAAGAAGAGTACATGCCATATACTCATGCTTGTAAAGAAGCCATTTGTCTTAAAATGTTGTGTTCAAATATCAGAATAAAATAAGGTGCAATGACAATTTATTTTGATAGTCAAAGTGCTATCCATCTAGCTAAGAACCCAACATTTCATGTCCGGACCAAGCACATTGTTCATGAGTATCATTTTGTCAGAGATATGGTTGAAGATGGTAGGGTGAAGCTGGTTAAGGTAGAGACTTTGATGAATGTTGCAGATTCTTTAACTAAGGCAGTGAGCATAGAGAAGTTTAGATGGTGTTCGGAGTCTATAGGTTTCATGACCTCTAACAATTAATTTATTATATAGATACTCCCTTTTCTCTTTTAAGGTGTTCGACAAGTGGGAGAATGTTGGGAAAATGGTGTCTCAACCTGGAATTTACAATATTAAGTTTTCATTTGAGCATGAATTGGTTCAAAATTTCCTCAAAGCTTTGAATTAGCTAGATAAGCATGCCGGTAAATTTTTGTTGCAAGATTATAACTAGATTTGAAGATATTAAAGTTTCTATTTTTGGAAGTTGCAATAAATGTTTTAGATTCAATTTTGAGGACTTTAGAGGCTTGAAAATGACCTAAAAAGTGGTTGTCACTAGCATAGCAGGTTAAAAGGTGATAGAGAATATTGCGGGCTTCTTGGCACTTCAAACGGCTCATCAATCGGACACCCAGTTCACAAGTTATGGTCTCCAAAAGTTTGGTCTCCTAAAATAGGAAATATAAAAATGCATCAAACACATAAATGAGTTGTAAAAGAGAGGTACACATGTTGATGTTTGTTTTAACACATCATAGGGCATCTAGGATTGGAGATAAGGTTGGTTCCACTTTATTGGGTGGTTTTAGCCCATGGTTTTGTAATACCATTTGATGGTTTCTTGTATTGTATCTCCTATATATGAGGTGCTTCAAATGGAGGTTGTATGTAAGAGTCTTATAGATATTAAGTTACCTCTGAATATCTGGTTGGTGATACTCTTGTGAAAATCTTTCTCTGCTAGTATATTGCAATCTGTTATTGATTTATGAATAATATATTGGGCAACTTTTGGAGTGTGTGGTTTTTCTCCCGAAAGGGTTTTCCCCACGTAAATAATTGTGTTGTGGTATGTGTGTTATTTATGTCTATTTCTATTAAGTTTCTGTAATTATTGTAACAATTTATAAACTTTTTTGCATTATCCTCCTCTCAAGGTTAGTGTAGGAAGTTGTTCCACTACTTAACTTCCTTACACTTAGGAATGCTCCTTGATGCTTAAGATATGAAAATGATTACAAGATGATCTAGGATGATATTTAAATGCTCAAATGGATATTTTAAATTACAACAACATAAGGAATCATCACATGAATGTGTACCAAGTTGTCTTTCAATGACTAGTGGAAAAGGAAGGGAGTTGATATTTTAAATTTCAAATTTTTAAATTTTGGGTTAAACCCACTTCATGTGGGATCACTTTCATGTGTCACAAGATTGACCTCAAATAGACAATGTAATATATCAAGATCAATAATAGATATGTGGAAGTATGGGCTAATAAATGAGGCAAATATGTAAGAATATGTGCATATAGGGTTGAGATAACATGAAATATATATAAATGTGTGTGGGTGAGAATAAATAAGAATAGATAGAGATGAGGGAAGGGGATTAACTTAGAAAAAATGTAACACATGTCAATACATAATCATATTAATAAATTGTCTCAAAATGGGTCCAACACAAAATGGAAAAAAACATGGCTATGAAAATTTTACCATTATAACTTTATGTTTGTAAGGAAAGAAAATACACCTAATATTAATTAAGAAATTCTAAAACAAAAAGACACTAAGACTAAAAGATAGAAATGATAAATGAAAGTGAGAAATTATGGCCTACCTAGAAAGTGGATCAATGTGAACTTGGACTCTTCATACATATTGATAAATGATTTGAGGTTGGAGATAAATGACCTAGGGGATCATGCCTACAATTGAGTCTAGGTGGTGAGATTCTATCTAGGGTAGCACAATTTTGTTGTCATAGATTTTATCCTTTGATGCCTATAAATAATATTTTCTTAAATGCATGTTTTTGAGAATATGTAGTACTTAGTAGCACTACTAAGAGCTCCGTACATGAATAGAGGAAATTATGCAACTCCCTTGACAAGCATGCCAGTAGGTTGATTCAACAAGATTGAAAGATAGAAATAAAGAATGATGGATGGTTATGTAACTAACTTTGTTGTAATTGATGCATTGAGACTATTGCCACTTAATTTTCTGGTGTGTATGATTAGTAGACAATTATCTCTATTGTCTTAATCCATCTTATCTAATAACAATAATGAACTAGCAATCACACCTTGGTGTGCAATGGGTACATTGAAGAGTTGTGGAAATACAATTAGGGAAAGCTTTGGTATTTTTTTTACATATATTTTATATAGTACAAGAGGTCAATAAGTAGGTCATTTAGGAATGATTTTTTTTTTGTAAGAGGGTCTAAATGGAGAAGTGGTAGCTTCAAATCATCTATGAATCCACTTATATGGATTCAAACATGACTAGATCAAAACCTTTAAATCAAGAAGATAATTAGGCTCCATTACCAATAGGCTAATATTATGTTTATAATAGGGGAGAAAGAGGGGGGGGGGGAGATATGGATATAAATAAGGAGAGATAGAGATGGGGAGATATAGAAAGCAGTAAGGAGATAGAGATAGAGATGGTTATGACGATGTAGATAGAGAGGGAGAGGCATCTATGGAGAGGAGAGGGGGAGATAAAGAGAGAGGAGCAGAGAGAGGGATAGATAGAGATGTAAGAGATAAATATATATAGAGGAAGAGAGATGAAGAGATAGAAAGATAAATATAGAGATAAGAAGTGATATATTGAGATATTTAGAAAGGGGGGAGATATAGGGGTAGAGAGATGGATAGATAATGAGATGGAGATAGAGGAAGAGATGAAACAATAACTATGAAGAGATAGATATTGAGAGTCAAAGATATATATATATATATATATATATATATATATATATATAGAGAGAGAGAGAGAGAGGGGGGGGGGGGGGGGGCAAGAGTGAGATAGAAAGGAGGTGATAGAGATAAGTAATAGAAAGAGATAAAGGGTGAAAGATAAATATATAGAGGCAAAAATAGGGATATATATATATATATATATATATATATATATATATATATATATATAGGGGGAGAGAGGGAGAGAAATACAAAGTATAGAGGCAAAGCAGAGAGATGTAGAAAGAGGGATTGATAAGTAGAGAGGGGGATAGAGGGATATAAAGAGGGGGAGAAAGGGAGATATAGTGGGAAAGATAGAGAAGAGACAACGGAAGATAAAAATTGAGATGGAGATGGAAAGAGAGATAAATTTATTTGAATTAAAATATTAATAAAATATGTACCTAAAAAATATAATTAATATATTAAAAATAATATTAATGTTGATTGAAAGATAAATTCATCTGGAGGATAAACCATTGGCTTCCATCCCTTCTCTCAGTAGACTTCAGGGATGTGCTACTGCTTTTTTTGGTCCTTGGGTTTGTGATTATCTCACCTCCAATAATTGGAAGCAAATTCCCATGTGTTGCCCTGATCAACCTCACCTACTACCTGCTGCTTTAGAGGTTCAAAACATGCTTAATAAGGTCAGATTGCCCTTCTTCCCCCACGAGGATAAATTTATTTGGAAATGGAATCCGGGTGGAGACTTTACAGTTAAATATGCTTATCACAACCTTCTTTGGGACAAGAACTCTCTTGTTTGGTGGACCTAGGTCTAGAATCCTCACCTCATTTCTAAAGTCAATTTATTTTGGTGGACTGCCCTCCATAACAATATCCTCACTCAAGATAATTTTTTCAAAAAAGGTTTTTAGCTCCTTAATAGGTGTGTCATGTGTAAAATGGTTGAGGAAAGTGTCCCTCACTTGTTTCTACATTGTGCCTTTGCCAGAGCCTTGTGGGGGATGGTTTTCCAGAAGTTTAATCTCTTTTGGACTATGAATGAATATTTGACCCACCTAATCAATGAATGGGGTGGTTCAACACCTAACCCCCTTATTCATCAATTATGGAAATAAATCCCACCATATTTGGGTTGGTCTATTTAGAAGGAATGAAATAACATGATCTTATGTGGTGTTGAAGCCCTAGTGGAGGTGGTTTCCAAGGCCTTCCTTAAGCTTCTATTGGAAAATCTCTTAGTAACGGTTGTTAAACCCCCCCCAACCCTCCTTCAATCTGAGATATGGAGGTGGCTCGGCTATGGGATCTTTCCTAATCCTTTGCTGCCTTTGATAATTCTAAGCGTCTGTTAAGAATGAATACCAAGTGACAGCTCCCCCACCTTCCTTCAAGCTAAATTTTGATGGTGTTGCAAGACACTCCCAAGATATGGCTATTGTAGGTGGAATCTTAATATCATGCCTCAAAATATTAATATTAAGCATAAACATATTATTTTCAAAATAAACACTACATAAAAACAAAGATAAAGATATTGAAAAAATTAATCTACAATTTCATAATAACAATGTATAGCAAATATATTTTCTTAAATTATTAGTAGAGAATAATTAATTTAACTAAAATGATTCATTACATAGTGTGATGGTTAAGTGGTGTTGTTGTTGTTGTTGTAACCACCAATGTTCAAACCCTCATTGAACCATTGTGATAATATGTTTCTTCAAATTAAATCAATTCATATTTTTTGATTTATATAATATTTATTATTCCAAAACTAAATTAAATTTATTTAATATAATCATTATTAAAATCTTAAAAATTGACATATTATTTAATTAAAAAATCATTATCATTTTTACATATAAAATTTAAATAATAATTATTAAAATTTTCATATAATATATATTAAAATTAATTATATAAATAATAAAAATAAAATAAAATAAATAAATTTTTTAAACATATAATTTTTTATTTATATATTATATTAATTATTTTAAAACTAAATAAAATTACATATTATATTATAATAAAATCTTACAATATTAAATTAAAAACTTATTATTATTTATTTATTTATATATATTTAAAAGTTAATTATAATAATACTAAATTTATTACAATAACATTAATTTTTAAATATTATTATACATATAAAAATAAAAAATTGTAAAAATATTTAGTATTTATATATTATTATAATAATTATTAAAACTTAAAAATAAAAATTATAATTAAAGATTCTATTTTAAAATATAATCTAAGTACATTTCATTATATTTCATATTTAAGATAGGAAAAATTGAGAAAAAAGAAATAGTAAATTGAATCGAATTTCAACAATACAAATTTTCTAATTTTTTTATAAGTAAATGTCTCTTATGTTTTAGAAAAAGAATATTAACGAATTTACATAAAAATGAACATAGTCCAACATGTAGATGATAAAAAATGACGCCATGTTAGAAAATAGAATAATCGGTGGGCATTTATATTTTGAATAATAAAAAGATAAGACTTTAAATACTAAGTGTAGCTATCATCTAAGTCGCTTTAGAAATTGATTTTCAAGTTAAATGCTCTACAAATAGAAGTCAAATAATCTTGAATGCAATTCAATTAATTTAGCTATCTTAAATAAAGAGATGTTGAGAGGTGGATGACATTTCTATTTAAGTTTTATTAATGTTATGAATTATTAACTGAATTTTAAAAATTGAATGAACATTTGGATAAGTTTGGAAAAATTTTAGAAATGGTAAAGGACAAGGTAGGATTGAAAAGGTTTTCGTTAGGATTTTTAGCATAGGTGAGATGGAAAAGGCTATTCTAAATTTGGGTTAATTTTCTAATATTGATATTTTTTCAAAACTTGCTATCAATAATAAATGCTAAATAGTCAAAGAATGTAGCTATCCAAATTCAAAGAGAAAAGATGCCCGCACCAAATAATATTACAATCAACATCCAATGATTAAGATCACTTTATAAAATCTAAGGATAAGATTGATTCAATAGTACTTTTTCAATGTTGTTTATTCAAAAACATAATTTTAAAGATGTAAATCTCTAAATGCTTGCCACTAAACAAATGCTTATGGATATGAAAATTATATTAAATAAATAATAATATTTAAAGTAAATAAGTTATATCTATACTCTTTTATACTCTTTTGCTGGTTAAGGGCTTTTGGTTCTTCCCATATAGGTCTTGAGATTGATTCTCTTGCCTTGATTATTTGGTGTTGAGATTTTTCGAGCCCAATCCATCACCTTGAGTGGGTTATGGGCAAGAGGGGGCCCGGGGGGATGGCCTTGCCTGTCTAGAGTTAAGATCTAGGTTGCTAGGTCGCCCCAACCGATTCTCCTTAGTTACCAAAATAAAATAAAATAATGTACTTTTTAACACCTACAAAATCTTAAGATGCACTTGCAAAGATACCAAAAAACATATTGATCATGGGAATTGAAAAAATGATCAAATTTAATTAATATTCTAGAAAGGGATAATGTTTTGGTGTTTATAGGATTAGCTAGAATAGCAATAAGTTTTATCATTGAAGCACAAGACATGATCATTTCGAAGTTTAATCAAATGCACCAACTTTTCTTGTTATAAGTCTATCACTCAAATCTTTTATATCGTCATTTTATAAACTTCACACTATTCAAAACTTCCTATATTACTGGTTCATAAAATTTTCGCCATTCAAAACCTTTTATATTTACTTTTCCTAATTTTTTTGGTAAAATTAAGCCATAAAAATGTTATCTTCATGATTTATTGTTATATATAATGTTTAATTAGTGGAGAGTCAATATCTCTTAAGATAGTTTGGAGAAATTCTATGAAAATTTGAAATGATGATATTTTATAAATATTTACTATACATTATATAATCTCTACAAAAAAACTGATAACTTAATTAATGTCGAAAGACATTCTCCAATGACAATAAGGGGTGGACTCTAATGACACGAGAGTTAACAACCCATGTACCCTTTATCTTAATTTAACAATCATTTACACATTAAATTATTAATATTTTATATAAACATAATGTTTCCAAAATAAGTAGCACATAATCCCTATATGTTATAAATAAAATAAGTCTAAAGTAAAATAAAGTAACTTAAAAGAATTCCAAATTGATATCTCTCAACATTTTTTAAATAGATATATTTAAGATATTTATACTATTCTTTATAACATTTATGAATTGTTATTACATTTTTTCATCATCATTCTCTTAAATAAATATTTATCTAGATGTACTCTTTGATTCTTAAATGCCCCAAAGTTATCTTAAAGATTTAATGTTAGTTATAATGTTTAATTAATGGAGAGAGAGTTTGGAAAAATTGAAAATGCAATGAAGTAAGGGGTGGAATGTAATGACTAGATCATGTTAACAAAACCTTTTGTCTTTAATCTTAAATTTGACAACCATTTACACATCAAATTATTAATAATAAATATAATGTTTCCAAAATAAGTAGCACATAATTCATATATGTAATAAATAAAATAATTCTAATATAAAGTAAAATAACTTTAAAGTAAAAAATAGAAATTAATGTCTTCGGACATGTAGTATCGCGGTTCAAATCCTTGCTGGGCCATTGTGCTCGCGGATTTGAATAAGTGAAATTGTTCTTTACCAAAAAAAATAAAAAAAGACAAATTAATATCTCTTTTTTAAATAGATAAATTTAAGATATTTATACTAATTTTTATAATATTTATGATTGCAAATTTTCTTCATCATAAATGTTACGATGAAATACAATACTAAGACATTTAAGCTTAATTAACAAGCTAAATGAGTGTAGACAAAAGATGGAATAAATTTTGTATGTAAAACAAATACAACTACCCAAATTAAAATATCATGTAAAAGATTTTGTGCTCTTTGACTTTTAGATTTGAAGGGCAGTTTTGAAGGTTTTTTAAAAAATCAAATGGTAGTTGAATAAAGAATAGCAGTTATCAAGTATCAATTTATGAAAAGTGTTTTTGAGTTAAATGTTTTGATGTCCTTTTGGCCTTCAACATCCATCATTCAATGAGAAAAATACATGAATAACTATTATGAAAAAAAAAAAAAGATTTCAAGGAAATATGTCATAATCTCTAATCTCTTTCTTTATTATTTTTATATGTTTCCATTAGAGAACATTTATTTATTTGTAAAAAAATCTTCAACATAGTTGTATGACATGAATATTCAACTACCAACCAAATTTATTAATTTGATTTAATTTGAATAAATTGCTTTTGGGTTGCATTTATTTTTGATGGTCTTAGAATAATGTCTTCAATGGTTCATTATGGGAAAATGAATGGGTTCTATAATAATGAGTGGGAGATTTCATTTTTGATTTGTATTTTTACAATTCTCATGATTTGAAAATGTTTATGTTTATGATTTAAAGAAGTTTTAGTACAAGTTGAATTACATTTCGAAAAGGTTTGTATGTAGTGATTAATTAAATTTTTTAAATAAATTTTAGTTAATTCATATGCAATGAATGATTAGAATAATATTTATATTGATAAAAATTAAAGGGTATAGGGATGAATCAATTGTGTTTTATATAGTATACATTTTATTCAAATAATCTTATTGATTAATTCATTAGTTTAGATCAATACAGTTTTGTATATTATCATATTTTGAAAAGGTTTGTCTTATTAAAATGATGAATATTATTACATCATAGATATAATGGTAACAAGGAGTGAAGTGTAGCCATGTGAGCCTCAAACTTTTAAAGAGCTGACATACAAAATAAATAAAATGTATGGCCCACAAGAGTTGGAGTGTAATGGCATCCAAAAAATATTATGGTGCGTACAAACAAAAATAATCAAAGTGAAGCTAAACAAAATAAACAAATGCATGACCCACAAGAGGTGGAGTGTAATAATGGAGGTGTGTTAATAAAACCTATTAAATATATTTAAATACGTAGCACAAGTAAATAGATTTTATATATTTTTTTATATTATAAATCAAGAGTTCAAAAGAGTACATCAAAAAGGAGGGAGGCAAAGCCTCAACCAGCTAGAAGGAGAGCAGCAATGAAAGAGAACCACCAAAGAGAAGAACTATCCGAGATACATATACAACCGAGAAGCAACAGAGTACAAGAGAACCAGAAGAGCAACCAAAAAAGGATTAGTCCTACGAGTAAACATCTTCAAATTTGTTGACCCAGGATGTCCAACCAAGGGGTCCCTCCATCCAGATAGCCTTTTTCTGTTCCAGCAGTTGATGAAAGACCTGAAGGTTATCAACAGAGGGGTTTTTGCTGTTTTGGATCTCCTGCATGAGCTTGGCAAGGGCTTCATCAAACGCCATCTGGTTGTCCAGCACACTAGCTAACTCATAACCATTCTGCATCTCATATATAAACATTGTAGCCCAGCCATCACGCAAAAATCTGAGCAACTTCCTTTTTTCCAGGTTGAGCACGCAGCAAACCTGTGAGGCAATTTTAAAATAAATGAGATTTCTATGAAATCCAGTAAGAGATCTGGTAAAACCTTGGAACTTAGAATCATTTTTAAATTTCCATATATGCCAAAGGATGAAAGATGAGAGAACCTGCCAAAATAAGTTAGTATCTTTTCTAAGGCCATCAATAAAACCAGTAATAATATCCAAAGTATAAACATAGCGAGTGATGCAAATACCAAACATGAGCCAAACTTCACGGGCAAAGGAACAATCGAAAAATATATGTCTCATAGTTTCAGGAACTCTACAGATAGAACAAATATCAAGGGTGGCATGCTGGTTTCTAATGGGCAGCCTGTCCAGCAGGAGCAGCCATTTAAAGCATTGAATTTTAGGAGGAATAGGAGCTTTCCAGAGCTTATCAAACATTTTATGCCAATCGGAGGAGGAAAAGGAAGAGTACCAAATGACATTAAGATGTTGAGAAACAGAGGTATCATGGTTAAGAAATCGGTATATATCTTTAGCTTTGATAGAAGAGAGGTGAGTACCATCCTGCTGCCTAAAAGAGAGAAATCGGTGAGAATCCACATCAGTATTACGGGGGAGATTAAGGTGAGAACAAGCCATTTTGATGAGGTTATATGTTCGCTTATGAGAAGCAGGGATATAAAATTGATTAGCAAGGTCTTCCCAACTGATGAGCTGATTGTGATCAAGGATATCCATGATATACTTAACACCCTTGTTGGCCCAAAATTTAGCCGAACAACCTTTAGTCAAAGCAAGGGGTTTACCTTGATGGAGAAGATTCCACCATATTGATCGCTCACCTTGAAGAGTATAATGATAATCAAAGGCTGAGTTATCAATATAGTGTCGAATGTTCTCCCATGCTTTCCATAAGGAACGGAAAACCCAAGTTCCCTTCACAGATATGGGGAAATTGCCAAAAACCAAATCACTGAAGGGGAGATGTTTCCAAGATTTAGCAGTTTTAGGCACTCCATTCTGAATGTTATTTCTGAGAAGAACTTTCCAGGGCTCGTCACCAACAAGGGATTGAAGGATCCATTTAGAAGCAAGAGCCATTCCTTGAAGTTTGAGATCTTTAAGACCAAGCCCTCCGAGACTTTTCTCTAGATGGCACCAGTCCCATTTAACAGAATGGGCTTTCCTAGAACCGTTGCCATCTGACCAAAGAAAGTGCCTGATGGCTTTCTGAATTTACAAGATCTGATAGTTACTAAACATCCAGACAGAAGAGTAATATATACTATAGGAGGAGAGAATCTTTTGGCAAACCTGGACTCTTCCAGCAAGGGATAAGAGTCTATGATTCCATTTATTAAGTTTTCTGAAAATCTTGTCTTTTATCCATAACCACATATCTTTGAGGGAAGGCTTGACAGAAAAGGGGATACCAAGATACCTAACAATCTGGTTAGGTCCTCCCCAGGAATAACCGAATTGGCAAAGCCAGTCCGGAGGATGATCACTCCATCCCAGCATAATGGATTTGGAGCTGGAAATACGAGCTCCAGAAGCCTTACCAAACATATCAAGTTTATTACAAAGGCAGATTAGGTTGTCAAAACTGAGCTCAAGAAAGAGAGAAGTGTCATCGGCAAATTGAATATTGAGGAGCTCGGAGTCATTAGGAAGAGTAATACCACGCACCTTAGGGGAGATGGTGTCATCTTTAAGGATATAATGAAGAGCATCGAAAGCAATGACAAAAAGAGCAGGAGCAAGAGGGCAACCTTGACGAATAGACCGAGACAAAGGAATGGGATTGGTTAGGGATCCATTGACATCAATCATGGTAGAAGCATCTTTTAAAAGAATTTGAATATACTTGCAAAAGATATCAGGGAATCCAAAGGCTTTTAGCATCATCAAGATGAAGTCCCACTCAATTCTGTCGTAGGCTTTTTCGAAGTCAAGGAGAAGCATAGCAACCTCTTGATGAGAGGAATTGGCCCATTCCATGGCTTCCCAGCTGGAAATGAGGTTTTCCAAGATGAATCGTCCTTTAATGAAGCCAGTCTGAGTGGAGCAGATAAACTTAGGAAGAATAGTTTCTAACCGGGAGGCCAACGCTTTCGCAAGAATTTTATAGGAGACGTTAAGTAAAGTGATAGGCCACCAATTTTTAATCAAAGCTCTGTCCCCTTCTTTAGGGATGAGCTTAATGATACCAGTGTTAATAATAGATCCAAGGGTGCCATGCGAGAAGGCTTCAAGATATAAATCATGGAGGTCTTTAGAAACCCATTCAATATTGGCTTTGTAGAATTCAGCAGGAATCCCATCGGGGCCCGGGGCTTTGTTATCCTTTAGCTTTTGGATGGCATCAACAATTTCTTGCTGGGAGACAGGGCTTTGGAGGGCAGATATATCATCCTCCGAAAGAACCTTAGGGATAAGCTCAGAGCATCTAAGACGCATCATCCTCGAAGTGTCATTATCTTCTGAGGTAAACAAATTCTTATAAAAAGTTTCAAAGGCCAAAGAAATATCCTGGTCCGTAAGCAACTCCTTGTCATTATCAAAAATTCTATCAATCCTCTCTCTGCTTTGTTTCTCCTTAAGCAGATTAAAAAAATATTTAGTACCTTTGTCACCAAACTGAAGCCAATGATTCCGGGCTCTGATGAAGGCCCCTTTGGCTTTAACATGTTGATGTTTTCTGAGAGAATTCCTGGCCATGGACACTTGCTCAGCAAGGCTGATAGAGTCTGGTTGGGATTGGATATTATTTTCAGCCACAAAGAGCCGATTAGTCAGCGCCTGCTCAATTCGTCTGTAGTCTTTGGCTTTCTTTTGCCCAAAGGTTTGAAAGATCTTGGTCCAAGAAGATATATTAAGAAGCCATCTATTGATGTGAGAGAGGGATTTATTTTGCAAATTTATGAGTCTGATCATCTTAATAGCAATGTTCACATCTTGATCCTCAAGCAGAGAAACATTAAGAATGAATTTATGGGGGGAGGTATAGGTCGGTAGGGTGAGGGTTCTGAAATTGATTTGAGCCATGATAGGATAATGATCAGATAAAGTGGCAGGAAGGGTAGTGACAGGAGATCCGCAATGATTCAGAAAAAAGGAGAAAAAATTGCAGTCAGCATAGAATCTATCAAGCCTGGAGTAAATCCGATTAGCCCCCTGTTGAAGGTTACACCAGGTGAACCACAGAGACCTATTCCCAGGTATATCTCCTTCAAGGGGATCGAAGAGATGAAAGTGATGCTTGAACTTGTCCCAATGTTGTTTTTCAGCAGGCCTCCACTCAAAAGGTGAGCCACCAACTTTATCACCAGAGTTTTCAATCATGTTAAAATCTCTACCAAAGAACCAAGGGATGCTAGGAAGAGAAGTTAGCCACTCCCAAAAGTGGATTCTGTCATTATAGTCATTAGAGGCATATAGGGAACAAATCCCAAATTGAGAATTATTGATATTAAAAATCACCCAGGCAGCGCGGTTGCAGGGGGATATTCCAAAAATAGTGATAGAATTGGTCCATTTATGGTTGATGAGGAGAGCAACACCGCCTTTGCCTTTGGTATGTTCAGTAACTATCTTAAAGGAATCTTTATAGATAAAGTTAAGGGCAGTATCAAGGTTAAAGCCAACCGTCTTAATTTCTTGCAACATCATGATATCAAATTTAGCATGAGAACTCATGAAATTTTTGACAATAGTCTTGCGATCAGGAGACTCGAGGCCTCTCACATTCCAAGAGACAACTTTCATTGAGAAGGTATTTTAGTGGAACTAGTAAGGGGATCAGAATCCCCACCTTTCTTCTTGTTCTTGGAACCGAGAGGTCGACCCTTTTTCTTTGAGCTAGCCTTAATCATGGCATCCTCATCTTCACTGATGTCATCAGAGATTAAGCTTGGGTCTTTCGTAGTCAACTTAGAACCACCAGAGACCGGAGTAGGCTTGGCATAAATGACCTCAATAATCACATTATTATCAAGTTCGTTTAAGGAAGATGCAGGGGGATTGGGTGGAATCCCATCTATACTGGAATCTATGTGAGGTGAGGAAGGGTCAATGACAGGGCTAGAGTCCCTAATTTCCTCCATGGGTGAAGCATTGTTATTTAAATCTAGCGTGCCAAGAGGAGAGGGCAAGGGAGTATCAACAGAATGAGAAGTAGAGGAGCTGAGAACATCAAACCTGTTAGCAGTGGGCTGAATAGCACGAATGCGGTCTAAAGCTAATTGTTGGGCATTTTTCCGTTGTCGTTTGCGCTTCCCGACAGTTTGGAAGTCATCAACGGCAGCCGGCTCAGGAGAGGAAAAGGTAATCGGGGTTAAAGCCAAAGTTTTGGAAGTCAGGTTATTGAATCCGGCAGATTCTGGGGTTTGGGTTTGGGTAAGAATAGGAGAGGAAGAAGAGGCAGCCATATTAGTGTTGTTGAATATAGCCACCAAAGAGTTAGCAGGGTTATCAACCACACCTGTGGTAGACTGGTTGTGGACTCCTTTATAGGCTGGGGCATGGTTTTGAGTAGTAGCAGAGGGTGAAGAAGAACCACTCAAATTATAATCTTTGTGCATAGCCATCTTAGAGCTACTAGGGTTACCAAGCATAACCGAGGTAGACTGAAAATTAACTCCTTCAGAGAATTGGGTATGGCTTTGATTACCAGCATAGGGTGAAGAAGAACCACCCTCATTATTGTCATTATGCATAACCATATTGGAATTAACAGGGTTACCAATTGAACCCACAGGAGAACCCGAACTGGGTATAGACACAGTGGAATGAATAGTTTTAGAAGCAATTAGGGTTTCATTTGCAGCGGTTTTTTTTTTATTGGTAATGATGGGGCAATTTTTCCTTTGATGCCCTTCTTTTTTGCACAGAAAGCAAGCGTTTAGGCCACCTAAAACTTCAATAGGGCAGATAAAAACTTCACCGCCAATGTTGAGCTTTAGATTGGGGGGAATGTCAATACCCGATTTAATAGAAATCAACATGCGGGCATCCATATTAGCAACCAGCCTAGCCGTTTCATCTATACGGATGATTTTCCCAAAATTGACCATCAAATGAGGCAGGAACTTCCAGAGGAACGGTGGAACTTCTTTCACAATAACCCATCTAGGGCAAGCTAAAGCAAGAATTTCTTCATTAATTGCATCCTGAGACCAAGCAAGGGCACGAAAGGATGTTTTCCCAACCATCCAGTAGTGCCTTTTAAGGGCCTCAACCTGCGATTCATGATTACTAAAGAAGATGATAAACAACCCTCTTTGAATCTGTCGACAGAATGAGATTTTAAAACCTAACTTCAAATTCCATAGACTGTGAAACCAGTCGTCCATGAATTTACGGGGAGGGCATTTATCAATATCTACACAGGAAAAGAAAATAGCAGTAGAGCTTAACCGACATTTTTCGAGCGAGATCTCATGCAACATTTCATCATTGGGCATAATGCAAATATTTTCCAAGGGGTTACCAGACGACTGACCTTCGGCTCCGGGTCTTTCACTCGGAGGAGCGTAAACAAAGCGTGCAACAGAGGAGATGCCATTGTTGGGAGGGGCAACCATCTCAGCAAAGGATCTCCTCGGCGGATTTCGGGCTCCAGGGTCAGGCGGGAATTGCGAATTAACAGGCTCGGCATCCATGAAATTAACTTAACAAAACAACAATGTGAAAACAGAACAATAAAAGCATAATAAATGAAAACATAGATGAAGAGAGAGGGTACTCGGCGTGGAGGAGATATCTCTCCTCCACGTAATCTCCCAATGGACGCGCTTGAAAAATATTGTCTCTGCTGTTTTTAGAAATATCTTTGAATCTTATAATCATATTAACAATATTTTCATTGTAATCATTGGAAATAAACTAATAAATTACTTAGAAATACATAATATTTATTATTTAAACCAAAAAAATACAATACAAATAATAAATTTAAGTAATTAGATAAATTTAATGATAAATATAGTAAATATAAATATAGTAAGTAATATTTTTGAAATAATTATAAATATGGAGTAAATTGATATATCTTAAATATATTTATTGAGAAGATGATGAATGATATTGATCTTGAGGTTATTTAAAAGAGTTAGACACTTGAAATTATTATCTCTTGGACATCTTTTAGGTAGATGTATTTCAGATATACATATTTATATATTAAATAGACACTTATGACTTAAATTCATGCGATTTCTCAATCAATTTTATGTTAGCTTTATATCTCTATCTTTCATGAATATATAGGTAATGTCACTCTTTCGATGTTGTCAAGAGGGTAATCAATTAAGATTTTTTTATAACCTTGAAGCATCCATAACATCAAGTGTCTCTATTAGACATTGATCTCTTAAACAATCTTTAAATGCTAACATTTCTTTCTAAATATCTAAATATTAAAAAAAGAATATCCTCAACTTTATTAGTTTCATAATTAAAATTTTTAAATTAATTTTTTTATATTTTATTTATTTAAGATTATAAATTCTATAAAATAAAACACAGTCTAGAAATATTTTCATTTCTTATAATTATAAATTCCTTAAAATCTACTAAATGCAATCCTCTCTTTCTCTATTAATTTTATGTAATTTCTTTTACATTTAAATTTAATTAAAAAGTAATTTATATCATCAATTAATTTAAGTATCTAATTAAAAGCTATGAAAAAAAATTAAAAATAAAAAACACTAATATTGTTAGTTACTTAAAAAAAACTACAAAATGATTATGTCAATATATACAATAAACTAAATCAACTTTAATGGTTAAAGGCTAGATGATATTGATGTACAATTGGAGGAAGAGAGAGAAACGTGAATACATTTATTAGAATTTGGAAGTTAGCAATCTACTCCCTCCTTTGATTGCAACATAGATATTTTCATAAATCTTTATTGGTATGAATGTTTGTTGGTTGTGGTAGAAATGAAGTCTATTGAAAAAAGTATATAGGAAGATAATGTGAGTAAATAATTTAATATTTTTTGGTGGTTTTTATCTTTTTACATATTATTGCGGATGCTTACAAATTGTTGTTGATATAGTTGTTTTTGTTTTTTGACTTGTGATTTTGTTGATGAATGTTAGTTTTGTTTTTAGCGATTTACATTTATTTTGAAAATAAATGATATTTTAACGTTTTTATCACATAATATAGATGCATGCATAATGATCTTACAAATGCATATTGATATAAATATATTTTGTATGAAATTTTATTTTTCTCATATTAATAAATTTAACATTTATTTTATCTAATTGAATGTCACGCCTATTTTTACTATATATTATTATTAAACTTCATTTTATCTAATTGAATGCTAAACCCATTTTTCCTTGATCTATAAACATTTTAGATCAATATGATCAAGAGTTAGTTTTAAAAAAACAAATGAATTTTTAACATTCAATTAGATGAAAAAATAAAGGTTAAATTTATTAATATATTTAAATCAAAATTTAATATTTAATTAAATAAAATAAAATTTAAGCTTGTTGAAGTTGAAAATTTAATCAAGATTAAGAAAATTATATATCTATTATTAATATTCTAAAATTTGTGTGGAATGTTTTTGATAATTAAAGAAGCCAAAAACGAGGGGGCTGACCCATAGGTACAATTAAGAGAACAGTGGCAGGACCATTGTCCGCATAGAATCAGCAAAGTAGCAGCCTTTTACCTCTATCAAAAACAAAAACTATACTACGAGAGT
Source organism: Cryptomeria japonica (assembly GCF_030272615.1). NCBI lineage: Eukaryota > Viridiplantae > Streptophyta > Pinopsida > Cupressales > Cupressaceae > Cryptomeria > Cryptomeria japonica. The sequence goes on along the minus strand of NC_081410.1, from coordinate 43,678,972 downwards.
TTATCAACGATAAAAAACTACCAGTCAGAGTATAATTCATATGCCACGTAGGGCTATAAACAACAAAATATAAACATAAGCCTAAACTGGGCTTATCCAGCCAACAACTACACAGCATAGACAAAAAACTCCTCCACATGCAAAAAGTTATTTCTTTTTCCCTTGGCTCTTTTTAGGGAGCAACTTTCTAGCCCATTCCTTAGTGAGGAACTTGAACATGCCTTTGTAGTTGTCATCCTCCTTGCCTTTCCCTTTGGTCATGCTATCCTGCAAAAGGCACAGCGTAGTAGCCAAGCATCTCATGACATTCAGCGGGAACTTGGACACATCGTGCATCTTGGACTTCGTCGCCTCCAGTATGTTGGTGATCACCTACACATTGTCAAAGAGGGCCTCTATCTTTTTCTCAAGCTCTGCCAGGTTGGGATCCTCTTCCTTCACGCTACTGGCCTCTTCAACGACCAGCATTTTTTCAATCCTGAAGGTCGGGGATGGGAAATTGGTTGGCTCCAGACTCTTAGAGGAGACGGGGCTTTCAGAAATCTGGGTGGAGCTCGCAGAATGAGGGGTTTGTTTTGTTGGCATTTTTTATGTTTATGTTGTGATTGTCATTGATGGACACGCACTTGCATTGAGATCCCCTTTATATGTATGAGTTAGAGCACAACCGGTATTTGTTCCAACCGATATGTTGTATTATAGTCTTTAGACTATTGGTGTTTTGCAAAATGTGTCTCCCGGTCTGAAGCGACATGTTGACCCCAAGCGGTTCATAGATCCCAAGCGGTACGAGGGACTAAAGCGGCATAACACATTTTTACCAGTCTTCATTTTTGTCAAACCGGCAACCGACATTTTGTATGAACCGGTAATACTCTGTGATGAGTTACCATCCACCAATTGTTTGACGGTGCCGACACCTAAACCGTGCCTTTTTGTGTCATGGTACCAAGTATGTCCAGGTTCATTGAACCTAGGAAATTGTTATGTAATCCTATTGGACCGACATGAAATCAGATTCCCTTATAAGGACATCATGTCTAGGGTTTTAGGTTGTTGATGTGGAAATAGCGAAAGTTTATGTTGTTGCTAGTGTGTAAGGTGATTGAGGAGTTGGAGAAAATATGAATGTGTAGAAGACTGAAGTAATGCTAGAGTGCATTAGGAACGAGCTACCAAGGATCTAACCAAGCAGTCTATGCTACTAGCTAGATCCAACACTTGTTGATTACTCACATCTTTGACAAGTCTGTAGCCCTTAACCAGGTAGGCCCAAAAGCCTTTTGTAAATCCTCTAACAAGGTGGTTCACATCTGTGGATCTAAAATCCTCTAGCAAGGTAGTCTTTAATCGGACTTATCTCCTAACAGAGATTGAGATTTCTAATAGGATTTGTTCTGGTAAAGAACATTGTAAGACCTTAATCGGTTTGACCTTAACTGGTCTGGTTCCTATTCTACAGATAGTTACTTGTGAGTTCCATCTCACCATGGTTTTTCCCATTTGGGTTTCCACGTCAAAATCTCATGTGTTATGGTGTTTGTGCTTCTGTGGGTGAATGCATTATTTGCTATTTGGTTTGCATGTGTGGTAACCGGTTTGTCTGCTAAACTGTTTTACTAGTTTACTGTCAGTCTTGTAAAGTGTTTAAGTGCAAAGATTTTTGGCATACTAATTCACCCCCCCTCTTAGTATTCATCAATTGGTATCAGATCCAACCTTTCTATAAGTTTAACCACTTGGAAAGAGATATGGGGGAATAATCTATAAGGGAACTTACTCATAGGCTCACTCAGTCTGAGCAAGCCTATGATGATCTTATGGTCAAATACAAGGCATCTCAAGCAAAAAGGAGAGAACATGATGGAGCTATCTGAAAATAGTTCTTCAGATGAAGCAGACATGGAAGCCCTAATTGCAGAAGTAAATAAGTTGAATGAATCAAACTCCAACCTGAGAAAGGAATTGGAAGGACTGGCTATCTGAATGTGTCAAGAGCTTGAGAACCGGAGGAAAGCTGAAGATTTGGTGAGAGAAAGAGATCATGAGATCTCCAAGCTGAAATAAGAGATCAGTGCCCTAACTACTCAACTCCATGCAAGCAAAGTGGAAAAGGAAGACATGCAAGGAGAACTGAACATTGCCATCTCTGAGAATGAAAACCTATTGGAAACAAATGCTGCTATTTCCAAAGAACTCTTTGAGTCAAAGGGAATACTTGCTAAGTTCAACAAGAGCATTGTCAAGCTAAAGCAAAAGCTTGAATCTGCCAAACTGGTCAAGAATACCAATGGACTTGGTTATTCCAGTCATGAGGAAGGTGAGACCTTTGGTACAAATGCTGGAACATCAAAGAAACAACTGACATCAAAGGATTAAGGTAAGCAAAAGTTTAAACCTGTTTGCTTTAATTGTCTTAAAGAAGGACATACTGCAAATGTGTGTAGGAGTGAGGCTTACAACAATTTTCCTTATTTCCTAAATGATAAGCCTAGATCCTATAGATTTGATGGTAACTGTTATGCATGCAACAAGTATGGGCATAGAGCATCTGAATGCAAGTCTATTATGAATAACACTGGAAGATATCCTCAGAGGACCCAAGGAGTTGGTCCTGAACCTTTTGTGAACCAGAATCACAACCGGTTTAATGCCTTCAATCATCAGCAAAGAAGTAGTGGCTATCAAGCTGCAACCGGATGGAGAGAAAACTATATGGTATGTCATGGTCATGGTCACACTACTGCAACATGCAGAAGGAAGAATGGAAACATGAACAATGGACCTTGGAGAGCACCTGGATTGGTCTGCTATCACTGCAACAAACCGGGTCACATTGCCAGATTTTGTAGATCAAGAAAGGACATATCTGATGATATACCAGACACTTCAGAAGGAAACATTGATGTTGACACTGTTCAAGCAGACATGAACAAAAACTGGAAGAAGAAACCAACGGTGTTACAAGAGGAACCGGTTTCTACACCTAGTGTGGAAATCACGGAACCGACAAACTAAGCTTCAGAAAAGCGTAGGGGGAGCAAACGGCGAAATTTTTTGAACCCCCGATTTACACCGATAAAAGACCTTAACTGGGATGTGCTACCCGTCGTTTGGCAGAAGATCGAAAATGGTAAAAAGGCAAATTAGGGTTTACGCCCTAATGGAGGAGCATTAATGATGGTAGGTGAGAAACATACTTAAATGGATTTTTCAAATCATTTCTCACTATTAGTTTTCGAGTGAAGAAAAGTTTTTCAAAGAGCTAAGCGACGAAAAGGCAATTTGAGCTAAGATTTTGAGAAATTGAGAAACCGCGAAGGAGATTCAAATTCAAACTACAAATAGTCAAGTGGAGAACACAAAGCGGTGATTCAGCAACCGACGGAGTGTGAAGTGAAGGAGAATTGGCAAGCCCTAAATTCATGTGTTTCAAAAGGTATTTCTCGAGTTCTTGAAATTTCTATCATGGCTTCCGCATCTCATACCAGTTCTAGTGCATCTATCGAGTCTGCAAGTTTTATTCAACGAAAGTCTAAGTATAATGCCCTATCACAAGTCTCGGCTGGTGTGATAGTAGAAGAGGGAATTTCTAACTACATAGATTGCAAGATTGAAGACTTAGGGTCTCTAGCCATCCACTCCCAGTTAGGTTTATTTTGTGGAAAGGATAAGAAGATCAAACCGGAGTATAATATTTTGGAGAAGAAGAAGCTCCACAATGTTGTTTACTTCCTGGAGGATTTCACAGAGGATCATATAAGGATCATTCTGAGCAGAGTCCATGGTGATAAGATGTACCTGGAGAGAACACATGACATCACGCCATAGGCAATTCATGTAGTCACCAGATTCTACAACACAAGGGAAGTGCCAACCCTAAGGACGGTAAGCAAAACTAAAATGTCCAAGCTCACTGGTTCAATGAGCGACTCACGAGGCATGACAGTCAATTATATCAAGGATGATCTGGTGAAGTATGCATGTATGGTGATTGGATACCGGACATTCTCAGCCAACAGAATTAACTCTGTATCTGCTGTAGTGGTAAATGCCGCTTTCTGGATGATAAAGGAGGATGCATCATTTGATCTGTGCACCGGTATGCAGAGACAACTTCTATTGAATCTGAAGTCGATCAAACAAGATAATGCACTAAGGTTCAAGTTTGGGCAACTACTAGTTGGGTTGTTCTTCTATTTCCAAGGCTACTTTCTAGGAGTAGGAGATGTCCAGTGGTCTGTTGACCAACCAGTGACCAAGAAAATCAAGGAAAGCATTGAAGCAATTGGAACTGGTTACCCTGATGTTCTGAATAAGTATTTTGATGAGTTCAGATGGAAAATGAGCCAAAGAATGAGAATATCTAGTGACATCGTCAAGAAATATGAGGATGATATATGTTTCACCATCAAGGTGGATCAATGCATAATGGAGGCTATTGAACCTAGATAGGAAGAAGTGGAGCCAATGGGCTATGAGGTGATATACGATATGCTGGAAGGGTATGCCTCTACCCTTATTGCCTCACCTCTTGATCCTAAGGAAAAGAGGACCGGAACCTATCTGGAAAGGGTTACACTGGTCGAGGAACCCTCTGCAAAGAAAGGAAAAGAACCTATAGTGAAGAAGGCAAATGCAGTGCCTGCAGCATCAACACCGGTTACTACTGCAACTCCAAAAGTGACCAAGCGGTCACCAGCCAAGAAGAAACCGAAAGCGGCACCAGCTAAAGTGTTCAAGAGAAAGAGGAAGATAAGGAATACCTCTCCAGACTCAGAAGAAACTGTGTCTGAGGAAAAGCCAAAGAAAACACGTCAAGCAAAGAGAAAGACAAAGAATGAACCGACATCATCTGCACCGGTAAATATAGATATCTCTTCCTATAAACCTTTGACACATTGTCAAAGAATAATAAAGAATACTAGGAGAAAAGTGCTACATGACTTAATTGAGTGTTTTGATGACTTTAATGATGATGAAAAGGAAGCGCCCTCAGAGATTAAATCTCAGACACCAGATTCTTTATATATGTCATTAGATAGTAGATGGTGCATTGCCATAGAAAAGGAACAAGAAAATAGGGAGAAAGTGTTTGCACAATACTTTCCTGACCTGTCAAATTCTGAATTATTTGATGTTATTGACCAAAATAAAGGACTCTTCTTCACTAGAAGAAGAAGACTCTGGCTGTTAGAAGGTAGAGTTGATGATGTCAAAAAAGACACTCATCACTATATGACAACTGTTGTCTAGTCTCACAAAGCGCGTCTAGCCAACTGGCAAGCTGAAAAAGAATCGGTTATATCCAAACTGGATGAAGTATTTGATGATGAAGGAAATCCGGTTGTTGAACTGATCGACACCATTGATGTCGATGCTCTGGATGTAGAGGATGTTCCTCAGGAAACACCATCTGAGGCAACAGGACATGAGCAATAGGCTAAACAGGTTGATAAGCAAGTCGAGAACAGACAGGAAGCGGCAAAGGAAGAGATCGAGCAAAGGAAAAAGGATGAAGAAGAGAAGCGGAAAAAGGAAGAAGAAGAGAAGAAGAAAAAGGATGAAGAGGAGAAGAAGAAGAAAGATGAAGAGGAGAAGAAGAAAAAGGATGAAGAAGAGAAGCGGAAAAAGGAAGAAGAAGAGAAGAAGAAAAAGGATGAAGAGGAGAAGAAGAAGAAAGATGAAGAGGAGAAGAAGAAGAAGGATGAAGAAGAGAAAAAGAAGCAAGAAGATGAAAAGAAGAAGAAGGAAGAGGAAGATAAGGAACAGGAAAAAAAGAAGGAAGTAGAGAGGAAGAAGAAGGAAGAGGAAGATATGGAACAGGAGAAGAAGAAGGAAGCAGAAAAGAAAAAGGTTGAGGAGGACAAGGAAGCGAAGAAGAGGAGAGAAGAGGAGAAGAAGAAAGCAGAAGAGGACAAGGTAGGAGAAGTGGAGAAGAGCACCCAGATGGAAACCAAGAGTCAAGCCAAACCGGTTGATCTCACTAGTCCTATCGATCTCCAGTTTGCAAGTGAAACGGAGCTAATGCAGAGCATCAAGGTTGCTCAAGAGCGCCTTGAAATTATTTGAAGGAAGAAGGAGCAGGATGTAATTGAAGTGGCTGTGGAAACACTTACCGGTTTGATACCCGGTACAAATCTTCCCAACACCGATTCATCACTAGCTAAACTTAAGCTCCTATGCACAGTAGTGGATGATCAGGTGCAGAGCCTAGAAGAGGCAGCAGAGGTAAAAGTCAAAAAGGAGCATCAAAAAGCTCTTAATATAGCTCTGGTGAAGAATTTGAATGAGCTTCGATCTAAACTAAAGAAAGAACAAAAGGATATAAGGGATGCTCTAGATGAGGGGAATTTGCTACTCAGCAAGATCTGCCAACCCCATCTATTCTATGATAATGTGCTAGCTCAGAAGCAAAAGCTTCAAACGGACTTGCAGTCCTACATGAGCACATTCAAGCCACCTTATGATTCCTTTACAACTTATGGGCAAACCGTTCACCGGTTTCACATCCAGTCAGCAAAAATGGAGCAAGAGATCAGCACCCAGTCTAGAGATTTGCAGGAGCTACAACTGGTTCTACTCCCACAATTGCAAATTATTTAGAAGTGCTATCTGAACCTGGATGCCTTAACAGTTACACAGGAGATGAGCACAATTGATGCCATGGAAGAACAGGTCTCCCAGATGCAAACAGAAAAGGAAGTAGCCACCTCCCTACTTGAGTCCTGGTCTTTATCGATGAAACAATTCTTGCAGGATTTTAAATCTATTTTTGACAAGTATTATTCCTTATTGTCATAAACTTTTATTATTTTGAAAACAAGATTGTTCAGCTGTACTTTGTCATTGGTTGGAAAAGGGGGAGAAGAATTCTATTTGAGAAAAGTATCTGGTTATCAAAATTTTGATATATGCTCTGATTATCTCAATGTTTATGCTCTTTATGCAAAATTATTATACATTGTATTGCCAAAGGGATAGTGTATATGCTTAGGGGGAGCAATTTTGCTAATGGCATGATTTTGTTGTAAAACACTTACATGTCAAAATTTTATTTTCCTAAGTGTTGCCATCAATGCCAAAGGGGGAGATTGTTGGCATTTTTTATTTTTATGTTGTGATTGTCATTGATGGACACACACTTGCATTGAGATCCCCTTTATATGTATGAGTTAGAGCACAACTAGTATTTGTTCCAACCGGTATATTGTATTACAGTCTTTAGACTATTGGTGTTGCAAAATGTGTCTCCCGGTCTGAAGCGGCATGTTGACCCCAAGCGGTTCGTAGATCCCAAGCGATACGAGGGACTAAAGCGGCATAACACATTTTTACCAGTCTTCATTTTTGTCAAACCGGCAACCGACATTTTGTATGAACCGGTAATACTCTATGATGAGTTACCAATCAGCATTTTATGATGAGTTACCATCCACCGATTGTTTGACAGTACCGACACCTAAACGGTGCCTTTTTGTGTCATGGTACCAAGTATGTCCAGGTTCATTGAACCTAGGAAATTGTTATGTAATCCTATTGGACCGACATGAAATCAGATTCCTTTATAAGGACATCATGTCTAGGGTTTTAGGTTGTTGATGTGGAAATAGCGAAAGTTTATGTTGTTGCTAGTGTGTAAGGTGATTGAGGAGTTGGAGAAAATATGAATGTGTAGAAGACTGAAGTAATGCTGGAGTGCATTAGGAACGAGCTACCAAGGATCTAACCAAGTAGTCTGTGCTACTAGCTAGATCAAACACTTGTTGATTACTCACATCTTTGACAAGTCTGTAGCCCTTAACTGGGTAGGCCCAAAAGCCTTTTGTAAATCCTCTAACAAGGTGGTTCACATCTGTGGATCTAAAATCCTCTAGCATGGTAGTCTTTAATCGGACTTATCTCCTAACAGAGATTGAGATTCCTAACAAGATCTGTTCTAGTAAAGAACATTGTAAGACCTTAACCGGTCTGGTTCCTATTCTACAGATAGTTACTTGTGAGTTCCATCTCACCATGGTCTTTCCAATTTGGGTTTCCACGTCAAAATCTCATGTGTTATGGTGTTTGTGCTTCTATGGGTGAATGCATTATTTTCTATTTGGTTTGCATGTGTGCTAACCGATTTGTCTGCTAAATTGTTTTACCAGTTTATTGTCAGTCTTGTAAAGTGTTTAAGTGCAGAGATTTTTGACATACTAATTAACCCCCCCCTCTTAGTATTCATCATGTTTGTGCTGGGTCAGGGGCATTTTAACAGTCAGAATGGAGTTGCCCATGTCATGCGAGGAGGAGGGGTCTCTTAAGGATTTATCTGAGGGTTTAGAGGCCAGTTTGCTAGAGCGGCGGGGGGGTGTTGGCTTCTTGAGTAATGTCCAAATCAAAGTCAATCTCTTGGATTTTGACTCTTTTAGGGGTTCTGACCTCCTCTGGAGTGTGATTCTTGGTTTTCTTACTGGAGGAGCCAAATTTCAGGCACCGAGGGCTTGAATCATTAATGGCCGGAGGTTGGGTCGAGGGGCTGACATTCTGCACAGAAATGGAGCGGGGCGGGTAAAGGGCGAGGTGAAAGTTATACAGGCAGAGAATAAGGCCCTAATGCAGGATGGGAAAGTCTTTCCCTTTCTTCTTGGCTTCGGCTATATCTTTAATATTAGCGTCCATTGAATGCAGTAAAAAGAATGGAATGGAAATGAGGTCTTTGTTCCTCAAATGGTTCAGGAACGGGAGATGGTAGTAGTAGAAAATGCCATACCTGCCCTCCAGCGTAAAATACTTCATCATGATATAGCAAAGCTCGTCCCATGGGTGAGGAAGCTCCTCCATGTTGAATCCTCCAGCCCTCTTGATAGGGTTCTCGCCTTGGCGGAAAAACTAGTTAAGGCTAGTAGAATCTGCAATGCAGCTCTGCTTTTCCATTTTCTACCCTCCATTGAAAGGCTCGTCGCCTGAGAAATAACCTCTTTGTTGATTTTGAAAGAGATTCCCCCATGGTCACCCTTCTCTCCTCCCAGGAAGTCATGAATTGTTTGGAGAGTCTCTTGTCATTGCCCTTCATACTTTCCATGAATTTGTCAATATCGCCTTCAGTGCATACAAACCAGGCCACCGGTTTAGCTTTGAACTCATCCACTTTATTGGGTTCCAGTTTGAGCCTGTCCCCCCCATTCTGGAATCCTCCAGTTTCATAGCTTGAGAAAGACAAAAAGCCAGAATGCAAAGCCGAAGCAAACTCAAGATGGAATGGTTATGATAAATGTGCCAGACTTGAAATAAACGGTCATAATAATCAACGTGATTATTATCCCTTAAGATCCCATAGATATCGAAGGCCAAAGATCTACTCGGAATGTGCGAGCCTTCACTCGAGCCAATGTGAGTTGACAAATCCCTAATGCCGCCTTTATCGTCTCCAGTTGGCTCCATCTGGGTAATAATTAGAGAGTAATCATTCTCGATGTTTGTACTTTCATCATAAATCCATCCCATGTGGTAGTGGTGACTCAGTCTGCCTTTGATACGTGGCCATCTAGGGTAGAAATTGGTGGGATCCCCGCGCCAATTTGAAAATTGCAAAAAGGTTTCCTTCATCATTGAGCAGATGGGACTGTCCTTTCCTGGATAAAGGCATTTTCCTTTTCCAAGATTTCCTTAATGGTGATTGGCAGCAGATTGGGGTCCCTCCAGCATCATAAGCCATTTTGCATCCTTCCTTCAGCCGCCATGGAATCGACAGCTCTATTTCCTTCTCTGAAGATGTGGCATATAGTGAAGTCCTCCATTTTGACTAGAAAGCACCCGATGTCCCTCAGAATGGGTTCCACTCTCCATCCTGCTGAAGAGTTCCCTTTTATAGAGTCAATAATGATTTGAGAGTCTCCTTCGATTTCTAAGTGTTCTATTCCTATGGAGTTAGCCATTTTCAGACCCCAAAGGAGGGCCATTCCTTCATCTTGAGTGATCGTATTATCCCTTAGGTTGCCAGCGTAGGCTACAACCATGTTCCCTAGATGATCCCTGATGACTCCACCACCTTCCTGACAGTTGCATTGAGCAGAACCATTAAAATTCAATTTAAACCAGTGAAGCCTGGGGGTTGACCATCTAGTCATCCATCTCTTTTTCTTGGTGTTGTTGTTGAAGCGATCAAAGCTAGGGGGAATTCCCAGCAAAAAGCGATCTTCTTGTCCACCTCATCGGGAGGATAGGGGGGGGGTTTCCATTTTATAACTTCTAAATTTTCAGAAATCATCTTAAAGCAAATGTGGGCCACAGAGTCTGTGGGAGTCTCAGTGTCTCTAAAAATTCTATTATTTCTTTCTTTCCACAAGGCCTAGCAGATGTGCGGTGGTATTTGTTTCCAAAGTCGAATGATGAGGGGGTGATGGGAGGGGGGGGGTCCAATCAAAAGCAAAAAAAATTATATTCTTCTGGAAGACCCAACAGAGACCGCATTTCTGAAGAGTAATAGACCAAATATGAGCCGTAAAGGGACGGAGAACAAAAAGGTGGTCAATAGATTCCTCATCAGCTTTACACAAACTGCATCTATTGGGGAGATGGAATTCCCTCTTTTTCAAGTTATCAAGCGTGAGGGTTTTACCATGCATGAGGGCCCACTAGAGGAAATTGATTTTAGGGATTAGCTGAGGGTTCCAGACTTTCTTCCAGCATTCAGCGTCCACAGGGTGCTTAAGGAGTTGATTGTAAGAAGATTTGACTAATAAATAGCTCAATTGTGTCTCTTTCCAGATGAAGCTATCTTCATTCGAGGCTAGGCGGATTCTGGTTTTCGATAATATGAGTTGTAGATCCTGAGCCAAGGGGACCAAGTTAGGTCTATTGTTGCACATGAGAACAATGTCCTTCTAGCCACTTCTTGGAACCAAATAATCTGCAGCATAATCCCCCAGGGTACCTTTAAGGTGATTCATGATTTGATGGAAGTGAGTGTTGACCAAAGGCCTGTCCTCCATCCAAAAATCCTCCCAGAATCTCACCTTTTTACTGTCTCCTAGCTACCACTTCAGACCTTCTCTAACCATCACTCTATTCTCCAGGATGTTGTTCCACAACTTGGAACCTTGGGGAAGGTCAGTTGTATTCAAATTATAAAAGAAATGCTCCCAGTCCAGGTACTTAGCTTTGATAATGTTGCACCAGTCCGCCTCACCTTTAGCCAGGGTCCATCCAATCTTGGCAATTAGTGCCTTGTTGAGGGCATTAATATTTTTTATTTCCAAACCTCCCAGTGATTTAGGTAAACACACATTATCCCAATTGACAAGAGCAAGGCATTTTTTTTCTCCTAAGCCAGTCCATAAAAAGTTTTTTTGAATTTTCTCAAGTTTTTCTCCCATGGTCCCTGATATTTTAAACATGGAGAGGAAGTACACCGGAATTCCCTATAGGGAGGCTGCGAGAAGCTGGAGCCTCCCCGCACTACTGAGGAATTTCCCTTTCCATCCCGCAAGTTTTTTCTGCATTCATTCCAAGATAGAGTTCCAGAAGGTGGGGGTGACTTCCTTGACCATGAGGGGGAGACCTAGGTAGGTTCCCACGAGAGCTGCCACTTTGCATCCAAGGATGGAGAGAATTCTGAGTTGGAGGTCATTTGGAGTGTTGAAGAAGGAGAGATTACTCTTCTCATAGTTGATGCATTGTCCCGACGCCTTGGCGTATTCCGCCAGTAGGATCTTCCATCCTTTAGCCTCCATGATAGAAGTCCTACCAAAAAGGAAAGTGTCATCCACGAACTGTTGAATATTAGAGGGGGGGAGCATGGAGGCCGCTTTGAACCCTTGGAGCCTACCATTGGTGACCAGATGGGTCACATTTCTGTTTAAGACTTTAGCTATCATGATAAATAGATAAAGGGATACAGGGTCGCCCTGCCAGATACCTTTTTCAGCTTTGAAGCATCCCCTAGGAGTCCCATTAATCAACACTGAGAATTGAACCGTGATAACACATTCTTGAATCATACTCACTATTTTTTGGTTAAATCTCAGTTTTAGAAGCACTTTGAAAAGAAACTCCCAATTAACCTTATCATAAGCTTTAGATATATCAAGTTTAAAGGCCATACCTGGCAATTTGCTCCTATCCATGGAGTGGATTATCTCATGAATTGCAATGACAACATCCAAAATTTGGCGTCCCGGGATGAAGCCTTTCTGTGACAGACTGATAATTTTTTCCAGGAAGGGTTTAATCCTATTCACAAGGACCTTGGAGAGTATCTTATAAATGGTATTGCAGAGGCTTATGGGCCAATACTCCTTCAAGCAGCTGGGAGTAGTGGTCTTGGGGGTGAGGACAATGAAAGTGTTGTTGATCTTTTTTAGCAATCTCCCTATTTTGAAGAAATCTTGAACAACTTTGGTGACATCATAGCTAACACTGTCCCAAAAGTCCTGGAAGAACGTCAGGGGGAAACCATCCAGGCCCGGTGTCTTGTAGGCCCCCATAGAAAAGACAACCCTGTGAACTTCATCAGCCAAGATGGGGGCCAAAATTTGTTGGTTGTTGTCCTCGTTGATGGCCATCGACAACTTACTAACAAGGCAGTCCTGGAGTGGAGAATCCCTTCCACCATTTGCATATAGTCTGGTGAAGAAGTCCACCGCATTCTGTCCAAGCAGAGAGTCCTCAGAGATCTCTTGGCTAGTTTCATCCTTAATACTTTTGATGTAGTTCCTCCTCTTATGGATAGAAGCCGATCTGTGGAAGAAAGAAGAATTTATGTCCACTTCTTTCAACCACTAGATCCTGGATCTTTGCTTCCAGTACACTTCTTCCTTGGAGAGGGTATCTTTCCAGCTCTTACCGCAATCTTCCTCCTCCTTCAAAATGGGGTCCAGGGGGTTACCGGTAGCCATAATATTCTGAAGTTGTTCCAGTCTGGATCCTAGGTCCTTTCTTTTGAAGATATCTCCAAAAGTGGTCCTATTCCAACCTTTGACTTCCCTGCTAATTAGCTTTAGTTTCTCCATAATTCTGAACATGGCAGTCCCTTGGATTAGGGTGGTCCACCAGCATCTTACCAGTTCCCTGAAGTCTAGATGGGAGGCCCACATGATCTCATAGCAAAAGGGGGGGTGGACCCTGGTAGGGTATGTCTTTCTAGTGGAGAAGAAGGGGGTTGTGGTCAAACGTAGTCCTTGGGAGGGTTTTTAGGTAAGAGCTATGTCCAATGTCCCAATTGGTGGAAATCAGGAATCTATCCAGTCTTACTTGAATAAGCTGTTTGCCTTTCCTATTAATCGACCAGGTGAAGGGGGCACCTTGTAGGTCAATATCCATAAGGCTTGTAGCATTGATGAAACTGACTAGGTTGCCCATGCTGTCAGAGAAATCTTCCAAGCCACCACACTTGTCAGAAGGGTAGAGGGGGGAATTGAAATCTCCCGCAAGCATAAATTGATCCTTCTGGTTAGTCATAATGATATTAGAAATTTCGTCCCACAGGAGCCATCTCCCCGATCTTGAGTTGGGAGCATAGATATTAAACATCTGCCAGCATTGTTCACCATAATGAAGGGAAATTGCTAGTAAATTTTGGGAGCTAGCAAAAACCTTGCCTTTCCTTTTAATGGGATCCCAGAGGGTGGCAATACCCCCAGAAGCACCCAAGGCATCAACATATAGATAGTCTGCTCCAGGCCAAAGTTTACCAGCAACCACAACAAAGGTTTGAAAGGGCATCTTGACTTCTTGAAGGAGGCAAATGTCAATTTTCATCTCAAGAATGAGTTGTTTTATGGCGAACTACTTTTGGGGGTTGTTCAGACCCCTTATGTTCCAAGAGAGGAACTTCATTTCTTACTTTTGTTAAGTCTGTCCAGGGTTAGTTGTCTGCCCTTTGCAATGTCCCTTGCCATAACCTTGTGCCTCAGGACTCCTTCTGAGGGTCTGCCTACTTTATTTTTGTTTCCCCCCACATCTTCTTTCTTGGCCTTGACTTTCTTCTTCTGGGTTATCCATTCTTCATTATCCATCCGGGGAGAACCTGGGTGGGGGGGGGACACTTTCAGCAGAGTTGCCAGGGAGTTTCTAGGGTGCGCATCTCTATCCCTCGTTACAGGGGAGAGAGGGATTGAAGAGGTGGGAAAGATACTTTCAGTCATAAGAGGCTTGGCCATAGCCGAGTTGAGGTCATGGAGGACAGGGGAGGTGGGGGAAGTAGATGGGTGGGGGTTGGGGGATAGGTTGAGGGCTACCATCTATGGGATCTCCCCCTCTTCCAGGGGAATGCTTGAGTTTTTTACTGAGTCTACTGGGGATTTTAAGATCTCAAGGATCTTGTCTGTGTGCGGGTAATCTTCAGATGTTTCATTCGCAGTAGTCAGCTCAAGGGGAGCCGAGGATGATGGGTCACCAGGGTTGATGGGTTCGGCCCAGATGGTTTTATTTTTGAGCTTGGGTTCCGCAACCATGGGGGCTTTGCAATCAGTATAGGAATGCCCCTGATTATTACATTTCTGGCAATACAGGTTGGCATTTTCGTACACAATAGCCTGGAACCATTTTCCCCATTTTGATTTTAGGGAGATAAAGTTTGGGAGAGCCTTGTTAATAGTAACATTGACACACAAATGAGCATACACCAACTTGGATTTGTTGAGAGTGATCGAGTCCGCTGCAACAAAGCCGCCGAATGAGTTTCCTATCCAGTGGAAGATTTGTTCATCCCAGAACTCCAAAGGTAGTCCAGGAAGCCTAACCCAAACTGGAGCCATGCGGTTTAGTTCTGTGGAGGGGTCAAAACTAGGCTTCCATTTATCCATGGTTAGGAAATGCTTTCCATAAGCCCAAGAACCCGACATAACATAGATCAAATCCTCCTCAGCGTTGAACTTGAATAGAAAGAGTCCCCCCGGCATTGCTGAAACCTCCAGGCTTCCTTTAAGCTTCTAATGAGATTTTGCCCATCGCCTGACCATGTCAATAGATGGTCAGAAGGAAAAGAAACGACCAACTATTGCCAGGTGAAGGGAAGAGGCGATTTTGTCCATCAGGTTGTCTGGGAGTTTGATCTCCATTCCGTCTTCCGTTTGGGAGAAGGTGGCCACAACATCTTCAGGGGTCGACTTTGTTGACCCAAGGAGGGCGTTCTTCTAGCTAGAGTTGGGATTCTCCTTCATAGGATCCACATCCACCTATCCAGTAGAAGTTTCCGGTCCGGGATGAGGTATATTCCTTTCATCCCCTTTCAGGCCAGTATCAGTCAAACCTAGTGAAGTGGAAGGGGTGTGAAGACTGGTATTTTCTTCCGTATGGTCCGCAGACCATGGGGACCCTGCAGCCGACTCATCAACATGTGCACCGACCGTAGAATTGGGTGTTGGGTCTAGCGAGGGAGGGGGGACCTCCCTAGAGGGGGCGGTCATCTAGGAACACAGATTCAAACGCAAAGCAGGCGAGAGAGTTGTAGGTGGGAGAGAGCAGTTAACTGTTAGTTATTGATTAAGGAAGAAATAATTCCACCTGTGGAATGTTTAGAATAATATCAATCTTTTATTAATGAATGTTCAGTCAACTTTTCATTTTGTTTGAAATAAATTGTTTTTAAACATCATAATTTTGTGCATGGTATAGAATGATTCTTTATTTTATTTTTTCGTTATTATGAAAATGTAACCTATTCTTTTATTATGAATAAAATATCTTAAAAAATTTATTTAAATTTAATGGATTACTTTTTAATGTTCAAGTATATTTTTAAGTTTACTTTTATTAAAATTAAATTTAAAAATATTATATCTTTTTAGATTTAATATTGTACATTAGATTTAAGCTCATATATATTTACATTATTTTGTGGTATTGATATTATATTTTAGATTAAATATACTTTTAGAAATTAAGTATATTATGAAAAAAGTTTCATTATTATAATTGATTTTGACATTTTCATTATTATCTTTTTAATGATTGTTAACATCAAACATCCTTATAAAATAGAAGAGACGGATATTTACACTTAAGTGATACAACTTAAGGTCTCATAACATATGTTTTTGATATTAAAAGCAACACAACAAGGGTGTTGACCCTATAACAAAATAGCCCAAATGAAGCCTTAAGTGGAACAACAAGCCATTAACAACACGTTATCAATGTATAAATAGTATTAACAAGTATTAATATCAAAAGTAATTTGTAGAGTAAATAACCAACAATAATAAAGTTTTTTTAGCAAAAAGACCAAAAGACCCCCAAAAATAGCCAACATGGGGCTAAGCAAAGATTTCACCATAGTCTTTAATGGGGAGCTTGAACAGTTCCTTATAATTTTGGTCCTTGTCTCCATTATATTGAGATCCTTCTCCTGGAGAAAACAAAGCATGGTGGTCGGCCTATGGATGACCTTAGAGATGAATATTGATATGCTCACTAGCTTCTTTTCTAGGTCTAACACCTTAACCTTAAGTGTCGAGAGTTCAACAATAGTAGCATCATATTTAGTGCATGTGTGGGGATCACTAGCATGGTGGGTATCTCTAGACGTGTTCGTCAGGTAAAGTTGGTGTTATTTGGAAAAGTAAGAGTTCTTTCATTGGTTGCTTATAATATTATATGAGCTTTGCATGTCCTCAATTTCTTTATATTCCTCCTCCATCTCAAAATTCTTCTCATTATCATTGACTTTCATCATCTTATTGTTTATAGCCATGGGATGACCCACATGTTTATTTGATCTACTGGGATTAGAACCACTGGCATCCTTAGTTTCTTCATCCATGTTATCTTGAGTCACTTCCTCCTCAATATCAATCTCCTAATCCTTAATTTGGTCAATTTTTTCTTTACTTTTTTAGCAGGGAGCATTTTTCATCTCTACATTCCCCTTTTACCCAAATTCTTAAAAGAGGGGATAGGTTTAAGGTCACAAATACCTTGGGTAGCCATGCTATGTACATTAAGAGGGGTTCTAGGAGTGGAATCTTTGCCATGAGGGGTAAGCGAGCTAGAGGTAGTGTGGGTGGCAAGTTGGGAGGGAGCCTTGGTAAACATAAATATAGTAAGTAATATTTTTGAAATAATTATGAAGTTAAATATGGAGTAAATTGATATATCTTAAATATATTTATTGAGAAGAGGATGAGTGATATTGATCTCGAGGTTATTTAAAAGAGTTAGACACTTGAAATTATATCTCTTGGACATCTTTTAGGTAGATGTATCTCAAATATACATACTTATATATTAAATAGATACTTATGACTTAAAATTCATGTGATTTCTCAATCAATTTTATGTTAGCTTTATATCTCTATCTTTCATGAATATATAGGTAATGTCACTCTTTCATGTTGTCAAGAGGGTAATCAATTAAGACTTTTTTATAACCTTCGAGCATCCATAACATCAAGTGTCTCTATTGGGCATTGATCTCTTAAACAATCTTTAAACGCTAATTTTTTTTTTCTAAATATCTAAATATTAAAAAAATAGTATCTCCAACTTTATTAGTTTATAATTAAAATTTTTAAACTAATTTTTTTATATTTTATTTATTTAAGATTATAAATTCTATAAAATAAAACACGAACTAAAAAATATTTTCATTTCTTATAATTATAAATTCCTTAAAATCTACTAAATGCGATCCTCTCTTTCTCTATTAATTTTATGTAATTTTTTTTACATTTAAATTTAATTAAAAAGTAAATTATATCATCAATTAATTTAAGTATCTAACTAAAAAACTACAAAATGATTATGCCAATATATACAATAAACTAAATCAACTTTAATGGTTAAAGGCTAGATGATATTGATGTACAATTGGAGGAAGAGAGAGAAACGTGAATACATTTATTTGAATATGGAAGTTAGCAATCTACTCCCTCCTTTGATTGCAACATAGATATTTTCTTAAATGGATTTATTGGTATGAATGTTGGTTGGTTGTGGTAGAAATGAAGTCTATTGAAAAAAGTATATATGAAGATAATGTGAGTAAATAATTTAATATTTTTTTGGTGGTTTTTATTTATTTATAAAATGATTTTACAAATGCATATTGATATAAATATATTTTGTATAAAATTTATTTTTTGTCATATTAATAAATTTAACATTTATTTTATCTAATTGAATGTCGCGCCTATTTTTACTATATATTATTATTAAACTTCATTTTATCTAATTGAATGCTAAACCCATTTTTCTTAACATTGTAAAGCGATCTATAAACATTTTAGATCAATATGATCAAGAGTTAGTTTAAAACTAACATACACAAATGAATTTTTAACATTCAATTAGATAAACAAATAAAGGTTAAATTTATTAATATATTTAAATCAAAAGTTAATATTTAATTAAATAAAATAAAATTTAAGCTTGTTGAAGTTAAAAATTTAATCAAGATTAAGAAAATTATATATCTATTATTAATATTCTAAAATTTGTGTGGAATGTTTAGAATAATATCAATCTTTTATTAATGAATGTTTAGTCAACTTTTCATTTTGTTTGAAATAAATTGTTTTTAAACATCATAATTTTGTGTATGGTATAGAATGATTCTTTATTTTATTTTTTCGTTATCATGAAAATGTAACCTATTCTTTTATTATGAATAAAATATCTTAAAACATTTATTTAAATTTAATGGATTACTTTTTAATGTTCAAGTATATTTTTAAGTTTACTTTTATTAAAATTAAATTTAAAAATATTATATCTTTTTAGATTTAATATTGTACATAAGATTTAAGCTCATATATATTTACGTTATTTTGTGGTATTGATATTATATTTTAGATTAAATATACTTTTAGAAATTAAGTATATTATGAAAAAAGTTTCATTATTATAATTGATTTTGACATTTTTATTATTATCTTTTTAATGATTGTTAACATCAAACATCCTTATAAAATAGAAGAGACAACACATTTACACTCAAGTGATACAACTTAAGGTCTCATAACATATGTTTTTGATATTAAAAGCAACACAACAAGGGTGTTGGCCCTATAACAAAATAGCCCAAAGGAAGCCTTAAGTGGAACAACAAGCCATTAACAACACATTATCAACATATAAATAGTATTAACTACTATTAATATCAGAAGTAATTTGTAGAGTAAATAACCAACAATAACAAAGTTTTTTTTAGCAAAAAGACCAAAAGACCCCCAAAAATAGCCAACATGGGGCTAAGCAAAGATTCCGCCCTAGTCTTTAATGGGAAGCTTGAATAGTTCCTTATAATTTTGGTCATTGTCTCCATTATATCGAGATCCTTCTCCTGGAGCGAACAAAGCATGGTGGTCGACCTATGGATGACCTTAGAGGTGAATATTGATATGCTCACCAACTTCTTTTCTAGGTCTAACACCTTAACCTTAAGTGTTGAGAGTTCAACAATAGTAGCATCACATTTAGTGCATGTGTGGGGATCACTAGCATGGTGAGCATCTATAGACATGTTCATCAGGGTAAACTTGGTGTTATTTGGAAAAGTGAGAGTTCTTTCATTGGTTGCTTATAATATTATGTGAGCTTTGCATGTCCTCAATTTCTTTATATTCCCCCTCCATCTCAGAATTCTTCTCATTATCATCCACATTCATCATCTTCTTGTTTATAGCCATGGGATGACCCACATGTTTATTTGATCTATTGGGATTAGAACCATAGGCATCCTTAGTTTCTTCATTCCTATTATCTTGAGTCACTTCCTCCTCAGTATCAATCTCCTAATCCTTAATTTGGTCAATTTTTTCTTTACTTTTTTTTATCAGGGAGCATTTTTCATTTCTATTTTCCCCTTTTACCCAAATTCTTAAAAGAAGGGATATGTTTAAGGTTGCAAATACCTTGGGCAGCCATGCTATGTACATCAATTTCTTAATGAGCCCCCTAGCATGCCTATGGTCATCATTTACTTCATCTGAAGTGAAAAGCTTCTGGTAATAATGGGAGAAGCAGTCTAGGATCCCCTGGGAGTCTGTGATATGAGTGTTGTTATCCCATATAGCATTGGTGTTCTCTTTTGCCTCCTTAACTTTGAGCATATGGAAGAAGAATTTAGACCCCTTGTCTCCCGAGTCCAACCAATTTAGTTTGGACCTAGTTTTTAGCCCTTTAATTTTTTGGTTCTGAAACTTCCTGAGGTGATCTTTGATTGTCATCAGAGTGCAAGAAAGATTTTCATCATTAGGGGAGTTTTGAAGATTCATTTCAGCAATACATAGATCCTCTTGAAGTAATCTTTCTAACCTCCTGGCATCCTTGGCTTTCTTTTTCCCCACTGTTTGACAAAGGGTGGTCCAAGTTTTAATGTTTGTATTTCATTCATCTATTCTAGAGAGCCGGTTCAGGTTCTTCTTGTTAAACAGTCTGATAAAGGCCAAGGTAGAGCAAAGGTCCTCATCCTCTAGGAGTCTAGTATTGAGGATGAATGAAGGGGGTCTAGAGGAGATGGGGGGCCAGCTGGAGAGAGGTCAATTCCCATTATTATTCGGTGGTGATCTGATAGGGTAAATGGGGAGACAAGATAATGATATCCATTAGGGATTTTGTCAATCTCAAAGTGGCATTTATTGAAGTAGAGTTTGTCCAGTCTGCAGTATATCCTTTAATTCAACTGTTGATAGTTACACTAGGTGTACCATATAGTGTTTAGATGGCTTTTTCTTCCAGCAATAGGGTAAAAATGGTGTAATTTATTAATCATTCTATCCCATTGTAGCCTTTCCATTCCCTTCCATTCAAATTTGTTGCCACCTTTTTTGTCATTGGCAGATTCAACCATATTGAAATCTCCCCCAATAATCCAAGGAATATCATCTAGCCCTGCTAGCCAGTTCCACAGTTCTCCCCTTTCTCTATAGTCATTCGAGGCATAAATAGAGAAAATTCCAAATTTCTGGTTCCCCATTTGAATAGAGACCCATATAGCCCTAGCACAAGGGGATTGTCCCCAGTTAACCACTTTGTTGGTACATTTAGGACTAAGGAGTATGGTTGTGCCTCCTTTTCCTTTGGTATGGTTAGTGTAAATGAGGTAGCCTCTCTCCAGATACATTTGAGACTGATTTGCAAGGTAAAGCCCACAACTTTTAGCTCTTGTAAGAGGAGGCAATCCATATTCTTATGTGCATTTAGAAATCTCTTTATGATGTACTTCCAACCAGGGGCCTCCAGGCCCCTGATGTTCCAAGAAATTATTTTCAACATGATTCACTTGGTTGGGATGGGTCAATTTGGGATTTAAATCCCTCAAAACATTTGGGCCAATGCTCTTTATTTATAATATTGGTAGCATCAAATGCAATAGAAGAGGAGGGTCTACCTCTCTTTTTCCTTGCCTTGGATATTTGTTCAGGACCTAGGGATTCCTTCCTGGTAGCACTATCTTTACTGTTCTTAGGAGATGTTTTCCTCCTAGTTTTCTTGTTTTTAACCATATTAAATCAATCCTAAGTATCTGCCAGCCCTTGTTCAAAGTTGGTGTTCACAGGAGTGAAGGGGTCTATGTTGATCTCCACACCTTGAGTGGTAGTTAGCTCTACCTTCAGGGCAACAATAGGAGTGCTAGAAGTACAAGAGGCACCACTAGCAGGGTCTCTCCTAGAGGCCTCTAAGATACAGGAAGCATCTAGAGGGTTTGCTGGGACCTCCTCCATAGTAGGTCCTCCCATTTCCCCTTGCGAGGTAGGGGCTTCATCAATATTGAGTCCAGTAAGTTCCTTACATGTGGGTAATTCAAGGTTTTGGACCGAGGCCCTGCTAATGGTATCTGCTATAATTGGAACACTCCTATCCATGTCCTCAAGGTCAGGTAACTACCACCTAGAGGCTTCAATTTCCAATTTCTGATTAATAAGGTTTTGCTCAAGAATTTTTCTAGCTTCAGCTGCTTTTCTCAGTTTTTCCATCACTAATTGTTGGGCATTCAGGGTCTCGGGGTTGAGAGAAGAGCAGGGGTGTCAAAAGATTTAGAGGGATTAAAGGGAGGAGGATGGGCAACGGAGAGGGCCTCCTTGATAGCATTGTTATAGTCTAGGATAGACTTAGCCATCAAAGGGGCTGAGGAGGATGGGGGAAGGCCGTGGGGGAGCGGAGAGGGGGAAGGGGAAAAGGCAGGTGGGGGCAAGGAAGGGACATGTGGGGAGGAAGACGGGGTAGGTTCAGAGGGTGAGGGCCTAGTTACAGGGGGGGACCAGAGGAGTGAGTCTTAGTCTTTGAAGACTTTTTTGTAAATAAAGGGCATTTACTTCTAAAATGGCCACTAACCTTATAAAAGTGACAAGCATCAATTCCACCCATATACTTAATTGAACAACAGTAAGTTTTATTGTCAAGGCAAATATCAATTTTAGCAAGGTACACCATACCTAGTTTCAAGGCAATGAGAAGTCTAGCATCAAGATGAGGGAGCACCGAGGGAGAAGAGTCAATCTTTACAATTTTCTCCAAAGGTTCCGCAATTTTGTCAATACAGGACTAGAGGAAGGGCCGGACATTCTTAATAGTTATCCATTTCTAGCAGGATAGGGCGATAATTTCATCATTACAAACCTCAGGGTCCCAACGAACAGCCCTAAAAGACAAATTCCCTACTGACCAGAACTGCTTATTTACAATTTTGCTTTGACTTTCTTTACTGTAAAAAAAGATTAAAAATAAACCATTTTGAATCATTCTACAAAACAAAAAGTGAAACCCTATTTTATTGATCCACACATCTTGTAGCAATTTGTTCATGTATTGACGAGATGGTAAGTTATTTGCATCAAAGGCAACAAAAAAAATAGTTGAATCCCCAAGTCTAGAAATCTCAGAAGAAATGGTAAAAAGCATTGAATCATTAGGTTTAATGGTGATGCATTTGGAGGGGGAGACCCCACCTTGTGCTCCCGCGAGATTGGCTTCATCTTCATGGTGGAGAGCGGCTTCGAACTTTGCATCTTCAGGGAATGAGAACCACTTGCCCTCCACCTCCTGGCTGAAGGTTTTCTGTCGCTCTCATCCATTCGCAGAGGAAGGAATGGGCGGTTTTAGGTTATTAGGTTCACCTTTATTCGGCTCCATTTAATGAAGGGTGTGTAATAAATGCTTTGAGGGCTACCCAGCAGAGCCAAGGAGCCCTTGCACATGGTGGCATTTTGCAACCAACAACACCTCCAAGGTTCGTGCCCTAGTTGCAGAGCATCCCCTACTCCCCTTTAATTGAACTTTTCAATAGTATATTATCATTGGATTTAACCATCCAATTGTAGTCAGTGTGACTCCCATTTTGTGACTGAGTAGTGAGCTCTAGGCAGTTGACCTTTCTGCATGTGCAGACTTCATATTGTACACACATACTATCTGCAGTAGTATCATCTGAATGTGGGTAGGGTTTCCCACCGTGGTTTTTCCCTTTATAGGGTTTCCACGTACAAATAACTGTGTTCTATGTTGTGTATGCTATTTGTCTTTCTGCATTAAACTTTACCGGTACTGCAATTAACTGATAAAACTATCTACCAACATTAAAGTTTGTTTTACCGACATTAAGCATTAAGTTTGATTAAGTTAGTTTTGGTTTGAAATTTATTGACAACTGATTCACCCCCCCTCCCCTCTTAGTTGCCTCTAGGACCTAACAATTGGTATCAGAGCTAGGTTCTCTTTTTGTAGAAGTTTAACAGCTTGAGGAGATCCAATGTCTTCTAACTATTTTAGGAAGGACAGTCCAAAACTTGATGGAACCAACTATGGCATATGGATGATCAGGATGGAGACACGTCTGAATTGCATTGGGAAGGACATATGGGATGTTACAAAGAATGGCTATGTTTTTCCTACTCAAGGTCAACCTATTCCACCAACCTTGGCTAAAGATGAGGAAAATGATTGCAAAGCAAGAGAAGCACTTTTGAGCGCATTGTCAGATCAGCAAATCATGGGATTATCAGACCGATCTACTGCTAAAGCTATTTGGGATAAATTGGAGACATTGAATGAAGGTGATACCACAGTCAAAATTGCAAAACTGGAATGCTTCTGGGTCAGGTATAAAAATCTGAAAATGGAAGAAGATGAAAGGATTTCTGCTTTTATGGAAAGAGTAAATGAAATTGTTTTGGGCATACAATGTTGTGGAGAAACCTTAAGTGAAGATGAAATTTTTTCTAAAGTTTTAAGAGCTTTTCCACCGGCATATAAAATGAAAGTTACTGCTATAAATGAGTTGAGAACAATGCCTAATACATTAGTATCTATAGATACTTTGGTTGGAAAACTTTCAGCTTTTGAACTTGAGGAATTTGGTCTTGTTTCTACTATTAAGACAAATTTAGCTTTCAAGGAGGCATCATCATTTGCAGCATCATCATCATCATCTGAGAAATCTAATTGGAAAGCCTTTTATGCAAGAGAACTTGAAGAAATTAGAAAGGAGAATGAAGAACTTGAAGAACTTGAAGCACTATTTGCAAGAAAAATGCCTAAAGGTCCAGTTGGAAGTAAGTATGAAGGTAAAGCACCATTTAAATGTTTTAATTGCAATAAGATTGGTCATATGGCATCTAGGTGTCCTGACAGACATGCAAGATTGAAAGAAGAAGCTAAAAGAACATACAAGCCTAACCCTGAATATCAAAGGTACAAATTTAAGAAGAATAGAGAAAAATCATGTTACTATGTTGATGAAGGAGTTACTAATGATTCTGATGAGGAACTGACAGACAAAAGATGGGCTTTTGTTGCTATAACAGAAGATCAACCGACACCTACTATTCAACTGGTAGAGTAGGCCCTGGCAGCTAAAATTGAAGAAAAGGATGAATGGAATATTGATTCTGGATGTTCACATCATATGACTAGTGATAAGAGTAAATTCTTAACCTTTCAGGAATACAATGGAGGTCTAGTAAGATTTGAACATGACAAAGCTTGTTTGATCAAAGGAAAAGGAACTATATCTTTTTATGGTAAGCATAATACTGATAATGTTTACTATGTTGAGGGTTTGAAACATAATCTTTTGAGTGTTTGTCAATTAGTTGAAAAAGGATTTCAGTTATGATTCAAGAATGGTAAATGTAAAATCATGAACAGAACTGGTTTGGAAATTGCAACCGGTAATCAGACTAGAGGTAATATCTTTCATTTGAATAACAATGAGAAGACATGCTTGATTGCGCATATTGATGAAAGTTGGTAATGGCATAAGAGACTTTGTCATGTAAATTTTGATTGCATTGTGAAAATCAATACAACTAAGGTAGTAAGAGATTTACCTAAGATTGTTAAGCCTCACAATCCGGTATGTAAGGAATGTCAATTTGGAAAGCAAGTTAGAGCATCTTTTAAGAGTATACCAAAAAAATCCAATAATGTTCTTGACTTAATTCATACTGATTTATGTGGTCCAGCAAGAACTAAAAGTTTACAAGGAGATAGGTATTTTATGCTAATCATTGATGACTATTCTAGAATGTGCTGGGTTACTTTTCTCAGGGAGAAATCAGAAGCTTTTGGTAAGTTCAAACTATTCAAGGTTATGGTAGAGAATGAAACCGGTAAGAAAATCAAATGCTTGAGATCAGATCAAGGAGGTGAATTCACATCTAAGGAATTTAATACATTCTGTGAAGTGAATGGAATCAGAAGACAACTATCAACACCTCAGACACCCCAACATAATGGAGCTGTGGAAAGGAAGAACATAACTATTTTGGATGCAGCTAGAAGCATGATATCAGAAGAAAATCTACCTCATGTGTATTGGAGAGCAGTAGTCAATACAACTGTTTACACATTCAACAGAGTTCACATCAAAGGAGAAATCGGTAAGACCCCTCATAAACTATGGTTTGGTACTCTTAAATATTTCAGAATATTTGGAAGTAAATGCTATATTAGAAGAGATGAGTATATTGGAAAATTTGATCCTAGAAGTGATGAAGGAATATTTCTTAGTTATTCATCTAAGAGCAAGGCATATAGATGTTTTAATAAGAGATTGCATAAAATCATTGAAAGTGCAAATGTGAAGATTGATGAACAATTTAGAGATAATTCAAGGTACATGGAATTTGAACCAGAAATAGAGATAATATCAAATGAACCTACAATGAGTACACCAGTACAAAATGTTGATCCAGTCACACCGACATCATCTGAGAACTCCACTGTGACTGAGGAACAACAACAAGTAAAAGCACCCTCGTATGTAAGATTGAATCACTCTAAAAATCAGATAATTGGGAACAAGTATCAAGGAGTTATCACTAGAGGAAGACTGGAAAATGAAGAGGTATGTCTTATTTCTCAAATTGAACCAACATCAGTTAATGAGACATGTGAAGATAAACACTGGATTAAAGCTATGGAAGATGAATTGGAACCAATTGAAAAGAATAACACATGGACATTAGTTCCCCGGCCTAAAGACAAAAATGTAATTGGAACTAAATGGGTATTCAGAAATAAACTTAATGAAGATGGTAAGGTAATTAGAAACAAAACAAGATTAGTGTGTAAGGGATATTCACGGAAAGAAGGAATTGTTTATAATGAAACCTTTGAACCGGTAGCTAGAATTGAGGCAGTCAGATTATTCTTAGCTTTTGCAGCACACAAGAACTATAAAGTATATCAAATGGATGTTAAATGTGCATTTCTGAATGGAGATCTGGAAGAAGAAGTTTACATTGAACAACCTGATGGATTTTCATTAATAAATGACAAAGATATGGTTTTCAGGTTAAGGAAAGCTTTATATGGACTAAAGCAAGCTCCTAAAGCTTGGTATGCTAGATTGGACAAATATCTTCTGAAGATTGGTTTCACTAATGTTAATGCTGACATCAATCTATATTACAAAGTGACTAATGATGAAATATTGATTATAGAAGTTTTTGTTGATGATATAATCTTTGGAGGAGAAGATGGATTGTGTAAAGACTTTTCTAATAAGATGTAGGAAGAATTTGAAATGTTTATGATTGGGGAGATAAAATTCTTCTTAGCATTGCAGATCTCACAGACTGATAAAGGTAAATTCATAAATTAATCAAAGTACTTGAAGGAATTACTAAAGAAATTTGGCATGGAAAACTCTAAACCGGTAAGCACACCTATGACTACAACTGATAAACTATCATTAAAGGATGAATCAACACCTGTTAATCCGACTAGGTACAAGTCTATGATAGGAGGTTTACTGTATTTGACACAAACAAGACCTGATATTATGAATGCAGTATGTATTGTTTCAAGGTTTCAGAGTAATCCAAAAGAAAATCATGAATCAACAGTGAAAAGGATTTTCCGGTATCTACAAGGAACTACAAATCTTGGTTTATGGTATCCTAGAGATGAAAACTTTGATTTATGTGCATACACCAATGCAAATTGGGCAAGAGATGTAGATGACAGAAAAAGAACCATCGGTGGAGTATTCTTTCTTGGTAGCAGATTAATCTCTTGCTTGAGCAAGAAACAAAGTTGTACATCCTTATCAACAACAGAATCAGAATATGTTATAGCAACAACTAAATGTACATAGGTATTATGGATTAAGCAAATGTTGAAGGACATAAAGGTAAAATGCAAGGAACCTATAATCATTTACTGTGATAATATGGAAACAATTGATATATCAAAGAATCTGATATTTCACTCAAAAACTAAACATGTTTATATCAAATTCAATTTTCTAAAAGAGAATGTTGAAGAAAAAGAAGTGAAATTGGTTTATGTGAATACTAAAGAGCAGATTGCAAATATCTTTACTAAACCTTTGCCTAAGGAAACTTTTGAATATCTTAGGGAGCAACTTGGAGTTATACCCTCACTGGTAGAAACTTAGACAGTTGGAGCATGGCATCAGACTGATAGAATTAACAGAGAAATCTTTTTTCCAGCTTTGATAAAGGAGAGCTACTTCTCAGGGGGAGTAGATTGAATAAATGTGGTTATAACAGTTGGTATTTTGTGATAAGTTCTTTGAACTGAGTGTATTTGGTTTTGTATTGCTTTGGCATTTGATGTCAAAGGGGGAGAGATATCTATGAAAAACCACATTATCTTTTGGGGAGAGATTATTTATTGGGGGAGGGATTGTTACTCTCTGTATATGTATTTTGATGATCTCTTTGGGAGATTGTTGGTTTTTGGTTTTTGGCATTTCTGCTTTGGCACTTAGATGGTTTTTCCATCTTGTGTTGCCATCAATGCCAAAGGGGGAGATTTTTGGTATTATGGATGTGTTGCATTGGTTTTGTCATTGATGTCAACACTTGAGAAACACTTGGAGATCTTTGGTTATGTTCACCGACATGATCAGTGACTTATGCACAGTCACCGATATCTGGTTCACCGACAAGTTATATTGTTCACTGGCACTGAGGATGATCTGTTATCATCTGGAGATTACTTGGTTATGTCGAAGACATTGTTTGATCACTTGGTTTTGGTGATTTGGTCATTGATCTAATCGGGTTTAAATATTTGGTGTTACCGGCAAATAGGTCTAGGATATGCACCAGCAAGCATATCTATTCCAGATCAGTACGACACGTCATGAAGATGATTCATTATTATTGTAAATGCATAGAGCTGATATCATACATCACATATTGATTCATTTGTAATTGATTTTATTGTAATATCTTTTAGTGTGCCGACCTACTCATTTGGTCTTAGTTTTTGGTATAAATGTAAGATCTCATTTGTGAGATTGGTATAAGGAAAGGGAAAAAGGATTGTAATAAGGTACATGCGAATATAAGCAGAGCTATACACACAGACATCATTCAAGATTGAAGGAAGGTTTGAAGAAGGCAAATTAGAGCTTAACCGGTACTGAATCCAGCATATGAAGATGTTATTTTGAGCAGTACATTATCATTGGATTTAACCATCCAATTGTAATCAGTGTGATTCCCATTTTGTGATTGAGCAGTGAGCTCTATGCAGTTGGCCTTTCTGCATGTGCAGACTCCATATTGTACACACATACTATCTGTAGTAGTATCATCTGACTGTGGGTAAGGTTTCCCACCGTGTTTTTTCTCCTTACAAGGTTTCCACGTACAAATAACTGTGTTATGTGTTGTGTATGTTATTTGTCTTTCTGCATTAAACTTTACCGATACTGCAATTAACTGATAAAAATGTCTACCGACATTAAAGTTTGGTTTATCGACATTAAGCATTAAGTTTGGTTAAGTTAGTTTTGGTTTGAAATTTATTGACAACTGATTCACCCCCCCTCTCAGTTGCCTCTGGGACCTAACATTAATTAATTGATTATTGATTATTTATTTATTGTTTAGTTATTTATGATTTTATGGTGGTTATGGTTTTAAAATTATTTGAGGAATTTATTTATAATTGACTTTGATTTATTTTATTGGGTCTTGATTTATTTTATTTTTTTGGCAAAAGTGGCAAGTCACTAATATATATTAATATAATATAAGTTTACAAAATCTGGTTCAAAGAGCATATCGGCGAGAAAGAACCAGAAAGAAAACCTCTAGTTATAGCTCGAATTAGATATCCAAACTACCTATAAAGTTTTCTACTACTAACCTAAGTATTAATTTAACATTTCCTTTATACATTGCCCAAATTTACTTGTTTTTATATGGCCAGTAATCATCCCATACAAATTTGAATAATTACATAACAAAATGGCCAACCCCTTGTAATGGCTGAAGTCACCTGCAAACATTCGAAAGGTAAAACTGAACAGATATAGTCACAAAGAGATAAGTAAACATCCTTTACCTTCGAGTCAACAAAATTGTGAATTATGATATGCTCTTTGTCTGGTCGAAGGGTGCTCTATGTCAGTGTGACGTCAAGATGGTTCTGCCGACATCATCTCTTTTCAGTAGAACTTGGAGGTTCAGCAAGACCTATTATCATTTCATTATCCTTTGAATGCTATGTCGATTTGTTCTTTTCGGCATTACGGTTGGAATATCTTGACGACCGAATGTTAGAGCCATCATTGTGCGGGATCCACCTTGTCCAAGATGGTTTAATGTTGGCTCATCATTATTGGTCTGTGCGGGTGGTGATATGTTCATGCTAGACCCACTTGTTCTGAGCGGCATAGGTATGAGCATAGAGTTCTTTCAATTGGTCCAGATGAGTAGATGATGTGGGCATGTAGGGCCCTCTCCTCTTGGTTAGCCTCCTTTCAATTTTGATGTAACTTCATGCAAGTTGGCAAAGTATTTATTTTTAGATGTGACTGTGATTTTCAGTATAACTTGAAATGCCTCCTGTTGGCCCATTAGAGATACACTAAAATGGCCTTTTTTGGTGTGATTGGTGTTGTGTCCTACCGACATAGATTTTATTTATCGTCATGACTTGGTCTTTTGGTATAACACAAAATGCTTCTTGCAAACCCCTTGGAACTATTGCGATAAGCTCCATTTCATTGAGACAAGCACGAGATGTTGGCAAAATACTTCAAAACACAAAAATCAACCAAAAGGACAGGTTTTCTTCTTGCCAGTGCATGTCGATATCTATGAATGGGCCATGTG
Source organism: Cryptomeria japonica (assembly GCF_030272615.1). Classification (NCBI taxonomy): domain Eukaryota; kingdom Viridiplantae; phylum Streptophyta; class Pinopsida; order Cupressales; family Cupressaceae; genus Cryptomeria; species Cryptomeria japonica. The sequence goes on along the minus strand of NC_081410.1, from coordinate 43,648,445 downwards.
GGTAGTTGACTAAGGTTGACCAAATGAGTTAGTAGATGATGTAGAGCTTGCAGAGGGTATGAAATGAATAAACTTCCATCTAGATGAAAGAGGACATATCACTGACAAAGATGAATTTATTGGACATTCCAAATTAGGTAGTTTATAGTCTAATCAACTAGATTGCAGATAGAGATGGAAGAAGGGCACATTGAATGAAGAATTAGGGTGCAGATGATTTAGTGGCTCTAGGAAGATCATAAGATCATTTGTGGGTATAATATTTCATCACCTATTATCCTTTTTACACTTTTCCTGCATTGGAAGCAACGAGAATTAAACACTTGCCCTAGATTATCATTTGAAATGTGTTCTTTAAATGACCTTTCCCTTTCTACAATTGAGATAACCACTCTGTAATTATGTGGCATATACTCCATATGAGCCAAGCAATAGCCTGGACACCAACAAGCTGTTTGAATTTCTCCTTCGTCTGATGAAGAGGAATTTTGTTGCATTTGATGAAGCTAATACCATAAGCACACATAGCCCTTTGGTTTTTTGATAAGAATGAGTTGATGCTTGATTTAAATTGGGAAAGAGCTATTATGAGTCCACCACAGCCAAGACAACCACTTGTTCTTTGGAACTTGGAAAATCATTATTGCCTGCCAAGCCATATGGTATTATCACAAATGGTATTAATCACACACTCTAAATGCTTTGGAATCTTATGGGGTACAATTAAAATCATGCAATATAATTCACATCTTAGTCTCCTTTTCAGTTTGAATTAGTCATTCACACATGCGACCATATGAGAATCATTAAAGATCTATATCCACTTCCCCTGCCGAAGATTAATTACTATCATCTTGTTTAAAGTGATATTAATGATGAACATCATGTCTTGTTAACTTTTCATTATTAACAATTTGCAGTAAATGTGGATAATTATCTATGATATTACCCCCTTCCAACAAATCTACCTCAATATTATCACAACCCATGTTTGCCAAAATGTCCACTAGTTTGTTTCTTTCTCTAAATATGTGAGATAAAAGATAATCTTCAAACGTATCCTGAAGGGTCCAAACTTGACTAAATATATATTTAAATTGCTAGTAGAAAGATTTTCTATATTTACAATCATTTATAACTACTTGAGAATCTCCCTCTATATGAATCTTTGAGTGACCTAGTTTCTTGGCAAGTAATAAACCGTAAAGGAGAGCTTTTCCTTCTGCCATGTTATATGTTCTTGAAAGCAAAGTAGATGATTTGAAACTTTTCAATTCACCCAAGTGATCTCAAATACAAACGTTGACCCCTAAATCCCTTGGATTACCCCTTGATGAGCCATCAAAATTTAATTTAACAAAATTCTATTGAGGAGGTTGCCACTTAATGAGAGACCTATCAATTTTTGGATTGAATGGCACTAGCAAGTTACCACTAGGTGGAACACAAATCTTCTTCCATTTTTTAACTATAGAGCCATCCCAAGCAGTAAGGGCGAGCTGCAATTATTGTGTTTCTGTACATAAGTTCATTTACTAATTCTGAGATAAAATTTTCTAAAATTTCAATCACTTTGTCAATAGGAGAGAGAACGTTTCTAAATATTATTTTGTTGTGCTCCCACCAAATGGACCATAAAAGTGTATCTAGAGTGATCTTCCAAATACAAGAGAAAAGGGAAGATTTAAATAGAATAGACCATGATTGAAATAATTCCCATATTGTATTTGGAAGTGGCATAGAAATATACAATTTGTCCATCATCTTTTTCCAGCATATTTGAGCAAATGGACATTGAAGAAACAGGTGGTCAACTGTCTCTTGTTCTTGATCACACAAAACATAATTGAAAGGCTGCACAATTTGTAATTTAGTTAATTTGTCACTTGTCAAGATCTTTTTTTGGAGAAATAACCAAGAAAAACACCCTTCTTTTGACATGATAGTATTGTTCCACCAAAAGAAGTATGCTCTTTGTGTTTGTTGCTAGTTTTCCAAATGATGAATTATTGCATAACCATTTTTTTACTGAGAAATTACCATCCTTAGAAGGAACCCAGATGAATTTATCTACCCTGTTTGATATGAATATAGTCCTCTAAGATAAGACATTCTATAAAAAATTTGTGTGGTTGTTCTCAACAGGGATATCTGAGATATCTTTACAAATGACTCTTCTTGAGTGTAACTCTATAGCATTCACATAGTCAATTAGTTTAGACCCCTAGTTAGGAATAAAGATAGGGATAGTGGTTGCAATTGTTGGATATGAGCTAAGGGGGGTGACCATTCCATGAATCATTCCAAAAATGAATTGTTTCTCTAATGTGTGCTTGCCAAGAAATGTATGATGTTACCACCTCCCTCAAAGAGATCGTGAAATTCCACATAGTCGATCCATCCAGAGGATTAGAAATGGTTAAGATTCTAAGTGGATTAGGTGAATCCAAATGTTTTGTTTGCATTATTTGGCATCATTTTGCATCTAGTTTTGTATACATTTTCTATATTAACTTCCCACCAAAAGCTTTATTTCTCTTTGACAAATCACATAGCCCTACCACTCCCGTTTTCTTTCCAAAAGACATGTTGTTTAGGGATATTAATGGGATCTTATTTTCCTTTGACAAATTTTCTTCCATAGAAAGTTTCTGATGATTTTCTCAAGTTGGAAAATCATAGAATTAGGAGCTTTAAGTACAAAAATGTAATAATTGGGAATGGTGGTAAGGATAGTTTTAATGAGAAGTATGTGCCCTGAAAGAGAAAGTCATCTTACTTTCCATGCTGACATTCTGTCTTTTAGTTTTTGAATAACAGTCTTCCAATACGATGTCTTACTTGAGCCCATAAAGAAGGGAATACCTAAATATGTACATGGTGATTCCTCTAACTTAAATCCCAAAATTTTAATGATCTTTCTCTTAATAAGAGGCATTGTATTGTAGATGTATATCTTTGATTTATGTACATTTTCCTTCTGACCAGATACAGATGTATATAAGTTCAAAGATTTCTTCATTTGACCAGCTGGAAGATTTACCATACAAGGGAGTATCATCTACAAACAAAGTATGTGTAACTGAAACAAAAGTAGTTGGAATACGAATGCCCTGCCATGTACCCAGTTCATTGTTAGATTTGACTAATCTACTAAATGCTTCTGCCATGATAATGAATAAGAAAAGAGATAATGGATCTCCTTGTCTTACTCCTTGAGTAGGTGCAAAGAGCCCTTTGGGAACCCCATTTATGATAATTGATAAATGTGCTCCTGAAATATATGCATTAATCCATTTACACCATTTAGTAGAGAATCCAAACTTATGGACCTTTAACAGAACACTCCAATCTACTCTGTCATAAGCTTCCATCATATCAAGCTTGACATCAAATGATGACATTTGAGATGAATGGACCAAATGAAGAACTTCATGTGCAACTGGTTCCCCCTCAATAGTTTCTCTACTCAACACAAAACCCCCTTGTTCTGGAGATATATTTTAGGAATAAAATGTTGCAATCTTAAAAATATAGCCTTTGTGATGATCTTATAAATTTTATTACACAAAGAGATAGGCCTAAACTCAGTAAATGTCCTTGGCTCTTTGACTTTTGGCAAAATTGCAATATTTGTAACATTGAAATTTTTTAAGACCAAGGCACTCCTTCTTGACACTTCAAGTGCTGCTAACAAATTTGTACTTATCACATCCTAGCACTTTTTAAAGAATAAGGCAGTAAACCCATCAGGGTCTGGCGGTTTACCTAGGGCTAATGAGAATACGACATTCTTAACTTCTTCTATAGTGAAAGGCTTCATAAGATCCTCATTTTCTCGCTGAGTGGTGATTGACAGAATAACATTTAGTAAATCTTGTTCATTCATATTTGATGTAGATGAAGGGGGTGGCAATAATAATTTTTTGAAAAACTATCCCCCTCCATCCTCAATTTTCTTAGAATTTGTAAGTTCTTCACCTGTAACAACATTTCTAATAGAAAAAAATGATGATGATGCACGTTTAGCTCTAGTAGAAGCATGAAAGTACTTAGCATTTATATCCCCTTATTTTAGCCATAACTCTCTAGAATTTTGGCACCAATAAAATTCTTCCCTTTTACTCAGCTCTTCCCAAGATGATTGTAATTTTTTTTGCTTTTCAAAAGTTGTTGAGTCTTGTCCATGTTGAATAATATGATCATGTATCTCTGATAGCTCTTTTGCAACTTTTTAAATTTTAAAGAATATATTTTTAAAAGATTGCATGTTCCACACTTTAATTTGAAACATATTGTAGTTTTTAAAAAATTTAAATATTTTTGTACCATTTTGGTGAAGGGCACTTACCCACCATTGGCGCAAGAGAGGAAGGAAATGTGGGTTCCTGAACCACATCCTCTCAAATTTAAAAGAGGGTCGATGTTGAAGAGTATAATTTGTTGGGAAACTTAGGGAGACAACATAATGATCTAAACACACAAAAGGTAGGATAGCTGATTGAAAATTGTAATTTTGAAGCAACCAATTCTGTGAGATGAGAAACTTGCCTAATCTTTCTACTATATGTAGAAAGTTTTCCCTTCTATTTTTCAATGTGTAATGACCATTTTTTGGAATTATATCTTTAAGTGCATTATCAAATATGAAGAAAGAAAAGTCCTCAATGGTCTTTTGGGGTGGAAATATTCCACCTTTTTTCTCTTGAGGAGAGACAATTGCATTAAAATCTCCACCATGGATAAAACTATGATTTGCAGATTGTTGAATGATTATAGATAAGGTATCCCAAAGTCTCTTTTTCTCATGTGTAGGTGTGGGCCCATAAACATTGATCATTTTAAATGAAAGATCACAACGCTGAATACTAAACATCTGCTAATTGTTACCCTCATTTGCTAATTCTTCTATCAACTTATTTGGATTCCTTGTAATGTTATCATCCCTCTAGAGGCACCTAGAGTTGGTACATGTTTAGATTTCCAATTTGGCCATTTTTGAATTGTTGCTTGGAAAGTATCTTGGGATGTTTTTGTTTCCTATAACATGACAATATCTGCTCATCATGAGTCAAGTTGTTGCTTAACCCATTTTCTCTTGTCAGAGGCATTCAATCCTCTGACATTCCATGAGATGATCTTCACTGTACTCGAGGAGAGAAACAAGCCCTCCTTGGTCTCTTGTTATAAGAAATTTTTCCATCTAATGTAGTTTGGATACCTGCCTCTTTATCCTCCTTAACTTTTGCACCCTTTGATTTCCTTCCACTCATTTTTGATGATTTTTGTACCTACAAAGGAGAGGCAAGGGACTGTGCAATTGATAGAGTTTGTGAGAAATCAAAATCTATATCTTTCTAAATCTCAAAATATTTCTAACAGTTACTTTGATCCTCTTGCAAATTCAGGAAGAAATCTTCTTGTTGCTTTTCCTTTTGAAAATCTAGCTGAGTATAAGGTTGAGTAGATAAAATTTCTTGCTCTTCATTCAAAACTTCTTCCATAATTTAATCAAACATTTGAGAAGAAACTGATTTCATCAAAGCATCAACCATTTATTCTAGGTCAAAAATAGATTCTAAATTGTCCTTTTTTGGTGCAGTGAGCATATCTATAGGTTACTTAGAAAATAGCAATTTTTGTACTATTTCATCCAAATTTGAACATACCCCTGTATGAACATGCTTCCTTTGCGAGTGGTAGTTTTTGAAGGGCATGAGAACCATATCTTTTATCCTCGAATGTGTATTGACCAAATCGATTGAGTTGTTTATATAATCCTTCATTGGCATTTGTATTTGAAAAGTGATAGGTCTTGTCAACATCAATTTTTCCACCATTTTTTAATCAAATGTGGCACTAAGATCACACACTCTTTATATGAGAGGGATTTACCATTACTCACAAATTCTTGAAATATGCTAACATTGAATTGTGTTTCTGCTATAGGTTCAACTCTTATGTTTGTGTTCAAAGTCATTAAATAATCTCCCAATTCTTCTTGAGTGGGAGAATAAACTTTTTGAAGTGGTTGATTCAATAAACTACCCAGTGCACATCTCAAAGGGTCAGTAGAGTGATCATCACAAACCCTTACTAGTATAGAACAAAAACCTTGACATTGAGAATTAAAATGCCCCAAAAAATCTGAGTGACTTTCGACTGTCTCAGGATCCTCAAGAATTATAATTTGGTTCCAAGATCCAAATTTGGAAACGAATGTTAAATTCTTAGGAGGGGTTTTTGAAAGATCCAATAGTAGAAAACCCTAATGGAGAGATGAGTGAATTCAAAAGGTAGAAGATCATGCTTGATAAAGATACAAACTTATTTACAAATAATTCAATCAAATCAAGGTCTCTATACTCAAGAGGTAAAGCAGGGAATGAAATCCAAAAGGGGGCAAATTTGCAAAGCTATGAATCTATCTTAAAGTTTAGAATCCAAGGGATCATAAAAAGCCCAAAACGCTTACAGAACCATCCCTTAAATCTATGAATCACATCTCTATCCGATTTCGATTCAAAAATGGCAATAAAAAATTTAGACCCATTATCAATATAAAAAAATTCTTAAAGTCCTTTCCAAAAATTATTTGCCCAAAGAGATAAATCAAAAGCAAGAGGAGATGATTTCCAAAACTTACCAATAAATGCTCTTTCTGGGAGCTCTGAAATTTGAGGAAGAATAAGATGCTCTGACAAAGAAACCCTATAATTTCCATCTTCATGACCTCTAGCAATGTTTGCATGGGAATATTTCTTGTGAGTAAGATCTATATTCTTCCTCCTCCAAACGTTGAGGGGTTGTGAAGGAAATTTGGACAACTTATCCCCCCTTTAATCGTTGATCTAGCAGAATGAGATGGTTCAGATTTTGTTTGACAGTATTTTGGATTGAAGGTCGCTCTATAGTGAAGAGATGACTGATATTTCCCTCATGGATTGGAATATTATTTGGCTCCATGAGAAAACTTGGTTGTTGCAGAGGAATAGAGTTCGGCCATGATAAAAAAGGGATTCCAAACTTGTTTTTACCATTTCGATTACAAGTAGATTTTAGATCTACCTCAAATTCCTCAAAAAGATTAATCTAGAACCCTTTATTTTCTTTTAGTTTTGATCCTTTTGAAACCTAGTATCCTCACAAATGTCAAAAATTGGTTGCTTCTCATTATCGAGTCATCTCTGTGGTCTTCCCTATTGCCAAATTGGAGGATGATGGAAGCTTCTATTATATGAATTTTTAGAGGTCTTTGATTGTATGAAATGTAGTATTTTTGGAATATTTTGATTGGCTGATTCTATTGCATAGTTTTTTAATGCAATATTATTTATTTGATTTCTTGTGCATTTTGTTAGGTTGTCTTTCAAGAGTTTTTCTACAACTTTGGAGAATTTGATTGCTTGGATTCTATCTTGGTTGAAATTTTCTTAGATTTGGATTCTATTTCTTCTTCGAGTTGGATTTACCATCACTTCTATTATTCCAAGTTGGTCTAGTTTTCTCCTTTTATGTAATTTTGTTTCTGGAAAATCTTGTATTTTTGGTGTCTTCTGGAAAGATTGTTTATCATGAGTTTGAGGAAATTATTTTTATAGTTGTTAAATATTCTATATATTTTGGGGAAAATTATGTTCATATTTTATTTATTGATTGGTGTATTGTCATGAATGGCCTCTCTATGTTGTGTTCTTTGGGTTTCTCTCCTTGTTGTGTTGATTATATGATGAGATTTCTCATAGTGAGTATGTAATTTCTAGATTCCCCTTGTTATTTCAATTTTTGTTGATGAGAGTTTGGTCTCCTAATGTAATTCCCGTCTTCTTATGTATTGTCATGAATCATGTTCATGTTATAATGAAGAAATCTCCTATGCTTTCGATTTGGATTTTGTCAATTGCTAAGTCCTTTGATTTGTAATTGATATTACATCTCTTTATGGGTTGATTTGAGACCATGATTGTGTTTTAGTTTAATTTTATTTTGATTTGTAAATGTCTAAGTTCTTTTTTATGAGTTTCCAAGACTTTGTGTTATATGTGGCATAGTATGTGTTATATGTGTCACTGTTATTGTTGGATGCACCATTATTTCAGTCAAATATGCCAGAATAGTGATCCCAGGCACCATTCTGGGCATCAGGTGCACTGTTTCCCTGGTTGTAGATACTGGAGGAGTCTTTCTTTGTACCAGAGGCATTTGTTGGTTCTCTTGTGTGTCTCAGAGCTAAGTATTATTTAGATTTGGATATTTATGTTAATTTGAGCTCCGACAAGAAGGATAATACCTTGTTGTTGAGGAAAGTCTATGTATGTTTTGTTAGCTCCAACAAGATTTAGAATTCGCTGTTGTAGATGATGGTGTTATGTTAGCTCCAACTAGATGGTTGTGCCTCATTGTTGAGGATTTGATATTGTTCATGGCTGAGTAAGATGGATTTATGCCTTACTCTTGTTTAGTGTTGTGCTGATTATTGTTGAGGCTCTTGGTTTACATGTTGGCATTATGGTTTTTTATTATTCTTCAAATTCGTATATGAGCATGTTGTTGTTATTGTGGATTCATTTTGTATGAGCCTCCTTGTAATGTGGTTATTCATGTTTACCCTTAAGGTCATAGAACATGGTTAATGGGAGTGGGCTTTCATGTGATGACCAGAGTCGTGAGAGATAGGATACTAAGAGGTTCCTAATAAGGATGCTTGGAGTCTAGACCACTAGGGCACATTGCAAGTTTTCCTTGTTTAAATAAGTGATAGCATTAATAATTAATTAGATGGGTTGGGTAATTAGGATTCATCTAAACAAGATAATAATGGCTGGATATGAGCCCCGAGACTTAGTCCTAGGGAGGATGTTTTAGGATAATCTTGGGAAGGCCATTGAGATGGCAAACCGAAGTCCCTTGATCTCTCATAGGTTGAGATAGTTCCACATGTCTATCAGAGTTGATATTCGCCTTCTTTGTGAGGATAGCATACAGTGCCATGTCTATCAAGGTGCATGTTTTCCCCTCTATGTGAGGATATCATGTGATGACACTCATTTCCTACATGTGTCCTTGGTCCTTTTTCTTTATGCCATGGTTTTTTGGTAATGCCTTTTGGAGTTTCTATGTTTATGATTGGTCGTGTGATTTGATTTGGCTTATTGCATTTGGTTGCTTCTTTGTTATGGTTCTTGAGTTGTTGAGTTGTCTTTGGTGGTTAGGTGTCAACCTATGTCTAGAGTGTGTGTGGGACCTTGTGTCATCTCCTAGCACGAGGGGGTGGTTCATTTGATTCCACATGATTAGGTGGTTTGATGCCTCCTTCCATTGGGATGTTCTTCGTTGGATTATTTTATGTGTAGATGTGGATTCTTATCTCTTCAATTTATGGATGGATATTGTAGCAGATGGATGTACATGACCCATATGGCATGTGTATATGTAGATTTCATGTGATAATTGTATTCATGTAGAATGAGAGCTATTGTCTTTGATGTAAAAATGATAATGTACATGTATTGGTAGTTGATGTATTAGGATATGGTAATGACTTGTAGTAGGACATATTGATGTATCATGTCATATCTTGAATATTGAAATTGTTCATGATAATAATGTGATTGGTTCTATTGATGTGCACTTAGCATCATATGGATTTTTGTTATGTTAAAAGAGATGGGTTAGTAATGTGATAGATCATATGGGAAAAGATTAATGATGTTAGATGACGATTAAGTAATTGGGATTAGGAACATTTGGTTTGGTGCTTTTAAAATGAACCTAATGGGGCCTAAATGGTATTTGCATTATTAGTAGTTGCATTCATGATTGATAGATTAGAGAATGATCTTATATGTATAGGCATGAAAGAGTAGATGATAATTGTGTTAGGATGCATTAGATATTAGAAGTAATCATGATGATATTTCTTATGGTGGTGTTGTAAGTAATGACGTTGAGATACCTTAGGGAAGATGAATGTCGAGTTGTGTTAATCTGCTTGCGTAATGAGTTTTTATGATTATGCTTTTATGATTTTATGTTCATGATGGATATGTGTATATCATGTTAATGGATGTTAGATGCATATGAGTAAATGGATATATGTGTTGTATTAGATGATGTTTTAAAAAAAATTATCTCTATTTGCATGTTAGTTAGCTTTATTTCTCTAGGGTATTTTGGCAGGCATTACAAGAGGTTTGATAGCTTTGGTTGGGGTCTCCATGATTTTAAGAATCCCATGTGTGAATGGATCATTGTTGCTTATTTCCTCCCCCTGAGGTTTATTAACAGGGTCCTCGCCCTAAGGAGAAACCATGACATCTTGAGAAGCTTCCCTCTTAGAAAAACATTTTTCTTTCAATTTTGGTGGCTTTTTAGTTGGGACTTTACATTTAGAGATCAGATATCCAGAATTAGAACAATTATGGCAGAATACCATAGCATTTTCATAAAATATAGCTTGGGTCAAATTTCCTAACTTAGATTGCAAGGAAATGAAGTTAGGAAGAGTTTTGTTAATATCCACATTCAAACATAAGCATGCAAATACTAACTTGGACTTAGCCTTTGTTACCCCATCATAAGCCACAAAGTGTCCAAAGGTGTTGCCAATCCATTTGAAGATCTTTTCATCCCAAAATTCAAGTAGGAGACCCAGGAGGCACACCCACACTAGTGTTGTTTTATTCAAGTCCATGACAGTATCGAATCCTGGCTTCCATCTACAGATTGACAAAAGATGATTACCATAGTACCATGGTCCTATTGTAAGAACCACAATGAGATCCTCTTCAGTTGTAAATTTGAAAAGAAAAAGACCACCTGACATGGTGCTAGAAATCACACTCCCCTTAAGCTTCCATTTAGCAACAACCCAGTTGCGGATCATATCAATGGATGGATGGAAGGAGAGAAACTTGCCCACGAGAGTGAAGTTCATGGTTGAGATGATATGTTTCACCACAGAGTCAAGCAACACAACAGCTATTCCTTCCTCTATTTGTAGGTAACCCAGGGTTACATAAGGAATATTATGCCCAGTATCACACATGAGCACATTTTTCCACCCTTTGGTTTTCGAGATTCCCTTTGGAGGCGCATGCTCCAGATTCTCAATCATCGCAAGAATGTCATCGTTTTTGTTCTTGGGATGACCATCAAGCTGGGTGGCACTTTTGAGTCCTACCTTTTTAGATATCATATGACCGTTTAGAGAATCCATTGAGTCCCTAGCAAGTACCACAAAGGCCTTTATAGTAGGACCCTTAGAACACACCACAAGAGTGTCATTGGGATTGATAAGAGGAGTAGGAGGAGGAGGGACAAGGTCCCCTGTTGAAGCAAGTTACATGCACAAAAAATTCAAAAGTTGCAAAGCAAGAAGCAGAGTTCATGATATTTAAAGGATTTGTTATTAATAATGTTCATATGGTAATTTCTCCACTAAAATTTCTTGCTACTAATTACAACATTTTGAAAGTTAACTCCAATGTATTATTATGCACATTTGAGAAAATCATTTTTTTAAAAATTTGATAGAATGTAAATTATATTACTAGTTATATTGTTTTCAATGGGAAACTGGATGCTTTTAATCTAAAGATTTTCAAGGCCACTAATTGTTAAAATAGTACTTAGTTTATATGCAGTATTTATTTTTTTGAATATGTTTATAACATGGTATGTGCTTTACAAATATATTATATTTATTTACGAGTTTTTATTTGCATTTCATTTACAAGTAATAATAATTTCATTTAAACTTCTTTTGCAAAGATATTATTGTGTAGGGGAAAAAGCGAGACTAGGTTAACATGTCCTAATCCTACCTTTTGACACACATTACGGAATACGAAAGAGCCTAGAGGTATCACACAATTGGCTACTTCTTTTTGTGAAAGAGAGAGCCACGGGCTACCTATTAGGGTTTCTATTCCTTTGTTGTAATTGAAAGGTAAAATGATGCAAGTTCAATTCCTAACCTCCAAGTGCAAGTATGAACTAATAACAAAATTGCAGAATTGAAGTTAAACAATGGAAAGCTGCAAACACAAGGACAAGACAAGAATGCAGATGCGTACCCGGAGTTAAAATCTGAGTGAAAATGTTCGGGATGGGGGCGCGGGCGCCACTGTCCTGATTCTGCTCCTGAAACTGCACCTAAAACTGCTATTTTGCAACCTGGAAAACTGTCGGAGATGCTGTCTGACAGAAGGACCAGGGCGCCCAGCACCCCTGTCCCAGGGACCAGGGCGCCTAGCGCCCCTGTCCTGGCAGGACCAGGGCGCCCCACGCCCCTATCCTGGCCTTTTGCTCTGAAACTTGGTGTATGGTTCGGTCTCCGTCTGCCTCTTTCGGATCTGCACTTATATCTGAAAAGGTGTTTTGGGCGGCTATATAGGGTTTTGCCTTAGTCAAACCCCCGCTTTGGTGATTTCCACCTCCACGAATAGCCAAGTTGTATTGTAAAAGTAGTGTGTGTGCAGACCTTGTGTGTGTGCAAGATCCTAAAATGCAAGTAAGCAAACTAGAGCAACCTAGAAAGTAAATGCTCCAAATCAAGATGTAAAGAGATCTAAAGCATGAATACAAGTGATATAATGAGACTTATGCAAAGACATGAAAACAACATGAAATCATACCCAACCCCAAGGGAGGGGTACAAGCCAATCTTCAGTCGATGATCCCTTATTGCTCTTCAATGCCTTCAAAGCCCTAAATGGATGAATGAAATTGATAAATGCTTGATAGATGGATGTTGAATGTTGTTGAAGTCTTCAAAGATCTGCTCTTTCGCTGCATAGAAGGTTCCTCAAACCAAAATTTTCAGATCCTTTCCAATGAAGAAAGAGAGCTCTTATATATGAAACCCTAGGTCTTAATTTCAACTTTTGGCTGACCTAGAGATTGAATCTCCCACCAATTTCTTGGGGTTAAACTTTATTTTATGATTGGATCGCGCTCCTAAAATTTTGGGAAAAATGTCCGGGACCGTGTGCACTCCGGGCGCCATGGTCCCGACAACTTTTCACCAAATTTTCAGGGCCGTCGGATATGATGATTTTAGAGAGAATCCCGAAGTTACAGGTGATTTCGAGATGTTTTGGCCCCCGAAATCAAGCCCCCAAGTCCAAAATAGGACTTAATTAGGGTTTTTGATTAAATGATGTATTGGAGGAATAAAATGAAAGGGGGCACACTTTAATGAAAGGGCCCAACTTTATGATGTGGAGGACGATGAAATAGGACCTTAGACCTAATTAATTTGATTAATTAAGTGCTAAAGGAGAAATGCAATGCAAAATGCAAACTGCGCCAAGGTGGGTGCTAAACTAGGTGTGAAATTGTACTGCTTTAGCAAGTGTGTACAATTTACGACGCTACAATTATGTTAACATTTATGTAACAATTTTTTTAATGCAAGCCTCATAAAGATCAGATTCATTTTGATAATTTGAGCTCAAATTCACAGTAATAATTTGAGTCAAGGTTATGCTTTTGGTGGCTCATATTAAAGTAGCATTTCCTCTACTTACTGTACCTTTTATTATGTTTTTCCTCTTATGCTTTGCCTCAACAATTTCGTTTCTATATATATAGTGCACAAAATGTCAAATAAAAACTTGTGTTCTTTTTTTCAGTTTTAGGAAGCTTGAACTTACAAATTTTGAGGATAAAATTTTGTGACGGGTGTTTAATTGAAGGCACATTTGGATTGTGAATCCCTTTATTGTGATTTTGATATACAAATTGTTGAAGGAAGCTAGAGATGTCACATTTTTGGGAGAATCTTATGTCTCACATTATGCTTGATTTTGTGCTACAATCCATAGACATCAAAATGTATATCTAGATATTTCATTTTTAATAAACAATGTAATGTTTATTACTATGAATCATCAACATGTTTTCATATCGTTTAATGCTATACATTCACAATTCTAAATTGCTTAGGAATGACATTTTATGAATGATTGAAAATACTCGAAATAAGTGACATAAATCTGTTAATGCTTAAATAGTTTGTGTTTAATTTGTCAAAATAGTGAAATGTCATGGATTGGTACATAAATTTATGCTTTTTTTTGTTTTTTTTTTAAGATTTATTTTCTACATTGTGGGAGAATTTAAGCATTTCCAATTTAATACTATTTTACGTGTTCATTGCCAAATAAGAAGCAACCATTTGTTTTATGAGTTTTTTTGTCATTTGATAAATTATACATAACGTAGATATAGCTTTAATGACCGATTTTACAAGCTTAACACTAGTTACACAAAATATGTTCCTCTATTTTATTTTCATTATTTCATATTAGTCCATCAACAAGAAAAAAAATGATCTTTATGCATGGACATTTACCTTTATAATAAACTATTTGAAGTTTACTACTATTAACAAATATAAAATCAAACAAATTAATAGTTTATTAAAATTATTTCTCTTGTGATATAGTTGAGGAGAGAAAGAGATCAAATAAGTCAGTAGAGTGAAAAAAATGTTATTTCAGTGGAAAATTCTTCAATGAGAAGCTCAAATACTCTGAGTAATGAATTTTATGATGAAAACGTGAAGCCTGGACCATGTTTTGTGGGAATGTGTAAAAAAAAAACAACCACCCAAACTAAAATGACAAGTAAAGGATTTTGGGTTGTTTGGACTTTCAGATTTGAAGGACAGTTCTGAAGTCTGTTTACTGTAAATTGGAGGACTGGTAGTTGTCTGAAGAAGAGCAGTTATGAAGTGTATTTTATGAGCTAATGTTTCAATCAATACATTTATGTGTTCTTCGTTACGTCAACTTCCATAACTTTAGATAAGATTGGTTGCCTGCTCTTCATGGTACTGTTTTTGGTCTTCATCATCATTTTTTAATAAGAAAAAGATAGAGATTGCAGGGAAATAGGTCATGATCTTTAATCTCTCTAATTTTTTATGATTTTATATGAATAACATCATTAAGAAAAAGAGTAGGCTATTGTTTATGATTTAATAATTTATGGGAAGGTATATAAAGACTTCTTAAATCTTTTTATAGAGTAATGTATCTTGGATAATTTGTCTTTTTATTTTTTTTTGAAAAAAGGGAGGGGTTAAAATTTATTCAAAGAAGAACAAGTACAAAGCAAAGGCCTCAAACAGCCCTATCAAGATCCACTAAGTGATCTAACTGATGAGACAAATCTAGGGATAATTGACCCTTATCCACAATATACCAATTATGCATGTGCTCAGAAGCCCATTTAGCGAGACAATCGGCAACACCATTCCACTCCCTAAGGATATGCGTGAAAGAAACAGAAACTAAAGAATCACACAAATGAAGAATCTGATTAACAACCAAACTCAACTGCCAGCTAACATCCGGACAATGTTGTCGAGTCAGCAAATTCACCACCACCTAAGAATCAGATTCAAAAATGAGCCTACTCCAGCCAAGAGCACAAGCACTCTCCACAACAAATAAAATGGCGAGAGCCTCCATCAAATTATTAGTGTGATAGCCTTTATAAATAGAAAAGAGAAATTGAACGCTCCCCAAGCTATCTCTACCAATGCTGCCAATACCAGCAGGACCAAGGTTTCCCCGAGAAGACCCATCCATGTTAATTTTTAGAATGCCCTGTTGAGGAGGACACCACCTCCCCACCCGATTTATCTTCCGAAGAGAGTGTCGACATCTATTTCTCATGAGTTGGCATTGTGGACGAGGAAGATGGAGCCGGTTGTAGTAACTAACATCACCTGGATCCACAGTCTCAGACAAATCACATTTTGCAGAAATAGTTTCTCCCAAAGAGTGGAGAATTTTCCACCACAAGGGGTGGGTTCCCAACAACACATCTTGAAAAATCCGATGATTCCTCTCCAACCATATATGCTAAATAATAAAAGAAGGGCCAAGAGACCAAGCAACTTGAAGAATGAGGTTTTGGTCAGGGCCGTGCTCCAACGTGCAAAAAACTTAGCCAAAGAAGAGACATGCCAACAGGATTGGTTCAACAGCTCCCACCAAAAGTGCCAAATATGTCTAGAATACAAACATTGAAAGAAGAGATGAGAGACACTCTCCTCACTTTGACAACACAACACACACATCGAGGGGCCCTCAAAACCACGCTTACACAAATTATCCCAGGTGAGGCACCAGTTGTGGATCACAAGCCACATGAAAAAATTACACTTTGGCCAAGAGAACTTATACCAAACTTGCTTCCACCAAGGGACTTGAATGTCCCCAAAATTTTGCTGCACCAACTCAACATAGCTAGTAGAAACAGAAAAATTTCCAGATAGATCATTACTTGCCCAAGCCAAAACATCATTCCCTGCAAAGGTGGTGCACTCACGAGACTCAAGAATTTGAGTCAGCTCTTTTCTATCTTCCGCAAAACCTCCAAGCAGCCATTCAAAAGGAATTTTCCAACGAAAATGAGCCACCAGCCCTCCATTATGAGCCATCTTATAATGATCAACAGTATCCCAACCAACAGCAGTTAACATATCAGAAATGGACTAAAGATGAGGATGAGTAGAAAGGATAAGAGGATGACCATCCCAGGAATCCAGCCAAAAAAGAGCTTGAGACCCTATATGGTAGATCCAAAAGAGCCCATTCTTAACTAACTAAGCCCCCAACTTCAAAGTATTCTAGATCATAGAACCATGACCCTCCACAGGAAAGCGATGAACATCAAACACATTAACATTTGGAAGATACTTATGGGTGAGAATACGAGCCCAAAGCTGATTCTGACTCATGCACCACTGCCAATATAACTTAGCAGCAAGAGCTTGCCCATTTGAAATAGCAGAATGTAAACCAAGTCCACCCTCATTCTTAGGCCTGCACACAGATTCCCAGTTAACAAGGCTCCATTTAGCAGTTGACAAAGTCCCACTCCAAAGAAATTGTCGAGAGAGGGAATAAAATTCCTTAAGGAAATACATGGGAGTAGCTTGAGCAAAACATCTATAAATAGCAAAGCTTGAATAACAGATTTTAAAAGAGTCAATCTGGCAGCAGTAGATAGCCACCGGTGAGTCCAATGATTAACCTTCTGACGCAACTTGTCAATAATAATCTGCCAAGAAGACCTGGGGTGTCTTCCAATAGTAAGAGGAATACCCAAATAAACAAAGGGAAGAGACCTAACCTGAAACCACAGAATATCAGCAATCCGCCTCTGAATGGCCTGAGGAGTATTAAAGAAGAAGATGGAAGATTTATGCTCATTGAATTTCTGACCAAAAGCAGCAAGGTAAATATCCAAGGCATGCCGAAAAGATTCAGCTTCCCTAATACGAGCCAAACCCATAAGAGCGGTATCATCTACAAATTGGAGATGTGAGATATGTGGCAAGCCATTGCCCCATTGCCAACCATGAATAAGGCCCTGAGAAGAACGAAACTTAAGAAAATGACCTCGACCCTCAACCATAATAATGAACAGGTAAGGCGAAAGAGGATCCCCTTGACGAAGACCACGGGAAACCCCAAAAGGCTTCGAAGGTTCGTCATTCATAATAACCAAGAAAGACGAAGAAGCAACACAACTCATAGTCCCATTCACCCACTCTATGCTAAAACCAAAGGCTAAAAGAATTTTCTAAAGAAAACTCCACTTAACTCTGTCATATGCTTTGGCCATATCCAATTTGATGAACATAGCACGCTCCTTTGAGGTCACCATAGAGTGAATAACCTCAGAAGCCACCACCACCCCATCTAGAATTTGTTTACTAGCCACAAATCCCCCTTGTTCCTCAGAGATCACAAGAGGAAGACAATTTTTGAGCCTCTCTGCAATCAACTTAGTGATAATCTTATATACCACATTACATAGAGCAATTGGGCAAAAAAATTCAAGTTTATCATAACCATCCTTTTTTGGAATGAGAATCAATAAAGTAGAATTCAAAGCTCAGAGCATCTTCTTACAACGAACAAATCCCCGAACCACCTCCAATAAATCCAAATTAATAATATCCCAAAACTCTTGAAAAAATTCAATAGGAAAACCATCTGGCCCTGAAAGCTTTACCTTTGTTCATTCCGAACACAACATCCTCTAACTCGGGCAATGGCATCGAACGAATGAGAGAGGCATTCATAGCATCTGTCACCAGAGAGGGAATACAAGAGAGAATCAAATGCTCCTCATCCACAACAAGTGGGGAATCATTAGTAAAAATATCAGAGTAGTAATGACGAGCCTCCTGAGACATAGCTGATAGAGACAAAATCTGAAGCCCTTCTGAGGTAACCAAAGATGAAATATACCCCTTATTACGACGAGCATGAACCGAGTGATGAAAAAAAGAAGAATTCCTATCCCCTTCTTGAAGCCAATCAACCTGAGCCTTTTGTTTCCACAAAATCTCCTCACGAAGCTCCCACTCCTCCACATTGTGCTTAGCTTGGGATTCCACTTTTCCAAGAGCCTCTGAGAAACCATTATCCTGTATCTGGCGAGTAATCAGAGGAAGGCATTCTAAAGAACTCCTCTTCCTGGACTTAAGATGACCAAAGCATGACATATTCCATCTCTTAAGGTGATATTTGACATATTGAATTTTCTTGACAAAGAAGCACATAGTTGTGCCAAAAGCAGGGCCTCCCTCTCTCCACCACTTAGCCACTAAGTCATGCAGCATAGAGTCCCGATGCCACATAAGCTGAAATTTAAAAGGAGGATTCTTTGGAGCAGAAAAAGCAGTAGTAGAAAATTTAATAGGCCAGTGATCGGAACCTTTCCAATCTAGAATTTCGAAAATAGTAACCAAACCGCCGCCAACCCAAAAACAAGAGACAAGAAACCTATCCAACCGTTCAAAAATTGCTTCCTCTCCACTTCGTCTATTATTCCAAGTAAAAATCCCATTAGAAGGCTTAGCATCCACTAAAGAAAGCACATCCACCTGAGCTTGAAAAAGATCAAAAGAAGGACCCAATCTAGGCAACCCTCCTCTCTTCTCATCCAGACTCAACACATAATTAAAATCCCCTCCCAAGATCCAAGGAAGATAAGGAGCACAAGAGCGGACAAACCTAAGATGTGCCCAAAGCTGGATTTTACCTCGGATATCAATTAGAGCATAAACATTTGTAATAAGAATAGTCTCCCCAGAGTCCAATGCGGAAGCAACCATGGAAATAGAAGAATGACTAGAAATCCACCAAAGGGGAGCAATCTTATGAGGATCCCAAAAAAAGCCAGACCTCCAGAATTATCGTGAGAGCCAATGCATTGACACTGGCCGAAATAACAGATATGAGAAGCACACTGAAGCATGGCATCAACAGAAACCATGGTCTCTTGAACACAGAAGATGTCCGGAGAATGAACAACAATCAAATCATGAATAGCCTTTTGACAGGAGGTGTTATTCAACCCCCTTACATTCCAGGAGAGAACAATCATGGGGGAGATGGGGAAAAGTGAGCATCAATGGTCTTAACAGACGTAGACTCCACTAATAAATCTCCAGTAAGTTTAATCATTTCGAGATCCTTCTTTCTCCCAACTATAGAAGAAGGATCAAAAGAACTTTTCTTGAGAGGGCGTTGTTGCACGCCGAGACTATGAGATGAACCCTTAATCCTGTCACAAACTACCTTAGCTAAATCTGCAAGTACCATGTCATCTTGCAAAGGCTCCTCCATGGTCACATTTTGATCCTGAACAACACGTGTATCATGCACCACAAAAATATCCTATGAAATGTGGGAGTCAGAACCTGAATCCTTATTCAGAACAACATCCTCTAGAATTCCCTCCTCTAAGGCTAATGAATTCAATACCTCGAATCGATTGAGGCCCTCGTCAGTTTGCCTATCTCTGAAAGATCTTTTCTGCCCACGATTCCTTGCCCGAGATTTAACAGGAAAAAATCCTTCCTTATCCTTACCCAAATCAGTATCACTAATTGGAGCTTTCCCTATGTCCGCTTCAGCCTCCTTAGGCGATGAAGAAGGAGAGGACTTATCAAAATGGGAATTTTTATTTACCTTGGGACATTGTCGTTGAAGATTTCCATATTCATGATAGACGCGACAACGGAAAGGCAAGGACTCATAATCAAGTGACTGAACCCAGGAAGAGGAGCCAAGACAGATTTCAAGAGAATCTGGCAAGGGATTATTCAAGTCAATTTCCACACAAATACGAGCATAAGAAATTACCTTATGATCAAGGGTTTGTTGAGCCACCACAGCAGGCTTCCCAAGCAGAGCCGCAATCCGCTGCAAAATATCATCCCTCCAAAACTCCAGTGGAAGTCGCGACAGGCGAACCCAAACAGGAACCCTAGAAGGTAATTCCTCAGCAGAATTAAAACCCATATGCCAAGATTTGATAAATAGCCCCACATGATTATAGAAATAGGGTCCTCCCTCAAATACCTGATTTCGACCAACAAGGTTGGAAAAAGACCATAAAGTAGCTATTCACAGAAAGCATAATATCCATCTCACCCTCAACCTGCCATGATCTTCTTATCCAGGCCTCCAATGTCAACAGAGGAATACGAATGCCAAGAAATTTGCAAATGAGAGCGTGACAACTCCAATATGAGACATCGTCCATAACTGAATCTGGAGAAATAACCAAAACCGGACGATCTTGACATCTAGGGAAGCAACCATTAACTTTCTTCATTCTTGAGCCCTCACCCTCATAAAAAGACTCTGTTTTTGTGCATGCAAACTTGAAGAGGAGCCATGCAGACCCGAAGAGGACCCATTATGGGGCACCTCAACCCCAGCTACCACCAGACTGGCGGATACCACCTACGACGCCATAGACAAAAACCCCAAAAAACACACACAAAACTATTCACTCTTCAAAATAACCGCACCGAGGAACAAACCCCAGCAGGGCATCGCTCTCAAACCAACACCGTCCACCAAGAAAGACCACCACTGCAGGAAAAAGAAGAACAGATGAAAATACGACACCCTAAATGCAACAGATCTCCCCTCATCGCAACCATAGGCAACACCAAAGATCGAGCTAGGGCACGGGCACCCTAGCTCAACTAGCTGAGCACGCAAACACCATCCTGCTAGAGTTAGCCACTTTCTTCCAATTTGTCTTTTTATTTGTTATCTATTACAAACTTCTAGTTGATCTTTTATCGAATTTGTTCTCTCCAGTTATTTTCCTATTTGGTTCTCTGGTGATTGGCAAATGGTGAGGCACAAGAAGCCTAAGATGTAGTTCTTTTAGAACATGGCATTGCTTAATCATCAACCCACAGTGGCCCACATCTTGTGCATGTGGAAGCTAATTGAGCCATGTCTAACCCCTGAAGTTATGGATTTAATGGTGGAATGGCGTAATCAAGAGTGCAACTTGTTTCCTCTAAGTGTGTGTGCACCAATTAGCACTCTGCTATCACCACTCATACCATGCCACCACCTTAGAAATTTTCCATGCCTCCATTGAGTTGTAAAGGTTGCATTTCTCTCTTATCTTGCATCTTCACATTGCTTATCTTTGTTAACAAATGAAAATTGGTAATATGCATAGAACACATGATGTGCAACTAAAGGCTTTCCTTCAATGGCTAAAAAATGGAGACTTAATTTATAACGAAGTATTTCAATCTATCTGTGCTAGTTAGTCTTCTCAAAATATCAAGTGCATCAAAGAAGAGTACCAAGTTCTTTCTAAACTTCCCATTATAGTTCAAGCTTTTGTTTTCCATCATTAACTAGTTTTCTAAGCCTGGGATCCCTCCCCAACTTCAAAACAAGCTCTTTAGCAATGTGTGAATGTTTTTGCCACCAAGATCTCTACTTTACGATAGGCCTTTGTGATCAATTCCTCTCTCTAGCGAATCTTAGAGAAGTAGCCTTTTTCCATGGCCACTATAAGACCTTTTATTGTGGTGTTTTTCCTTGTGAATTTATAAGTTGCTTTGGGACATGGTTGGTCCTCACTTTATATATGTATAATATAAAGAATATATTACTAACTCCTTGGGAGCTCTCATAAATAAAGTAAATATCAAATTCATGCCCAAAGTTGACAAATCAAATGAGATTAGCAACTAATAGTTGATTATTATCTTGAACACCTCCTACAAGGTCATTTTCAAAGCTCTTATATCTCAAAATTCATCATCTATTTTCACTTATTATTGATTAGAAAAAAATAACTTTATAAAAAACCACTACATTTTGGATAGTATCCTTGTGGTTTGGAAAAGTATGGAGTGAGCCAGGTGTTCTCTATAATAAGTCCTTTTGATCAAAATTGTTTTTTCTTAATCTTATAACTACATTGAACGGTCTTTCATTTTTTTCATGTTTTAAGCACAAGGATTTGGTTCCAATTTTATTTGATGTGTTCAAATGCTCTTTGTAAATGCCTCAACTTATCTCACTATTAATGGTTGATAATACTCTTCATTTGATATTTTTGGCTCCATTAAACATGGTGTCCTTGAGCTTTGCCACTTTATTCCTTAGCTATAGAGGTTTTCAAATGGCTACGTATTAGGGGAGATGACCCAGTAGTTGTGTACCTTAACTTCACGCTTCTCAAAATCCTAAATGGAAATTTTAAATCACTTTGAATTTTTTACAGCAGCTTACTTGGCAAGTCCCCTACTTATAACTAGGGTTTCAGGGCCACGTCATCAAATATGATGCCACTTCAACATGCTTTTTGCCAAGGTGTCCAAAACAGCCCAAAAAAAAAGTGAGACCAATAGGTGTGCAAAAGAGCCCCAATACTTGTGCAGCTGATGTGGCATCACATGATTGGTTACTTTTTACAACAAATGGTATATTTCATTCAATTATTGGTACTTATCATACAACTATTGGTGCAATGTTGTACAAAAGTTGGACATTAAATCAACAAGTATGGGGTATTAAATCAACAACTTCTATCACAAGAATTGGAACATGCTCAACTACTGGGTCCTTTCCCCTAGCTAATTCTATCTCTCAATGAAGAGTCAATAGTATTTATCTTCCTCATATCTTATTAATGGTTTTTTTTTATAACTCTTTTTTACTCTTCTTGAGGAACCACAAAATGTTACTCGTGCTTTATAATGTCTCGATACCTTTTATCTTCTATTTCTAGCATACAATGGAAATAAAATCAATGCTATCACTAGCCTTTCCTTCCAAGACTAGCATGGATTAAAAACATTGGCTAGAAATGGGTTGATGATGGGAAGATATTTCACTTTTTGGGAATACCCTTTTCTTTTCAATCCTCTTTTGTTGCCTTGTAGCAATTCATTCTTTCTCATGTTAAAAAAATCTCCATTTATGGATTTCCAAGGCCCTCTTTTTGTTGGGAAATTTTATATTTTCTCCAAATTATTGGATACCACTAATGTGCATTAGTCTTATTGTTGCAAAATTTTCTTTCTCCTAGCTTGAATAGATGATAGTCTCTCTTGTAGGACAAAAATAAATTCTTTAGCAAAATTCAACTCATCTTGTAGCTTTAAGTTCTTCAATCTTTCAGCATCATAATCTTCAAGTGCCATCTCAAGCTGCTTCTCAAAAGCCATATCCAATGATTCTGGTTTCAGGATCTTCCTCAAGCTGTTAAACTTCCTCCGACGCACAAGGCTTTGATACCAATTGATGGAAACCAATAACACTGAGGGGGGTGAATCGGTGTTATACCGGAATAGTAGATTTTAGCTTTAACAAAACAATCATACACCAACCGGTATATACAGAATTGAAAGAAGTAATGCAACCAATAAGCCAAACACATAAATGAGAAACATAACACAAAGATTTATACGTGGAAAACCTCAAAGAAGAAAAACCATGGTGGGATTTGTGACCCACAATATTAATTCACTGGCCATATGAAGAGATATTACAATATATGATGGGCCTACACTTGCAGGAAGGCTTACAGCCTAGAGCACACTGCTCATCACAATAGGAGCCTCACTGACTACATAACAATCTAGACAACAATCCAGAGAAGTATGAAGTGCTTAATATAGCATCTCCTATGCCAGAATATAGTTTCGGTTTAAGCTTTGTCTGTTCCGGTTAAAAGCCTAAACCTTAGTACCGGAATAACCCTTACAATGAATTCCTCACATACATAGTCTCTTAGAATGATTTTGCATCATATTACATTTCCATGTCCATAACCATATCCATATCTATTACCAAATGATCTATTAAGTTGACCTATATATACCCTATACAATTTACATGCCTTATGTCGGCTTACAAGGATATATACAATATCATATTACATGTCGGTCATATAAATGAATAAGCATTAAAACAATTTGTTGATGCCGGATCCAAGATGTGTCGACCTCCAATATCGATGACCTTTGTTATACCATGTCGGCCTGCATTGTCGGTGACCAAAGAAATCTTCTATCATGTCGGTGTCGATGCTAGTGTAGAGTCTGTGAAGTGTCTACCGGTACACCATATGAAGCCGGAACCCAAAATCATGTTGCCATCAATGACAACATAATGAAACCTAACCAATAGAGTGTCAATTGCCAACAACACACACACACATACACACACACACACACACACACACACACACACACACACACACACACACACACACACACACACACACACACACACACACATACCCATACGCATACACATAAACATACATATACATATACATATACATATACATATACATATACATATACATATACATATACATATACATATATATAATAATCAAAGTAACTAAAATTATCAAAGGGAATTTTAACACTACATGCATTCTCATATGTTTAAATTGTGCAATATTATCCATTTCACATCTAATCATCAATTAAAGAACATTAATAATAATATCATATAATTATTGCATCAAACAACATCAATATTATTTCATTGCATCAATAAGGATAAAACATTCTCTGAATGGTTAGCATTATAACATCATCATCATAACAATCTAGTAAATCCAACATGAATTTCATCAATTTTAAAAAGCGTGTTTCTATGTTGAAGAGCACAATTTGTAGGGTAAAATAAAGCATGTGGATCTAAACCCATTAGATGCACATGCTTTTCAACCATTCAATATTTCTTACTTGCAAAGAAACACACTCATACTGTAGCAAGAGCATACTAGTTTTTGCTTTGAATATTTCCAATCGTTAGGGTTGGATTTGTCTTGGGCATCCAACCCAAATGGTTGGACTTCATAGTTGAACCTCTAAGATGTAATTTTTACAAAATATAAAAATACACTTAAATATCATGCTCTTCATTATGTTTGAACATCTTTCAATATTGATTCCACATAAAAATCAGAATAAAAATAAATAAAATGAAAAGATACAATTTAAGTTTACAAGACTAAACTAAGAAGTTATAATTAATATAGATATCTTAAATATTATTTTTATTTTAAATTTTATATATATATTCTTATTTTATCTAATTTTTTAACTTCTAACAACACAATTAAATTATCCACTCTTATATTATCTTCATATTTAATATCTAACTCAAAAAAAATTAAAATATTTTAAATAATTTTATATATATATACTTAATAAAGTCTATTAATAATAATAAATAAATAGATAGTTGCATTTCTACCACAATCCCACGAACATCGTACCAATAATGAAAACATTTATGTTGCAATCAAAGGAGGGACTAGATTGGTAACTTCCAAATTCAAATAAATGTATTCACGTTCCTCCTCCTACAAGTGTACATCAATACCATGTACCCTTTAATCATAAAAGTTGATTAATTGTTGTAATATAATGTGTGTTTTTTAACATATTTTAAATGTTAATGTTTGTTTGTTTTGATTACCATGTTGGTTTTTAAAAAATTAAAAAATTAAGTTGTGGCTATTTATTTTATTGTAATTTTATATTTTTTAATATGAAATTTAAAAATTTGAATTTAAATCTAATAAATTTTTGATATAATATAAAGATTTTTTATTTATAAATTAAATGAAATAGAGTTCTTTTTACATTTTTAAATTTAAAAAATCATAAAAAAAATATTAGTAACTAAATATTTATATGTAATCAATAAATTATTATGTTACTAAGAGGACCATTTTCATTATAAAGTTACTCCATTAACATAAAATAAATGATACATTAGTGAATTTTAATTCTTTATTTTAATTTATTTATTTTTCAATAATTTTTAAAATAATACACTAATGATTTAAATTTCTAAATAGGTAAAGTAATTGATAATACATGGTATTTTTTAGTATATTGTAAATGTGGATATTTGAAAGTGTCCAAACTCTTGTTCAAACACTAATTTAGATTTAACAATGAAGTCAATCAAACAACAGGCAACTTCAAATGAAAACTAACAAATACTAAACTGACAATAAAAAGTCAATAGAAGGATAATCATAAAGTGTGTTGTGATTAAATTTTGTTTGTTTGAAAAAAAAAAATCTTAATAATTCAATATATGATCTTCATTCACGAGTATTAATAGTCTACCTTTTATTAGCAAACTATCTATTATCACCATTAAATTTCTAATTTTCTTAGAGGTTCTATTGATAAGCTTATCTTATTCCAAATTTAAGAAAGAGAAAGGCCCAAGAAACTACCAATGTAATAATGTAATGCACTACAAAGCCTGAAATTAAAAATAAATAAGCATCTACTAAGATTAATTGAGAAGACAATATTGCATTTAGTTATTTCTTAAGAATGTATAGTTAAAAGGGAAAAAAAAGATTGCTAGTAGAAAATGCCAAGACCTCCAAGTTATATTAAATAATTTATAGTCTAAGGCAAATACAAATTTTAGATGTGAAATTTCTAATTTTTAATAAAGTTTAAACATGAAAATAACAAAGTTGAGAACATGTTTTGAATTGACTCATACATAGTTTAAGATTTAAGAATATTTTTGTTTGCATGACTTTTCTTAAAGATTATTTAAGAGATTGGTGTTTGATAAAAATACTTGATGTTGACATTGAAGGGCTATCAAAAAAACAGTTTAAATATAGTTCCACCCAACATAACATAAAATTGATTAGAAAAATAAATAAACTTTGAATAAAAAAAGTCTATTTAGTATATAATATATTCATCATTATAACAAAATAAAATAAAATTGATTATAATAAAGTAAAAGTGCTAGGATCTTGGTACTGCTACTTTTAAAATAAAAAATAAAATAAAGATAAAATATAATAAGATATAAAAATAAACAAAGATATATTAATAAAATGATGAATTAATTTATAAATTATGTAAAATTTATATTTTTATATTAATACAAAATTCATGTACATTATTTCTAATTATTGTCAATATAAAATATAATTAATTATGTGTATAAATCCTTTCATTCTAATTATTACCAATATAAATATTATTCTATTTCTATTTTATATATAAACTATCTAAAATTTATAGATATGACATTTTTGAATTCCAATTCAAAGAAATTACAATTGATTAGACATGGAATACAGCCAAAATGAACTCTTCCATAGTTATAATAGAACTCAAATTCATTTTTCTATTAAATAAATTAACTTTAATTAAAAAAATTGAAATCATTTAAAACATAATTATATAACTACCCAAAATAAATGAAATTAAAAGCAATTCATTTAAATTAATAAAGTTGGTCGGTAGTTGAACATTTGTGTCATGAACTATGAAGATTTATTCTTTATTCGACACCTACTCAATTTTAGCTTGCATAGAAGAAAGGAAAAGATTGGAGATTATGACCTATTCAAATATTTCTTTTATTGAATGATGAAGTAAACTATGTTTATGAAAGTTGGCGTAAAAAAGAATAAATGATTATATATTGATGAGAACATTATAACTCATAAAACATACTTTCATAACTGCTCTTCTTTACACAACTAACAGTCCTACATTTAATGAAAATAAACATCAAAACTGCCCTTCAAATCTGACAGTCAAAACAACCCAAAATATTTTACCTGTCATTTTAGTTTGGGTGGTTGTTTTTGCTTTACTTGCAGTTATTCTCCACTGAAAATGGCCTGAGATTTTCTTATTCCCTTTATAATTCTTTCAATCTTAATTTCTTTGCAGGAATATCTTAAGTGATATGAATGATTGTACAGTTCATATTTGTTGTATTAAATTGAATTTAATTCTAAGAAGGTTGAACCTGCAGCAGAAAACTGTATTACCATTCACAGTACAATCTATGGTTGGACAAAATTAGTTTTCCTATGAATATCTCTGTGTGTAACATCACCCAAGAAAAAAAAAAAAAAAACTTATTGCATTGATGATGAGGAAAATAATGATCCAATTTGTCAGATTAGTATCAATGAATACAGTGAGATATCAGAAGTACTAGGGGAAAGGACTCAGTAGTAGTTGAGCGGGTTCCAATTCTTGTGATAGAAGTAGTTGATTTAATACCTCCATAGAAGTTGTTGATTTAATACCCCATATTTGCTGATTTAATGTCCAACTTTTGTACAACATTGCACCAATAATTGAATGAAATATACCATTTGTTGTGGAAAGTAACCAATCATGTGATGCCACGTCAGCTGCACAGTATTGGGGCCTTTTTGCACACCTATAAAAGCATGCTGATGTGGCATCATATTTGATGATGTGGCGCTGAAATCTTAGTTATAAGCAGGGGACTTGCCAAGTAAGCTGCTGTAAAAAATTCGAAGTGATTTGAAATTTCCATGGAAGATTTTGAGAAGCCCGAAGTTAGGGTGCACAACTACCTGGTCCTCTCCCCTATTTGACAAAATATCATTATGTTTTATATTTTTTAATTTATAAAATATAATAAAACATAAATATACATATATTTCATTGGCGGTGGTTATTTTTCATATAAAACAGTATCCCATAAAAAAAATACAAAAAAATCTGTTTAAAAAAATAAGTATGTTATGCAAATTTGTGTTTTTAATTAGATGTTGTTTTGTATGAAAAATAATGGTTACCTATTTCATTTGTGTAGATAAATTAAAACATTTTTTTTATATATTAATGTAACAAATTAAGTAAATTAAATCGAAACTTGTTTTAAGCTTTTCTTTAGATCATCCAGATTTAAATAAGAGTAATTATTTTGATTTGAACAGCCATCTTTCGTATTGATTTTTTTAAAAAAGACAACCCATATTGAAGAATTCAGTACTCATGCTGTCTAATCTGATAGCTGTCTGTCCTGGACTACGTTGGACAATTTATATGTCTATTAAATTTTGAAAGACAATTCAATATTGATTTTTTAGTCAATATGTTATAGAAGAGAATAAAATTCTGATATTTGATCAAATAAAAAGTATATTAATTTATTTGTGTTAAGATGAGAAAATTCATATTGTAATTATAAAGGTTATTATTGTTGTGCATCTAATAGCAATGAATTTCAAATAGTTTATTATAGGGGTGAATATCTATATACAAAGTCTAAATTTTCTTGTTTATGGATTATGATGAAATAATGTTAAATTAACTAAAAGAAGTATGGAGAAGTATATTTTGAAGCGTCTTGTGTTAAGATTCTAAAATTGGCTATTAAATTATGTCTGATTATGTAGAACTTGTCAATTGACAAAAAATTATCAATATGAATTATTATTATTTATTTGACAATGAACAAGCAAAATATTATAAGTTAGAAATGCATAGTATCGCCCAGTATTCAATAAAAACTTTCTAAAAATAAGAAACTAAAGAAAACATACTCATATTAAAACAATGTTTGTAAGTCATAGTAATAAACTTTAAACTATTTATTAACAAACAAGAGAAAACATATTCATATTAAAACGATGTTTATGAGTCATAGTAATAAACTTTAAACTATTTATTAGAAATGTAAACTTCCATGTACATTTCATTTCTTATGGACCATGGCACATAACCAAGCAAGATAGTCTCATAAGATCCTTTAGATATATATAATACCTATAGCTCCCTTCAACAACATACATGCAAAAATAACAATAAGCATATTTGCAATTCCAATGTGCCTTCAACTAAATATTCATCACAAAATTGAATCCTCAATTTATCAAGTTCGAGTTTCTTGAAAATTAACAAGTACACAGGTTTTTGTTGGGTCTTTTGTGCACCATTTATTAAAAAAATACATTGTAGTGAAACAAATATTGTAATGCCCGCCAAAATACCCTAGAGAAATGAACCAAAATCTACAACAAAAGAAGATAATTTTTTGTTTCTTTTAAATTAATCCTCACTTCAATGCTAAAACTAACATCTAGAAATGCCACAACACCACCAATACTCACCAATGCATCATTAACTATACACATGATTACATAAACAAACATGAACATAACCATTGTAACATATTACGCAAGCGGAACAACTAATGAATCATCAACATATCTTCACAGTGAAACAATACAATGCATCTACATTCCCTAGGGTATCTCAACATCGCTACTTGACATTAAGTGAACACATGTCACATATCCATTTAGAACATCATAAGCTATCATTCTACTTGATCATTTACTTTCCATATAGCTGTGGTAACTCATTCCCTTTAGGTTCATTTAAAAATACCAACCAAATGTTCCTAATATCCATCTTTATTCATCAATCACTTAACACTTCATAAATCTTATTGCATTTAACCTTCTCCTAAATATGGAACTAGATTATTTCCTTAAGCACAACCCATCAAGAATACTATACATAGTCATATGTAAGATCATAACAGTAAGTACTTATCTACTTCCAAATAGGTATCCAAGCTATTAAACAAATTTCAAGATCATATGATTCTACAAGAATAAATACAATTTAATGTCTCAATCTCCTAATTTCAACATAGGGATTCATACTCAACATGATAAACATACATATATCATGAACCACATAGGTCAATACATCATCTTATTACAATAGCATAGTTCTTCTACATCAAGTTCTATTACATAAGAGCACATGGAGCAAGCACATAATCTCTTTTGCTACATCCCATCCTAATGCTTAATAATACAAGTTACATAGACACATATTCTTACTCCTCATTTACAAGACATCGTAATATGGTAACATCTCTAATACATAGAAATTGGCACCATAGGACAACCACATAATTTAAAGAGATATATTCCATATTCTTAGTCCCAACCGGTGTTGAGAGGGGAGGGGTGAATCAACACTTTAACAGTTTTTTTTCACAATTAAAACTTTTAACTCAAATCTGCACTAGCTTAATATTCATCAAGACACATAATTACTATAGAAGAATATGCATGCATGAAAAGATATGCAGTGACACCAAGATTTATCTCGTGGAAACCCAAATGGGAGAAAACCATGGTGTGAGTAGGAACTCACAAAATTTGTACTCTTCTGGGGTACGCCTGGTGAGGAGCCATCCCTATTAGGAGACTACAAAGACACTATTAGGTGCCACCCGGTTAAGGGATTTTGTTTAAGGCTTGTTAGTGCCTTTACCCTATTAAAGGTAGCCTAGTTAAAGGACTTAAGAACATCAATTAAGATGTCACTCGGTTAAGGGATTTTACAAAAGGGCCTGTTAAAGTCCACCCAATTAACGGATTTAAGTTGCAATGGTTAGAAAGCAACAGAAGGATGATCTGTTGAATTAGCTACTGATAGCTTGATCGGATCACAATGAGAATCATACTCTATCCACACCGATTGTGTCTGCTCTGCACAACACTGGTTTTCTTCTTATACCTTCGACTCTGCACTCTGTCGGTCCTCTGACCCTCGACTCTGCACTCTGTTGGTCCTCTGTCCCTCGGCTCTGCACTTTGTCGGTCCTCTAACCCTGATTAGCTCTGCACTCTGTCGGTCCTCTGACCCTTGGCTCTGCATGCTATCGGTCCTCTGACCCTCGGCTTTGCACTCTGTTGGTCTACCTCATACACTCTCTGATCTGCTAAATCTTTCTAGCACTTCCTCTCACTCTACTCTTCACTTTGGATCGCCTTCTATAGGATCTTCTCTTTGCAAATTTTACGATCAAGAATTTTTGAATGAACTCAAAAATACTTTATACATTTTTTGTCGTCACCTTCACGTGTTTCCTCAATCAAAGCAATCACAAATTTCAATAGATTTAGAATTCAAATCTTCCCGCTCTTGCTCTGCACGCCATGCAACAATTCTGCCAACTACTCAACCAATTCTGCCACCGCATCCCCCAAAAATAGTGACTTTTAGGTCAGGTTCAGTCTTATAAATGCGAACTAGAAAATCCGCAAGTAATCGTGGCTTAATTGCATGATAACTAAATTTGACTTCACCAAACTTTAGTTTGGCGTAGACATAAGCTCACCAATTCACCTTTTGCCACCGCAACTGAATAACTGATCACCGCTCTAAGATTTATGGTGATCACCTATCTTCCTTTTGCCTCAGCGGTGTACCAGTATACCACTGTGCTCTACATTACCAGTTCAACCTTTGATTGTCGGTTTACTATGGGGTAAACACACAAAGTTGGGTCCCAATCCCGTGGAAGTCTGTGGGTTGGGAAAAGAGCCCGCTAGAAACGGGTGCCCGATTTTTACAAATTGGGCACCTGTTTTGCTTCGGGTGCCCGAGCCATTCAAAAACGGGAGCCCATTTAGCAACGGGTGTCTGAAGCTAAACACGTGCCCGTTTTTGAAATGTATTTATTTATTTATTTTAAACCATTTTCCATCATTTTCACTGTTTCAAAAATGGGTAGACGTTTCAAAGGAGCACGGGTACCCATTTTTTTAACCCCAGCTGACCCCCCAAACCATTTTTTACCTCCTTCCAGGTATTTAGTTTTATTTTTTATATTCTGTTTTATTTATTTTTATTATTTTTCATAAAAAAAAATGTTAATTTATTGTTATTTTTTAATTTTAGTGTTTTAAAGTTTGAAAAACATTTTTTATTTTATTTGATTTCATGTTTAAAATAGTTTTTAGTTTTTAAATATTGCAAAAAACATGAATAGTAAAAACCGTAGGAAAAAAACAAAAAACAAAAATGTAAACGAACAATAAACATTAGTCACAAAAATAGACAATAAACCCTGAACAAAAAAATGAACACTAAACCCTAGATAGAAAAAAACGAACAATAAACCCTAGAAAATAAACAAACAACAACCCCTAAAAATTTAATAAATAATAAACCCTAGATGAAAATCAACAATAAACCCCCTTCTCTCTCACACACACATGTACACGTTACCATCTATGTCATTATGCTCTCTCTCTCTCTCTCTCTCTCTCTCTCTCTCTCTCTCTCTCTCTCTCTCTCTCTCTCTCTCTCTCTCTCTCAATATCTCATTATCCCCTCTCTCTCTCACAGACACACATTACCCCCTCTCTCTCTCACACACACACATTACCCCCATCTCTTTCTTTCACACGTTACCCTCTCTCTATCATTACCTAGTCTATATCTTTCAAATTATCTATTCTCTCTCTAACTTGTTGTATCTTAAATTACTTACTCTCCCTCTCTCTCTCTCTCTCTCTCTCTCTCTCTCTCTCTCTCTCTCTCTCTCTCTCTCTCTCTCTCTCTCTCTCTCTCTCTGTTTTAATCATGCGTAAAAGTCTAAATGTTTAAATTTATATTTCTAAATGTTGTATTTAATTATAAGATTCTTTTGTAAAAGTTAGATGTTTAATTTATGTTTAAATTGAACTTTAAAATGATAATGAATATGAATGTGTTTTTTTGTGTGTGTAAAAAATAGGGTTCTTAAATTTGATAATACTTTAACTATCACTATTAATCTTCACTACTTCCTAACTTAGCCCAATCTCTAAAGATATACTATATATTTACAAACATGATAACATGTCTTTTTTCTTCTTTTTTCTCTCTTTGCTTTATCCTTTTATCTTCCTCTAATAACCAATGCCTCCTTTTTATAGTAAATACCCCCCTAATAAGAGAGATAAAATGAGAATACAAAACTCCCCATAAAGGAGTAGGTCACGTGCTAATGATGAAAGATTGAAGAAAAAACATGATCCATTACTTGCAAACAACATTTTTTTTCCTTGAGGAAGAAATAAATACATTGGTGACTGGAAATGTCATGGGTAAATACATAATTCAAATCTAAATAGACTTGTGTCTCTAAAAACTTCACAAATATTCACATGTTGGAACAAAATGATGATAAAGAATCTTGTGAGGATCGAACTAGAATGAGCACCAAAGACAATATGATGGGTTGTCAATGATGACATAGCTATCATGAAAGAGGATATCAATATCCTCAAAATAATATTTAACATATGTAATCCTAAACTCCTCAAACAAGGATAATATATTCAAAATATATGAATCCCAAGTGGTCATGTTTAGAAGGTGATTAATGTCATGCTAGACTAAATCAATTGGGTTTATGAAATTGGTGATAATAATCTAAAATAATAAAAAACATTTAAGATGGATATTAGGTCTTGATAGGATGAGTACTTGAAGAATGAGACAAACCTCTAAATTGTCAAAACATGCAAGACCTATGATATAATAAATTTCCTCTTAAGTATCACCATCGAAGGGTATGTGATCTTCATCTACAAAGGGAATGAAACAATCTACAATAGGATCCTTTAGGAATGGAGAGATATGAGGGTCTCCATGGATCTCCTAAAGTCTATTCCAAAGTGTGTGGGGGAAATCAATATCCAATGCAATACACATAGAATCATGATCTTGATACTAGATCAAATCACTCCTACATGGTCAATGATGTTACACCAAGATTATATAATTTCTAGTGTTTCTAGTGTTTCTAGTTTAGGTATGAGTCCATACATAAAAGGAAAATGATTACACCACCTAAAACTTATCAAGATATCATTTTACAAAAGAATCATAGTTATCCCTTTCTAATTTTACCACAAAAGGATGAATAGAGAAACCTATGATACCTCCTCAAATAAAAAATTAAAAGATCAATAAAATCAATACATATCAAACAAATTCATCTCATGTAAGACGGTCATTTTTAAGTGCGAAGATGTCCAAGTAAATGACTAGAATGTGAAATCACAAAAAATAAAATATAAAATACGAGGGAATATTATAGAAAATGATTGTGTGATCTATGAAGATTTATGAACCACCTTTTCAATGCCACATGAAGCATGAAAAAATATATGCTCTCTATCAAAAGTTACGAGGCTTTAAATTTACATAGCTTGATTTAAGTGAAGAGGACAATAAATCACACTAGTGTCAGATTTAATAAAAATAAGAATCAAATATAGATCAATATTGGAATCACATTTTGTGGGTTGTGACTTTGAACAAGAAAATACCAATATAAAATTGAATATAAAAAAATAGAGTTTTTTTTTTGTTTTAACTCTTCCAAGAGTAGAGAACCTACTATTTATTCAAGCTTCAACTTAGTGTAGTACTACTAGTTGCGATCACTAAATCATCCAATGATTCTAGCAAAGAACACAACAAAGTAGTACATGTATTGACAAGTTCATAGATATAACTTATGACTTTAATGAATTTAGTTAATTTAACCAAAAGAGAGTAGTTGAATCGAATCATATCAAGTTGAAAATATAAAGTGGTAGCCTAATTGACGATAATGGTTAAATATTGCAAGGGTACTAAATTGTAATTCCATGGAAGTTACCTTCATTATCTAAATCAGTGGAGTCATTTATTCATTATCTATTCTCTCTCTCTCTCTCTCTCTCTCATGATTATTTTTATGATTTTGATGGAGCTTATACTAATGCATCTTTAGATGTTAAAAAGTATTGTTTGAGTTGCATGGGCATTTTTGATGTTTTATTTTGTAGAATATTTCTTATACTTTGATTTAAGTGGATAATATTTCTTAAATGATGCTTATTATTAAAATAGACCCACCTATTAATAACATTATAGATCTATGTGAGGTTGGAATAATGATACATTTGTCATTAGTGAATAACACTTAGTGAAAACACTTATTCGATTTTGAATGCTTACCGAGCTCATCACTCAGTCCACAGCCTCTACCGAGCATTCAGTAAAGCTCACCGATTAAACAGTTCAAACCGAGCAGTAAGACTGTCACCGAGCATATGAGACAAACAGCGGTTACCGAGAAGTCAGTTCTCACCGAGTCACCAGTGGTTACCGAGTGACACTATATCTACCGAGTCACCACAGCTACCGAGTTCCAAGCTACACTTCGGGACTAGTATGAACCGAGCTTCTACTCTTACCGAGAGCATGACGATGCCGAGTACTGTAGTGGACGCCGTGTATCAGAAGATCACCGAGCCAGCTTGTGGAACCGAGTATCTACCGACTCAGTAATATTTTGTTCACCTATGTAAGGCCGACTTAAGAATGAGTTTATGTTATTAATTTGTATGAGGCCGACTTTATGAAATGTAAATGTAATTATGGACGGTATATATATGTGATGTATTATACCATCTGTAGTATGTATGTAAGATGTATGTATATGCGAAATTAGAAAGAGTAGAGTAGAAACTGCATTAAGGCAGCAGACCAGAACATTTTTCGCAGAGTCAGTAAAGGAGCAGAATCGACATATCTATCTCAGAAGGAGATCAATACTCAAAGGATCTTATCAGCAATAAAGTTGTAAGTCAAGATCTACTGTTTCATCCTAACAGTTGAATCAGTTTGTAAATCCTTTTACCGGGTAGACTTAACAGTCTTTTGTAAATCTCTTGACCGAGTGCATACTTCATTGTATGTTTGTAAATCCTCTAACAAGGTGGACCTAGCAGTCCAAATTTGCTTCTAACAGGGCAGATCATCAGAAGTGATCATTGTAAGCCTTAACCGGCCAACTTTTACTGCAGTACCAAAGTTTTGTGGGTACCATCCCCACCCCAGTTTTACTTTCTATTTGGAAGGTTTCTGGGTCACCAAATCTTTGTGTTAAGTGTTGTGAATGATTATACTTTCATGCATACAGTATATTAAATGAATGAATGGTTTAATATATGCAAGTGCAGAAATGAATTTAAAGTTTTAAGAGTTACTGATTCACCCCTCCCCTCTCAGTAACTTGGTTAGTCCTGAATATTTTCAACAATTGGTATCAGAGCTTTGTGGTTCTCAGAGTAAAAGTTTGACAGCTTGAGAAAAGATCAAGACAATGGAGATATTCAGACTTGACAAAGCTATTGAGAATGAAAAGCTAGATCTGGAAATGGCCATAGCACAACTCAAAGAAGCAAGAGAACATCTTTCCCAATCCCTAAAAAGAAGAAAGGAACTAGCAAAAGAAATAAATGATCATGAGTATGTTGAAACAAAAATTGAAGATCTCTTTCCTACAAGCAGTTCAAATGAAGTAGATGAAGCAAACAATGCAATCAAAGAACTCCTAGAAAAAAATGGATTACTGCAAAAAGAAGTAAGGATGCTAAGAAGAGAACAGGAAATTCAGTCTGCAAGATTTTGTGAAATCTTGGAACAAAGGAATAAAATGCAAAATGAAATAGAAGGAAGAAACAATGAAATTGTACAGCATGAAGATCTCACCGAGCAACTCTCCAATGCAAATGAAGAGATCAGAATTCTCAAAGAACAGAATGAAAGTTTGAAAAATGAGCTAGATATTCAAAAGCAAGCAAATGAAAGGATGATGAAAACTCAAACAGACTTGGATCAATTAAATGAGCAAAATCTTCACAAACAAAAAGGTAAAGCTGGTCTTGGTTACAATGAAGAAGGTGAATCTTCCGAGCAAGGTAGCCAAAGAAATCAAAGACCTACATGCAATTACTATGGTAAGACAGGTCACACATCAAACAAATGTTGGAGCAATGGAAAGACAAGATTCAAAGGCAAATGCTACAACTGTAATCAGCATGGTCACAAGGCTAGTGAATGCAAGGAGAAACCAAAATTTGAAGGCAAATGTCACAAATGCAAGAAACAAGGTCACAAGGCATCAGAATGTAGAACAAAGACATTCACTCCAGCAGAACAAATTGTCAAAGCAATATTTGGTTGGGATTACAATACCTGGTGCAGATGTCATTATTGTGGAGAATATGGACACATTGGGATGAATTGTACAAGGCATCATCTAAGGAAGAAAGATACAACCATAAGATGTTATACATGCACTGAACTCGGACATATAGCCAAGAACTGCATGAACACAAAGAAGGTTGAAGATGAAAAGAAAGCTAAAGCTGACAACATTCGGAAACAGATGAGACAGCAGTGGGTTCCTAAATCTACCGAGCAGGATAATTCAAGCAATGGTCCTGTCACTCAAGAATTGGGTGACCCCACCATTACAAATTAGATCCATTAAAGAAGATAAGGAACTGCATTTTCAAAGCCTTACCATAAGCAGTTCCAAAAATACAAAAGCACAATCGATGAAATCAGTATTTCCGATACATACAGAAAAGTCACTTACCGAGTTGAATGTTACCGAGCATGGTAAAACTGCAGACTTTACCGAGTTAGGTCAGAAATAAGAACACCGAGTTAGGTCAGTCTTACCGAGCAATCGCTAAAGTCATTAAGTCATCTCACCTACCCACTTATCAAGCATTAATGACAGAATTTTAATAAAAAGGGCAAAATCGACTTCATTCTTCACCGCGTTATTCAGCATTCGAAGAGCTTAGGTTTTCAAAGTGCTTAAGGAGATTTAAGACGAATTTGCAGCGAAGGATCTAAAAAGAACTCGTTCCATTCAGCAATGACTTCCACTAGCACCACCAGCAGGAGCAAGGCGAAGAAGACTTCCAATATGTTAGTGAAAGGAGTTAAATGGACAGCGCCGAACTTCAAACTCGTTCCAGCGATCGCAGAATCACTCGACCCAAGTGGAGCATAGTCCAGAATTCCTTCCAAGGTACTTCTTATCAATGACATTCGTACTCATTTCAAATGCACTATTCAGGAGTTAGGGACTTTAGAAATGGACAATGCCCTAAGTCAGCTATGTGTTGACAAAACCCTAAAACCCGAGCATAGACATTTGGAAATCAAAGGTTTGACCCATATCCCACACCTACCAAGAAATTTTCAAGTGAAATGGATTAGGTATGTATTGAGCCGTGTACATGATGGGCAACTATGGTTAGATCAACCTATCTTAATAACAAAGAAGATGATTCATAGGATCACAGGTTTACCGATGTCAGACAAAGCAAAATCCACCAAAACCATAGGTCGGGACGAACTGCAGGAGTTAACTCTTGCCGAGTGGGATGGCAGAGGATTGAAAATTAACAATGTATCTGATGTTGAACTTAAATTTGGTATTATTATCATTGCATATAAGCTGTATAGTTCTAGTAGGCTAAATAGTGTGGCATGTGAGGCAGTAGACCTTGCCTACAAGGTAGTAAAGAAGAACATGGATTTTGACCTAGCAGAGGTTTTACTAACACAATTCAACAAGAACATGGACAGTATAAGGACATCAAAGAATAATCCATGCAAATTTGGTTCTTTGTTGATTTGTATATTTTTCTATGTACAAAACTTTTTCCCTTCTAAAGGCACAGTAGTATGGAGGAAGGATACTCCAATTTTGTATCAGATAAATGAGTTTATAGCAGAAATAGGTCAAAATTTTGAGACAGTAATGGATAATTATTTTGAAGAATTTAAGGACAAAATGAACAACAGGTTCAGGATTCCTCCTAAGTTGGTAAAAGATTACAAGGATGATATATGTTTCATGGTAGACTGTGATAAAGTTTACATCCAGGCAACCATACCCCGAGTGGCATGGGTAAAACCATTGCCCTATGAAATTAACATAGATGAAGCAAGGGATATAATAGAAGCCCTGATAAATGAACCAGCCATTCCCAACACCCCTGCATTTGGCACTTATGATGAGGCCAAAGCCAGAATTGAGCTTGAAATCAAGCTTCCAAAGGCCATCACCAGTACCAAGAGAAAGGCAGCTAAAGAAACAGAAGAGGAATCAGAAGAGGAAGCAGAAACACCAAAGAAGAAAGGCAAAGTAGTAATCACCAAGCCCAAACCTAGAACTGCAGTGTTCACAAGGAGAACCAGGAAAGGGCAGAAAGAAAGTGAAGTTGTATTCAGGAGACCCCCTCCTACCTTCGAAGAAAAATTGAAACAGTTGGAACAAGGATCTGGCATGTCTAACTTCAAGGCACTGAAGTATGAAAGCAGATCAGATGCAGAAAAGATGCAGATCGAGGAGCTTTTACTGAACAAAATGGGTAAATGGAAATATACCCCAGATGATATCAGTTCTCAAATTCCAAATGAGCTTCTAGTCAGGATTAGACCAAGATGGACTTCAGCAGTGCAAACTGTCAAAGACATTTATGCACAAACCTTAAAACAGTTGTTACCGAACCTGACATATAAAGAAGTAAAAGAGGCATTAAAGAAGAATGAACACCAAATGACACTTAGGTTTCATACCTTCTTAGTTCTCTCCAAGCAGATAGAAGCAATAGTAAATAATGCCACAATTGTGTGGAAAAGGATATATAATCTGCCAATGCCATCTGACCCCACGGTAACAATTGAGGGTGATAAAGATGATGAAGAGGATGAAGAGGAGAAGGAAGAAGAAGAAGCAGCTGAGGAAGAAGGTGACACGGTAATAATAGGTGATGAAGAAGACACGGTAATAATAGGTGATGAAGAAGACACGGTGATAATAGGTGATGAAGAAGATGATCCTGAACAGGTAGCAGTAGAAGTCATTGCATCTCTTCCTCACTCACTGCAGAAAGGCGTTGCATCATCAACTTCAGCCAGCAGGATTGTGAGCACAGTAGCTACATCTATTGCTCAATCCTTGCCGATCACCTCTCAGCTCCAGACCCCAACAGTTACCTCATCCACCGAGCTGCAGAGCATGTCATTATCTATCGGGATGCAGAGTGTTGCCTCTACCGAGCAACAAGTGACTTCTTCAGTCACCGAGATCACAACTTCTCCTGCAGCATGTATAGTAAGTTTTGCAACCTCTCCAGTTTTGACACATTCTTTAGCACAAATGATCACACCAATCAGCACTCTTGCATGTACATCAATTTTGGGAACAGTCGGTACATCCATGAGTCTTCATCTAGTAAATCCCATTCCAGTTATAACAGCTACTCCAACCTTATCAACCATTGTAACTACATCAAAGGGTAAGGAAGTAAGCACAGAAGTAATACAAAAGACACCTTTAAAACTTCTGCTTACCGGCAAGGCTATAGAGGATGATATAGATCTGGATAAAGAGATTGTCATTCCACAAATAGACCTCAATACTGCATCAATTGATGAAATGAGATTGATCAGCCAGTTGTTAGAACAGAAAGCAAAACAAAAACAACTAAGAAGTGAGAGAGACAGGGAATTCAACATCATAAACGGTGCAAAGACCATTCTCACAGATGCCTTAGGTATAAAAGTTGATCCCTCTCAACACATTTTGCTACAACTCGAAGAGGCTGTGAACAGATTCAATGAGGACTCATCAGGAGAAGAGAAACTGATAGAAAGAACCGAGAAGAAATTTGATAACAAGGTGCTTGAGCACATTGCTCAGCAGATAGCAATAAAACAAGTTGAATTGACCACTATTTTGGCCAAGTTAGAAAATTCTTTTAATAATGTAACTTCATTTTGTGCAAAGTTATGTGATGTTACCGAGTTCACAAAAGGAATCAGAGATCAACTGAAGAAAATTGATGATGATCTGAAAGTAAGTGCACAACAGTTGCAGCTTGACCCCAGCTCAAGCTCAACTCACCATTCAAACATCAGATTCCTATTAGATAAGCAATCAGAATTGCTCAGGGAAGATGCAAGGATCCGGTCTACATTATTAGATATTCAGAATATGATCCTCCCTAACATGGATACAATGCAGAAACACATTACACATTCCAAAACATTGATCCATGATAACAGTTTTTCAGTTGCAGAGCATGTAATTGAACTATCAGCCAAAATTCAAGTTGCATTGTCTATTTGCACAATTTTGCAAGAAAATTGGGATAAGACCTTGGCTCATATCAAACAAGTACACTCAGAGTTTATCTCACACTTTAATATTTCTATTTGAGTTATCTATTCTTTGGCATTATTGTCAAAAAGGGGGAGAATGTAAATAACAATTGGTATAGAGATAAGTGTATAGAATCATATGTATATTCTATGGGGGAGTTATGTACAGTGAGATATACAGGTATATACAACAATCTACAATTGGTATCAATTTTGAAGAATCAAGTCAGCATGACAGATTCATTTTTGTCTCATAAGTGTTTTTGTCACTAATGCCAAAGGGGGAGATTGTTGGAATAATGATACATTTGTCATTAGTGAATAACACTTAGTGAAAACACTTATTCGATTTTGAATGCTTACCGAGCTCATCACTCAGTCCACAGCCTCTACCGAGCATTCAGTAAAACTCACCGATTAAACAGTTCAAACCGAGCAGTAAGACTGTCACCGAGCATATGAGACAAACAACAGTTACCGAGAAGTCAGTTCTCACCGAGTCACCAGTGGTTACCGAGTGACACTATATCTACCGAGTCACCACAGCTACCGAGTTCCAAGCTACACTTCGGGACTAGTATGAACCGAGCTTCTACTCTTACCGAGAGCATGACGATGCCGAGTACTGTAGTGGACGCCGTGTATCAGAAGATCATCGAGCCAGCTTGTGGAACCGAGTATCTACCGACTCAGTAATATTTTGTTCACCTATGTAAGGCCGACTTAAGAATGAGTTTATGTTATTAATTTGTATGAGGCCGACTTTATGAAATGTAAATGTAATTATGGACGGTATATATATGTGATGTATTATACCATCTGTAGTATGTATGTAAGATGTATGTATATGCGAAATTAGAAAGAGCAGAGCAGAAACTGCATTAAGGCAGCAGACCAGAACATTTTTCGCAGAGTCAGTAAAGGAGCAGAATCGACATATCTATCTCAGAAGGAGATCAATACTCAAAGGATCTGATCAGCAATAAAGTTGTAAGTCAAGATCTACTGTTTCATCCTAACAGTTGAATCAGTTTGTAAATCCTTTTACCGGGTAGACTTAACAGTCTTTTGTAAATCTCTTGACCGAGTGCATACTTCATTGTATGTTTGTAAATCCTCTAACAAGGTGGACCTAGCAGTCCAAATTTGCTTCTAACAGGGCAGATCATCAGAAGTGATCATTGTAAGCCTTAACCGACCAACTTTTACTGCAGTACCAAAGTTTTGTGGGTACCATCCCCACCCCAGTTTTACTTTCTATTTGGAAGGTTTCTGGGTCACCAAATCTTTGTGTTAAGTGTTGTGAATGATTATACTTTCATGCATACAGTATATTAAATGAATGAATGGTTTAATATATGCAAGTGCAGAAATGAATTTAAAGTTTTAAGAGTTA
This sequence comes from Cryptomeria japonica, assembly GCF_030272615.1. NCBI lineage: Eukaryota > Viridiplantae > Streptophyta > Pinopsida > Cupressales > Cupressaceae > Cryptomeria > Cryptomeria japonica. Next base: position 43,605,060 of record NC_081410.1, on the reverse strand, counting down.
CTGATTCACCCCTCCCCTCTCAGTAACTTGGTTAGTCCTGAATATTTTCAACAGATGGAACTTATACTAATGCATCTTTAGATGTTAAAAAGTATTGTTTGAGTTGCATGGGCATTTTTGATGTTTTATTTTGTAGAATATTTCTTATACTTTGATTTAAGTGGATAATATTTCTTAAATGATGCTTATTATTAAAATAGACCCACCTATTAATAACATTATAGATCTATGTGAGTTTCCTTTTTTTATATTTAAGTTGCTAAATTGTATTTAATTATGTTTTTTTGGAAGGTGAAATGTAAATTAAATAGTTTGTAATTGTAAATTTTCATGTTTGTATATATATGTAGATTATTTTCATAAAATGGATGAGTTTGAGATAGATGAGCTATTAGGTCTAGCACCACCTCCACCTCCACCCGATCAGTTGAGGCAGACAATTAGGACAAATATTGATTCTTTGATTAGAGATATCCATACTATTAGACATGAGCCTCATCCACCTCTGCAGTTGTTATGCCTTGCAGATAGTATGCAAGGGATTGTATAGTCTATATAGGCTTTAGATAGCGAGCTAGATAGCTATCGTAGTTGGCAGGAGGGATTGCGTGCATTTTACGCTGATGGCCTAACATACAAATAAGTCAATGAATTAAAAATAACAAAAATGGATTTGAAACAATATTTTGTGAACCCTAAGACGAGTGAAGAGATAGATCTGAAGAAGCCACGGATCTCAATTCGATGGTGTAGGCACCCAAGCATAGCTAGACACTTTTTTTGACCATCCACCACACTCCAATCATGAGGTCCCAATGTATTTTTTGAAGAAATTATGGGCCGAATTTGAATTGGGCAAAAATCCCAATTACTTTGATATTAGATCATTTCAGGGGTCCGGAGAGGCATGCCCCAGGATAGCCTAGGAGAAAAATTGAGCAACAGGGTTAGAAACCGTGTGCGCGATTATCCATTGGTTCCTCTTCCGTCACCAGTTGTTCCAGCACATGCCCATCATCGAGCAGTGGATTCTGCTCTAGGTTCATTGAGTGCCATGTCGGTCAATTTGGTACAGCAGTTGCGCGAGGTGATGGCTACCCCCATCTTAGCACATGTTTGCACAAGCTGTGGGGATGTATGTACGGGTCCATAGAGTGAGACTGCCCCTAGAGGAGATGGTGATTTTGATGATGCTAATGCTGCCCATGGTGGTTATGATGATGTCGAGGAGGCTGCACATGCTGATGTTGTCTCTTCATATGTTGATCTCCTGTGGGCAGACAATGATCAGTCTACAGAGGTACACATTTATTTATATAATTTATAGTGCAATATTAAATTCCTTATATATACACATATGAACCATAACATGAGTCTTTTTTTTCTGAACAGAGGATGGATCATACCATGTCATTGAGGAACCAACATCATGTTACCTCAATACCTAGAGATGTTGGTGCCCCATTTACGGTATGCACTTTCATCTAGATACATTGTATTGATATGTACATTTAAAATAAATAATATTTTTTTTAATGTAATGATGAGTATGATATGTTTTTTCAATTTTGTAGGGTGCTTCGTGTAGCACCGAGGTGGGTAGTTCTTCACATGACCCATGGACCGCTGAGGCTCAGCCTCATATACCACTAGTATGTTTTTCATCCATTAATTTGAAGTGTTTATATGCTTACTAATTTATGTACAACTTTGATTCATGTTTGTTATTTTTTGCAATTGTAGGTTTTTGGATTGTTTGATGGTGCATCACATGTATGCCTTCGCCCATCAGTTACTTTGTCTGCATCACATGTATGCTTTTCTGCGATAATCTTGTAGTCTATATATATTTTATAATTTATGTATATATACAAGTTTGATTCATGCTTTATATATGTTGTTAAGGTCGATACCACTACTAGTATTGGTATGGCTATGGGATTGAGCCAGATGCAACCATCGAAATTGTCATTTGCGATGATGATTAGAAAAATCTTTTCTAATGTTTTTATACTGTGTACCTGGCTTTTATAGGGATTATCAAAATTGATGTACAATGTTTTTTTTTGCAGGACTTGACTAACCACTTTTCTTGTACAGGAGGGTGGAGACACTGATACTGCATAGGAGGGCGGAGACACTGATATTGCACACACACAGGATGGTGCATCTCAGGACCACATGCAACGGGATGATTCATCTCAACCACCTTCACGTGAAGTGAAGAGGACTGCAGATGAGATGCACGTGAGTTCTTAGATTATATATTTTAGATCATGTCATGTTATTGTATTATGGACTTTTTATGATGACACTTGTTATGTTATCTTGGGACTTGTTATTATGTGATTATATATAGGACTTGTTATGTGATTATATATAGGACTTGTTGTTATGTGATTATATATAGGACTTTTTATTATGTCATTTCGTTGTTATTATGATATCAGGTCGTGTTATGTGATTTGGCACACTCTAGTGATTATATATGTGATGTTGTTTTGTTATTATGTTATTTAGACTTGTTTTAATGTCATTTCCTTATTATTATTATTTTTTCAAGACTTGTTATTATGTCATCAGGAATTGTTATGTGATTGTATATAGGACTTTTTATTTATGACTTGTTATGTGATCTATTTATGACTTTATATTTTAACATTGTGATTGATCATCTTATAGTGCAACAATTTATAATTCAATAAAATAATTATCCCAATTTACAATAACATCCTATTCTTAAAATAATAATTAAATCAAGAACTTACAATTAATCTATGAAGAGATTACGATAAAATAAATATATCATAAAAAATTAGAATTCAATTGTAACACAGTTACAATATGCACAAAACAACATTAAGAAGAAGATAACTAATACAATGTTGTTTATGAAACCAAAATTGTATCAAATGTAGACAAATACAATGTTAAAGGGACAAAGAAAAATAGTTATCATGATTAAATATAAAAGAGTTCACACAAGTAACACAAACTTACATGCATATAAATTTGATATGAAAATTATGAAAGGATTATTAATTATGAATTAATCTCATATCTAGGAATCCAATAGATTGATGGAACTAAGGCTAACCAAATTATTAGGAAGGTTTGAAGAACATTATTCAATGATTTGCTAAGCTTTGTAAATTTCCTAGCCCTTGATGTTTGAGTGATGCAAAATTAGATGTCATAGACATTTGATTGGAAGTAGACATAGATTTCTTGTCAATTTCTTTTTGATATGCATAATTCTTTTGACATTTTGAAGGGTTGGAATAAGTAAAGGAAGCCCTGCTATATGGAATAATTACATTGAAAGATGGTAGGTGAACATTGTGACCTCCTTTTCCATAATATAATTCATGTATATAGCTATAACAAAGCCAATGGGCAATGAGTGTGTAACAACCTCGAATGCAAAATGTGTAATAGAGTAAGAGCTACAAACATAGTATCCACTTTCCTCTTAAGTTGACCACACTACTTTACTAGTGTATTGAAGGTTTATAAGTGCTGATAGTAGTGGTATGAAAAGCATGGATAGAATGGAGGATGGCTAAAGAGAGTGAGAGATAGGAGGCAATAGAATGGTAGTAAAATAAAAAATCACACTATAAATATAGATTTGTCATACAATGATAAATATAGTTGTCATATTTTAGACATAATTCTATCTTTGAACTTACAATTAATCTATAAAGAGAATATGATAAAATAAATATATCATAAAAAATTAGAATTCAATTGTAACACAATTACAATGTGCACAAAATAACATTAAGAAGAAGATAACTAATACAATGTTGTTTATGAAACCAAAATTGTATCAAATGTAGACAAATACAATGTTAAAGGGACAAAGAAAAAAAATTATCATGATTAAATATATAAGAGTTCACACAAGTAACACAAACTTACATGCATATAAATTTGATTCAACCTAATGTACCATCTATATCCTCTCTCTTCTGCAATGTGTCTATGATTGCCTCATGCTCTTCTACTGAAAGTGTCCACAATACCTTATTAGTAGGTCTACCTTTGTATCTTTCTAATTTGATGTTTGTTGCCACCACCAAATGAGAATAGTGTATAATCTTCTTTTTTGATTGGTAGTCTTCATAAGCTGGTAAGTCATTCCTTCTTGTTAAGTATTTGCATAGCCATGTGCCAACTATCACAATAGACCCAACTAAATACTGAAAACCATCATCATCTACTTGATCACATATCAACTTTTTCTTAGGTTCTACACATCTAGCTAGCCAATACTCAACCTGCTCATCATTGTCCTCATGTGCAACAACAACATATACATTTCCAAGAAAACAAATTTAAGTACATGTAGAAATAAAACTTGTTAGAATTTATAATTCATATATGTAATCATAAATTATATGACAATACATAAAAATATATAATTTAAAGTTATAAACAAGAAATTGAATTTAATTACCAGGTTGTATGAGGTTTGAAACACGATCATAATCTTCTGATGCAAATGCATGATCTAAGTCTTCATTTCTTATAACATCTTCATATTGTGTCTCACTAGGTGTTAAGGATTTGTGTTGCCATTCTTTGACCCATTTCGTATTCTCGCATTCTTCCCATTGACTTGCAACACAAAATTGACAAAAACATGCAAGCTCTCTAGTCCATATAGTCCAAGTGTTATAATTAGAACTCTTAAATGAATGTCATCTAGCTGACCCATTGAATGTATCACAATCATATCTTAGAAGGATATTCTCCTCTTTAACTAGCCATAAGAAACATCTAATTGTAGAGTTCTGACTTGATCCTATGAATAAATTTCCACTACACCAATCCACAATTGCACTTGCATTTTTAAATTTAGCCTTTTCCTCGAATTTGAGTTGCTCTCTGCAAAGGGCTCTCTTAATACATGCACCGACACCGTCATGTTCTCCTTTCCCGTGTCCAACCTCAAAAAAACTCCACATGTGTTTGATATTAGTTTTCTTATGAATCATACTCAACCAATAAAACATTCTAGCATTCTTGAATTGCCCTGTGCAATTATCAGACCATATTAGATGTTGTGTCATCTGAATTTCTCTCTCCCTCAAATTCTAAAAAAGGGTCTTGAAGCAATACTGGACAAACTCAGATGAGTGTAATTTATTATCACTCATATAGAAATGGTACTCTCTCAAAATTTTGTGATCCTCTTCTATACTATCTGGTGCATGCCTATAGACAATATGGACAAAAATTGATACTTGCACTGAATTGTAGTATTATGATTGGACCTCATCATGTGGTGCAAGCGTGTAGTTCTCTGCAAAGTCAACAACCGAAAGTATACTACCAACAGGAAATGTATCCTTACATATTCGAAACTGACCATCGAGCCATCTAGCATTTTGAGTGTGTTTAACATATTTAGGTATGATGTTACTCTTAAATTCATTCATAAATGCATGAACACTAACTTTTTCAGTGATTAGATCGCATTGTTTTCCAACCTTTCCATCCTTCAGTGGATACTCAACAATTTTAAATCTTTTAACATCAACTAATTTTTGTGCAAAATCATTTGAAAGATTTTAATGCAAGCATTCATCCAACAATGCAAGATTGCCACATATATCACATACACCGGAAACACATGCATTGAAAAGAAAATTTTGCTCATTTAGTGGGTTGCAAAACAAACTTGATATAAACTCCTTTATAGTTTCAGGTGGTATATTTATACCACATTCTTGGAACATTCCATTACTATGTATGGTAACACATATATATCGAAATACATCATAATGGTAGCAAAATTGAACATGAGTTTTACAACATGTGACTCTTTCCTTGTTAATTCGAACATACCAAGGTTTACACTTTTCAAAAGACCTTTGACAAATGCTAATAGTCAACACCTTATCATCCAAAAAACTTTTGTACAATTTAGTTTGAGTCATGTCCAATAGGTGTTTTGAATGTGGATCACGAATTTTTGACCCAACTCTTAATTTCAGAACATCTCTAACATTAGGTGATACTCTTGTATTATCGTGCCAAAAATTTTTGATCAAATTTTTGACTTCACCAGTAAGTTTCATATCAGACCTTGGTAGTCTACCACGAAAAGTCCACAATTTGTTTGCCGAATCACTTTCAAAATTAACTCTTCTTTTTACAGCTCTTGACAAAGTTTTATGATGAATATTAAGATATCCACTTATGTTACTCATCATTATTTTATTAGAAGTTGTTTGGCTTACTAAAGTTGTTGTTATTGCCCGTCGTGCCGCATTTTAATCTTTAGAATGACTTTTCTTTCCAATTGTATCAAAGGCACTAGCAACAGTCGATACAACTTGTTTTAAAGACTCATCATTCTTCTTGGGTTTGACATAAAAGTCTAACTTCTTCATCACTTTTCGCATTTTAGTCATTTTAATTAGTTGTACCATTAATTGACATTGAAACCCAATTTTCTTATTATAAAAATGTCTAAACAGTCTATTCGCATGTGTCCTAATCTGTCTCCATGAAGCCAAGCCAGGAAGGTTGTCTAGTACATCACTTTTAATTTCAAAATTTTCATTCGTTTGATTATCATTCAAATATGTTTCATTTTCAATTGGTGTTTCCATGTCTACATACACATTATTGGTTTTAGTTGCAGGTGGATTTTCAATTTTATTTGGAGTTTCAAATTCGGTTTCAATTTCAGTTTCAAGTTGGGATCTAGTTTCATTTGGGGTTTCAATTTGTATTTCAATTTCAGTTTCAACTTGGGTTCTAATTTCATTTGGGGTTTGATTTTCAATTGGAATTTCATTTAATAAGTAACCCGCTTCTACTAAATCACCAATTTCTTCATGAGAAAAAAACATAGGGCTGTGAAGACGTACATGTATCCAATAATGGATTAGAAGATGCACCTGAATTAAATGGTTCTATTGTGTTTCCTTCGTCAACATTTATGGTCTCATTTATGTTCTCCTCTTCTGAAACGATTGTGGAACTTGAAGCTCCTTGTCTCATTCTTGATCTTCTCTCTCGTTGACGCATTGCCTCCTTCTCCCTATTTGCTACAATCTCCTCAGTTGTCAGAACCTTCATTTGCCTCTTCCTGCATTGAATTGATCCCATGGCTACACCAAATTTTGAATTCGAATCGATCTCCTTACCAAATCGACAATAAGACAAACAAAGAGAATGATTAATCAAAACATTCTCTTTGCAGATCGTACCTGTCAGGCAATGACTGGAAAATCATTCAATCATTGGGATTTGTGCTTGTGGGCCAGATTCTGGCCCAATGGATCTTTTCAGAAACGTGCGCCCATTATTTAATGAAATGGGTGCCCGTTTTTAAAAACAGATGCCTGTTTCGCTTTCAACGGTACAAAGCGAAATGGGCGCTCGTTTTCTGAATTTAAAAAACGGGAGCCCATTTGTTAAAATTAGGGGCGGGAAACAACCTTAGCATTTTTTTATGCTTCAGGATAGGCTTGGTCCCACCAAGCCTATGCTTGGACGTCCAAAAATATGACTAAGCTAAAACAACATCATATTTCTACCTTGGCCTAATTTTTTGAGGGCCTTTCTGATTGAATTTTTTGATGAAACGAAAACCCATTAGAGTTTTCAGCGTCCTGATTTCAGAAATGTAAATTTCATAGTGATAAGATTATTTTTACTATTTTTGTATTATTTATTAATCAAAAGTGGAACCTAAACCTAAAATACCAAGGTTCACTAAAACTTTAATAACTTTTTTGTTTTTAGGATTTTAGAAAAATAAGTTATGACATCAATCTACATACAATTCTTTTGAATATTAAAAAAAAAATTGAAAATTTTGAAATTTTCATCACATTATGGTGGTCGTACACCCGATGTTCTGAAAATATACTTTATTGTCAGTTAAAAATTAATAAAAAAATATATTCAATAAAAAAATAAGCAAAAATATTCTCATCAATATTTGGTGTCTTAGGTATCATTTCCCAGAAGGATTTGCAAAAGTTCATTTATTTGCATAAAAAAAGGGTGGTTGTACACATGTGTGGTATGGTCCCGAAACAGGCATTTTGAAAAACTGGTTTTTAAACATGCCTACTAAAAAGGGATTTCTAGCATGTGGGTATTAAAATAAATTACATATTTGAAAAGTAGACTCTGAGCACTACATTTTCTATTAATGAAGTTTTTTGAGATTCAATCTCTAAGGGCATCAAATTTTGACATCAATCGACAAAAAATTTGAAAAACAGAGAAAACACTTCCACTTTTTGCCCAAAACTGGGACTCAACTTCTTGCAGCCACCTTATGCTTACATCAAGTCTCTAATCATGTTTGCCAATGAGGTTCCGGTTTCCATACAACCTCAAGCCTTCTTTCCTAAGTCACCTTTTGTGGCTTCATCATCATCAGAATGACCAACCTGAAGATCTGACCTCAACACCGACCTTTTTGAGTGATAGACCGGTTAGCTTAGTCTATCTTCCCTTGAGCTGATTGAAACTTTGGTCATATGTCTCTTATGTTGTTTCCATGTGTTTACAAGTCAACACTTTTACTATTGAGATACACCACTCCATCGATACCACTTCTCCGATCAATGTTAGATATCAATGACAAATATTAGCTCATATACCGGTTCTCTGGATTGACCAGTTTTGTCAATGCCAACACATTGAACCCACAACTACTCCCATAACTTCCATATCTCAAAATAAATAAAATTGGAGATCAAAATCTTTCAAATCAAGGAATATATGATAATTGTCATAACCACTACCACCAACAAGATATACACAAGACATAACATTCATATCTATAAATCATTTAATTCCTTTCTAACTAAAAGTAACATCTTCAATAGATTATCCATTTACAACAATCTTATTCAATACATTTCATTATGAATTCATCCTACTATATGTTCTATAACACATGTTCTCAATACGTTGATTACATAGTCTTCTTTACATTTACATCTTTCATATCACATGATATCAATTCTAATTACAAAGAGATGCTCCAAGAATCCAAGCACATGATGAAATATTGAAGATCCAAATCCACACACGCTAACATCCGAGAAGAATATCTCAATGGTAGAAGGCATCAAACCACCCGACCATGTGGAACCAAATAGGAACCACCCCCCTGTGCTAGGAGATGACAAAGGTTCCAACTCACACTCAAGACCTAAGCTGACACCACAAGACTCCAACATAGGAAATATAATATCAAAACACATCACATGGCTAAGTCAAAGCAATCAACCTCCAAAGGCACATCAACAAATCAAGGCATATGGACAATGGACACATGTGGGGTACAATTTTATCACATGCTAACCTCATGTGGCATCTATCTCGACCTTGGAGTCACTTAAGGGAGATCAGGTATACCGCTCCAACAGTCTTCCCAATCTAGGATCCTGAAACCCTCTCCCCGGGTCCATCCAATTGGGGCATACAAAATCATATTCTTTATCTTGATTAGGTGAATTCCTAAATACCCAAACCACTAATCATTTATTATTAATATTTTATCACTTGCAATTAAACCATAAGCTCTTCATGTGGTTCCATCAAGTCTAGACCCCCTCCTAGAGGCCTAATGCTCACGACCTTGGTCCACACATGTAAGAGCCCACTCTCCCAACCATGGACCATAAACATAGGGTAATACATAAACACAAGAACATCACTATTGCAACATGAAGCTCAACATAGAATGAATAACAAGGATCATAAATCCAACAGCATAAAAGATAACCATCATCATGGAATCCAAGAGCCACTTATCAAAAATCAAGTCATAAGCTCAAATTGCCAAGTTGCAAAAATGAAGAAACCCTCAAGAATATCAAATACTCATAAATAAGGGAAATACATGAATCCAACAACATAGAATACTCCTCCACATCGAGGCACAACATATCATCCTGTTGGAGCCGCACATAAACCTCCTCAACAACAAGGATACACTCAACTTGCTAGAGCAACATAACAATACCTCAATGGACAAGTGCAAACCCACTTGCCGGAGCCAAAATGGATTCATACATATCACAAATGAATATAATGGTGCCCAAAAATCATCAAAAGTAACAAGACATAGCCTCTGGAGTCAAAATCCATCAAAACCAACAAAACCCAGAAGCAAAAATAGTTCAGCGCATGCAAGCTGAAGAATGGCACATTGGGGGTGCAGAATGGAGAGTACGCCCCAAACATTAGCGCATACTAGGAAAATATTAGCGCATAGAAGATAAAAGCAAAAACAAAGAGTTCTGGGTTGTTTGTGGCTAACAGGTGTGCCCAGGTTTGGGCAAAGGCACAATCAAGGTCTGAGATTGACCCAGAAGACACTAAAAATCCATCACGAAGGCAAAATAGAGTTTGCATAAAAACATTACTCCCAAACATCCAAGGATTCTAACCTCAACTGGCAAAGACTGGCATAGGGAGAGATCATAGACAAGCAACTCCTGATCAAAACAATCCAAAATGATATTGGACACTAAGAGGTCCTTTTATAGGGAAGTAAGCGAAAACAAAGCCTCAATCATAACAAAATAAATGCCACAAGCATCACATGGGAAAATATAGAAAACATGATACAGTAACCATTTACATTCCTGGCAATGCAGAAATGAAAGCATATGTTGTGAACGGGAATATAACCCCATGAAATTTCCTTTCAATAAACAAGTATTATGCAATTAATATTTTCCCAAAAACCCCAAACAATCCTTGACAAACACTAGCAAACAATCTTTCCTAGAAAATCCAAATCTGAGAATAAAGCAATCAAATCCAACCTGGAAAAGAAGCAATGGTAATGAAAATCCGATGAAGAAAGCTCCAAATCCAACAAGCTCCAAATGCAAACCAAAAACCAAGTCAAAATCCAAATCCTTCAAGAAAATCTGGAAATTTCTCCCGAAATCTGGAACCTCCTGTGAATACACAAGAAGCTGAATATATTCAAAAATCAAAGCAAAACCATATAAAATCTCCACCAATCAAAATATTCTATTATACTATATATTATACCTACCTTTACATAATTCGAGGGAGGTATTTATTAAATATATTTTTATTTACCTACCTTCCCATTCAACCAATCAAATAAAAGGGTAGGTAGATTATATTAATTAACCAAAGGGGTAGAAAAATAAATAATTAATAAATAGTTTATTCACTCCATAATTAATTATTATTTACAAATAACAGTATAACCAAAATGCCACATGAGTTAAATAATTATGAATAATAATATTCATTCAATAATGGAATACCAATGCATAGGTAAAAATAATATTAATTAATTAAATATCAATTATTAAATAAATTATAATAATAAGGAATCAAAAGACACCATAAAAATAATTAAAATAAAATAAAGTAAAACAAATATAAAATTCCTTTAATCAACATTGAATAAAAACTCAATTAAAATAAAAGTAATTAAACATTAAATAATAATTAAACCTCAATTAAACATTGAATCAAATAATAAAGTAAATCAATAATTAAACATTAATAAATTAAAATAAATATTAAATAAATAATCACACATCACCAACTAGGGATATCATAGACTCAAACATCATACGCCAAAGGGAAAAGAACACAACTCAAGACTCTAACCTCAACTTACGTCATGGCACAAATGACAAGGTACACAACTTAGACCTAGAGTGTGTGAGGGAAACTATGTCATCTCCGACAACTTGCCATTGGGATAAAGACATGCTCAGACCTGTGAAGCTAGGTGGAGTTGGTGTCTACAAACCTGCATCAAACACTAAACACAACATATACAATACATATGCATTAAAATAAATAGACAAGTGATAGAGAATCATGACGACATATCATGCTCGCAATGAGAGATATGAAATCATCTCTACTCACGAAGACAGTCACACAATAAATCATCAAACATTGCATAAAATCATAAACATGGAATAGGGTTAGTATCAACACATCATCATAAGTCATATAATCCACATGAGCAATGATCACATTAGAATCCATAAATCAAGTAAACCCATCCATCCACCAAGGTGATTCTACATATTAACATCCATAAGAATCATCAAATGTCATATATCATACAATATGTCTAGCATCATCAATCATATGAATCTCCAAACATAACAGGTCATATCAAATAACTTAAATCCACATAAAGTAGCTAGCATCATTGATACCATCTAGGATAGTAACAAAGTCATAAGTAACCACCTAAGCATCAACCATTTGACAAAATAGGTCTATCAATATGTAAATCAAAATGTAAGTCTAGGAAAGGCACTACAAATATTGGGAGACAAAACACAAATAAAAGCTAGATTGATTAAAGAAAACACAACTTTACTATAAGTCACCAAAAGAATAAGTTCGAGTTGAAAATTTTGAGATAATAAACAATTGCATGACCCAAAAACAAAGGCACATATACAAGATTTGATACAACCATTATCAACACATATTGGGAAATATCCAACACTTTTTTCCAAGATGGTGTTGAAATCTACATGCAATATCCTATAATTACATAAATGTGGGTAATCTACTCTATTAACGAACATATATGAAAATGGATAATCTAAATTAAAAAATAATGTACGCAATTGCTAAAAGAAAAATCGCATCAACAAAGCTTGTGATAACCAACATGGTGAGTATATTAAATAAAAAAAAACAACATACCAACTATATTATAATACATTTGAAAAATTATCACAATGAAAAAATAGTATGTCATCATGTTCCTTGCTATACATAATATATTAAAAAAAATGTTGCCCCAATAGCAAGTGACCAAATATAGATCCCAATCTTTCATAAAGATCACAAGATATCCACCTATCTAAGACCCAAACATTTAGGCTTCCAACCACTTATTTTCTTTGTCATTGCATGCTCCCTCATGAATAATGATGAAAACATCTATACACTAGCACTTGCACCAAAGCAAGGTGCAATGGTTACGCTCATAGTAAAATATACTTTCAATAATATATTGGAGGGTATAAAACCACAAAATGTAAAAACTACATTCATTAGTGATAATTGTTTGTAATGTAAACAAATTGGTTTTAAAAGATAAAAAATATAAATATAAATAAATGCAAATTAATTTGAAAATATAAGGATCATTCCTTACCATCTTTGCCATGTCATCCAAGTTCAAATTTGCTACTACCTCTTTACCACATAAATTGAGAAATTCATGTCATGACTTAAGAGTCATTTGGTAAGTGTTTGGTAATCAATTACAAATCAAAGAAAAATAAAATAAACAAGCATTGTTAAGCATACATGTGGTTGAAAAGTGACAAAGAACCATATATAGACTATATCTATATATTCATTGTAGTCTTCATAGTGTGATAAAATTAATCTTCGAAATACATTAAAAGTGGAAGTATCTATTATAAATGGGCTCAAAATATGTTACATTTCAAGCGAGGAATCTAATGTCAATTTTTTACATATTTAATATTTTCTATTGATGAAAATATAATAAGAAAGATATCATGTTTTCTACATTGATTGGATCGCTATCTATATTAAATGACAATAGAAGAATCTTCTAGTAAGATGACAAAATAAATGCATACATGAAAAAGAATTTATGGTTCATTTTTATTAACTTGTGGAAAGCACAAATTAAAACAAAAATAAACATATTTAATATTGTATTACATAAAATAATAATTAAATTTATAATAACCATTGACCATTGTAACACAAACCTTTTCTTGAACCATACATAGAATTGGATACGCTCAATTGATAAAGTAGTAGAAATTTACCCAATAATCAAAAGAAAATTCTCAAATAAAATACAAAACCTCCAAAAAAATGTCATTTTTTTTTTCTCGCACTTGCTCAATATAGAAGATCCCAATTAACACTCAACCTGTGGAACCTCCCAAATTTTGTATTAATCTTTCAAAGATAGTCTTCAACAACAACTACTTTGTGAACAACTCTAAATGCCAGTTCGTTGGATTTACAAAACTTCAATTCAATGTTACCATTTTCCTCAAGTTCTTGTTAGATAATGACAACAATTGTTGGTTAATGATAACAAAAGAAGACAGTAGAAGTTTCTAATTTTGTCTTACCTTTAGAATATAATTTTTTCTTATGATAAAGTTACATGATTTGATTAATGCAATTAAGGAGTCCATGTGGAAATGTTCCTAATTACTTTAATGGAATTAAAGAGGTTATTTCTATGTTGGATGTTGATTCTAATTTAGAGATATTCTATGTATCTTTGTTGTTATGAAGGCAATGGTGAGGGAAAAAAATATGAATTGTAGATTGCAAGAGCAATTGATAAGATGTTGTAAATTGCAAATTTAGATTGTAAAAGCGATAGCAACATCTGATAGTGATAGCTAGCTATGGAGTTTGTAATTGTTTTCTCTAAGCAATAATAATACTGATACCCTTACCCCATGGATGTTTCCTTGATGTTTTGTCAAGGTTTTACCACGTAAATCAACTTTTTGTGTCGTTCTATTATTTCATTTGATTCTCTTTATTATTTCTTTGCAACTATTTGTGTTGCAATACTTAACTATTTGGGTTTTATGCTTCCATATTCACAATGAGTGGTATCAGAGCGATTATTTTTGCAGCAATTGTATTAGGATTTGGTGTTGAGTTTTGCAACATCAAATGACAAAGGTTTTGAATGCAAGGTTCGAGGTGGAGAAATTTAATGAAAATACTGCATATTTAATATTTCCTATTGATGAAGATATAATAAGAAAGATATCATGTTTTCTACATTGATTGGATCACTATCTATATTAAAAGACAATAGAAGAATCTTCTGGTAAGATGACAAAATAAAGGCATACCTGAATAAGAATTTACGGCTCATTTTTATTAACTTGTGGAAAGCACAAATTTAAACAAAAATAAACATATTTAATATTGTATCAAAGTGAATAACCATTGATCATAATAACACAATCCTAAGTTCTTGAGTTGTACATGGAATTGGATATGTTCAATTGATAAAGCAGTAGAAATTTACCAAACAATTGTGCAATCCAAATAGAAATACGTTACTCCACAAGTAAATTTTACCAAATAATCAAAAGAAAATTCTCAAATAAAATATTAAATCTCTTTCAAAATGTCAAAAAAAAAGTTCCCCACTTGCTCATCCCAGTTTATACTTGACTTGTTGAAACTCCCAAATTTTAAATCAACCTTTCAAAGATAGTCTTCAACAACTACTTCGTGAACACTAAATGCTAGTTCGTTGGATTTACAAAACTTCAATTCAATATAACCATTTTCCTTGAGTTCTCTGCCATAGTAACAGTATGTATTTTTTCATAAATCTATGTCTGTATGATCATATAAGATTGGATTTTCTATCAACACAATTGAAAATATATTAAACTACTTGTTTCTAGATTAGATTGTGTGTATTTTTTTTGCATCAATGTTTGAAATCACACTCCATGATCTATCATCATAATGCTACAGAGCATCAATAAATTGATAATAATCTTGTCACGAAATGATAATGATCGCCTTTCTTCTCATACTTTGCTCACCGAGATCATAATATGTATTTCTATCCAATCTAGAAATAGTAGATGAGGCATACCAAATACCAGTAGAACACAATTCGTATATAGTTAGACTATACAAACATCCTAAATTTAGAAAAGGTCATCTATTTAGTATTTTCCTATTGTTTATGTCAAAGAACAGAGGCAAGCCTAATTAAATGTTTCAACACTTTGAGAGATCAGAATGGGATGAGTTGTGTTTGACACATATTACACGAATATGACATAATTTTGAATGTTGATTAGTGCAGACGATAAATGGGCTCTGGCTATGCAGCCAGAAGAATACCCCTAGCTGCCTGCATGCCCTCCCCCTATAATCTGCACGGATCTGTGGGCTCGCAGCCCTCTGTCAAATCAATGCAGCCCATTCAATGTTATGTCTGGTCATAGCTACATCATTCAGCGTCTAGACTGGAAACCATGAAGAAATTTGTCAAACAGTTGGCGTGCATTGTCTATGCTTCCGCATTTTGCATATATGTCTACTACCTACCTAGGGCAGTTGCAACTACAATACCTGACAAAAACCCTACCTTCGTCATGCTTTGACGGATGTATGTACCATGTTCCAAAATCCCGAATTTGGGACAGACTGGAAGGATGTTGGCAAAGGTTGTGGAATTTGGTTCTACACCTTCCAATTGCATTTGTTTGAAAGTTTCTAATGTCTTTTCAACAAATCCATTTTGAGCATATCCTATGATCAATGCAGTCCATGACGCCACATCTCTTTGACAAATTTTGTCAAACAGTTCACATGCCTAGTGCGTGTTTCCACATTTTGCGTACCCCACACCTCCTTGAGGCATTCTGTTAAACAGTTCGCATGCCGTTGTTTGTGTTTCCAACATATCAATCAGCGCATTTCCAACTATAATATCTGAAGTAAACTCACTTTTTTTTCAATAATGTTTTGATGTATGGTTGTACCCAGTTCCAAAGATCCCATTTGAGCAGAGGGAAGGAGGACGCTGGCAAAGGTTAATCTGGTTGGCTTTACACTCGTCAGTTGTGTTTGCTTAAAAGTTTCTAAAGCCTTCTCAAAACATCCATTTTGAACATATGCAGCAATCATCGTATTCCATTTGATGTTTCTTTGAACCATTTTTCCAAACAGTACATTTACTTTGTCTATGCTTTAGCAACAGTCAGTCTTCAATCACACACATTAAGCAACATATTAAGTCTAAAGAATGAATGTCTGTCAACTATGAGTGTTAAGTTTAGAAATCAAAGCTTAGTGTGTGTGATTTAAGCAATTCGTCATGGTTTGGATACATGTCTATCAAGGCACTTGCAACTAAAATGTCGCACAAATATCCCCCCTCTCATAGTGCACTTGCCTTGTCTATGCTTTCATATCTATCGTCTCTCTCAAATATTGTCTCCACCTAAAAGCATCGAAGGAAAAATTGATAGCAAATCACTTCAATTTGGTGCATTATAAAAAGTAACAAATATGCATACATACTTCTAGGGTTCTTTTTTGTTGTATTTGATATTTTATATAAATTTATGGGGTTAACCTAAGTGGACATGTTCCTTTGCAACATAATGACAGTCCTTTCAAGGTATTTCAAAATAACACTAGTCTTAGATATCAAAAAAGAAAAGAGCGAGTAGAGATCATTTAAAAGAGCCAAACAGTAGAAATATGATTTTAGAAAGGTCTCACAAAGGATGAATCTATGACCGAAAAATTGGTTTAGACTCGTACAATTGACCTAAGATAGAGCACAAATTCAATATGGAACTCTAGGAATGTCACTAACAAAGTGGTATTGTTTACTGTGCAAATAATGTCAAGTTTAAAATCTTCATCAAATTACATTTGTTCTTTGATGATAGACCTAATTACCATCATCCATTGCATTTACTTTGATATCTTAGTATTTAATAACAAAATACATTATCCATCAAATTAATCACAACTATTAAGTATTATTCATGGTTGACTTGTGTTGAGTTTTAAGCATTTCATGTGATTAGATTAGAGTACACCTCGACAAAGTTTATTCTCCTTTATATTTTTGGTGAACCTAATCATCCTACTTGAACTTATTCCTTCCTAGGGTTTTTCATAATTGTAGACACCAAAAATTAGCCATCAAAACCACAAATGCATAATCCCAACATTAATTTTGTTGGATAAAAATTATTTAATTTAACTAATTATGATTAGCATTCTAAATTTTCCTCCATCGTCAAATTAATTGAATAAATTATATTCATTTAGTTAAAATAATTTTCTCTATCCCTCTCAACTAATAGTTAAATGATCTTATTATTTGGTTAATTAGTATGAAATCCAAAATTCTAATCTAATCCCCAATAATAAGATAAAACATTTATTCCTCATCGTAAAATACAAAAAAGTACATCATCTATTTATTTATTTAAAAACTTCTTAAATTCCAAATGAAATCAATCTTTAATTCCAACCATCCAATTTGTCAAATCAATCCTAACCATATATCTCTAACTACCAACCAATTAAATAAAATTAATAATCTACGTCATCAATCCTAGATCTAACTAATCTTTAATCCTAGCAATTGAATTAATTGATCAAATCCTAGCCATTCATTTCCAACTACCATCTATTCAAATTTAAATCGACTTTGAATCTTGGCCTTTCACTTAGCTAAGTCCTTCTCAACCCTTCATACACCAACTACAAGTATTTATTCCCACCGTTATCCCAAATTCAAATTCAAAAATCCTCTCATTTAAACGTATCCATCCATTTTAAATGAATCTCAACTCTCTATTCCTCTCATCCTACATCCATAAATCAATATCCATCCTCAACCAAATTATAAGATGAATCCAATTAGAGCACGTACAAGCTACCATATTGAGGACTCCAAAAGAAACCCAACATCCAAGCATATCATGAGCACTACGAGCTACCATTGGTTTTCATTAATTTTCAATTCTTTTTTCTCTTACCACACTTGTGTAGCATTATAAGTTGGTGTTGGTTATAGTTTCACGCTAGGTTTAGCACTTGGTTTAGAATTTATGTCTCATTATGTGTGAATGTGCTTGTTTTGTGTTGGTCAACAAGCTTGATCAAATCCTCTATTGCCTAGCCCTTCGAAGCACAAATTGTGCTAAGACTCTAGCGCCCAACACAAAATGCACCAAACTTTCAAATCCAAATTTTGTTTCTTGAGCACTAAACATACATGACCTTGTTGCCAACCTAACCCCAAATGGTTATTGTAAAAAAGTGTTAGTTGTATATAGATGTAACTCCCTTTATCCTTTACTAAGGTTAATAAGTTTAAATAATGATCAATCTTATCAAAGTGAGAATCAAGAGAGCAATTAGAAAGCTTACTAAAGATACAATCAAGTATTGTTTCTTATTTATTGTTATTATCATGTTATGCACTAACACTTTTAGGACTTCAAAGAGAATCATGCCATCATCTTGCATGGGATCTGAGCAAGGGTTTCACATCTAAGGCAATTCTTCGTCATTACAACATTCATGTTATTCATTTTTCATTTGCTCCCCTAAGAGTGCACTCTAAATATATCATCATCATCACTATTGTGGAGGTGGGAACACCAATGCGGGGTTTGACTGAGGCAAGCACTATATAGTACAACCTTTTCCCCCTCTTTTGTGTGTAAAGGCACAAATTTGAGACATTATAATTGCAAAAGAGCTATAGAAGGACATAACGAACTATGATAGAGATTGTCAAACTTATGACTGCAAAAAACCTAAAGATGCTAGCACCTAGCAATAGTGTAGTACCATTTTTGCCCCATTCTTTGGTGATAGGTGTCCAAAATTCTATTGATTATCTTCTCACTTATTGTTCTAGTCTGAATAGCATCCAAACATTAGTACCTATCATTGGATTCCTACCTAGTCAACTCTAGTTTCAGGTTTCAAGTTCCTTTATCTATCACTTTCTTAGATTTTCTCTTGTTACTAACTTTTTATTTTGTATCATTTGCATTATGCTAAGTTTTCACAATTTGGTTATCATTAGTATAGTTCATTACACACACTCAATAATCCACATCACATGTACATAAAAGGGAGTGTGGATCTAGGCAACTTGGCTCTTCCTTGAGGACAGTTGCCACCAGAGATTACTTTAGTGGTGAATATTCGCCAATGGCGAATTTTTCACGTCGGCCATGTCGAAAATGGAAAATATTTTGTACCGACTGGGGGTGGCCATGTTGCCAGAACATTATCAATTTCTGTCAAAGTCACGACCCGATCGCCATATGTTTAATGCAATTAAATGTTTCTATGCGATGATTTTTCCAATACAATATATGGTGGACACATAGTAAATTTAATTTTTTCGCCTACACTCTCCGAGGTTGCCTTAATAGATGACCTTAATTTGCCTATAGGCATGTGAAGATTTGTTAGCCAGAGGGACCCAATTCGCCCGACATCTTGCTGATGCATGTCTCCATTCACCCCAACTTTTGCCAGCTATATTGTATTCGCCAATTATTTGGACGACCTATAATCGCCTCAAAAATTACATAAGTCGTATTTGGACGACTTATAATCACCTCGAAAATTACATGTCATGTTATAGTTGCACGAGATTCGCCAAATATTTGTATACCATATAAAATTCCAGCGAAATTCACCATATAAGGATTGGTATAAATACATGCAAAGATCATATCTCTCAACACAATCTGGTGGGTTCTAGGCTCTGAATTCTGATCAATAGAGAAGTTTCAGATCAAGGAAAATCATTTTTGTTGACTGCATTGGTGACTGTTAGTGACCTAAAGGTGAGCGATCATATTTTTGAAGTGGTATATTATACATTATAGTCTATTATTGCTTCTTCAACAAATTGATATTTTTTTGGCAGCCTTTATTTTGTTGGAGATGTCGAACAGGAAGAGAGGTAGGAAACCTGAATGTGGGGAAGGCCAAGAGAGGCCAACAAAAAGTAGAACGTTGTCTTTGTACTTTGGCATTGGAAAAGATTGTGGTGAAAATCAGGAAGGTACATCATCACAAGTACAAGTACAAAATTCGCCACCTACACCACATGTTGAAGACGACGACGAACCTGATATCTCAAATCAGGATGATCTTGAAGAAGATTATCTGGTAGATACCCAAGTTAGCCGGAATGATATAATCGACTTGGGTGATAATGCCATTGATGATAATGCACGGAAGGGGAAAAGAAAAGCCATATCAAAAAAGGGTGAACCACAATAAAAAAGGATCGGGAGTGGGATATGTCAGTGAGGAATTTTCAAATTAATTGGGCATTAAAGTATCCATTCATTGAACCAGTGGAGAATCCAATTGAAGGTGAGCCTTCAATAGAATGCAGGTGTAAGATTTGCACCTGGAAACAGAACAAGGAAATTAGGTTGCAGCTAAAATTTGACACCATAGAAAAGCATATGGGTAAAGTTTATGAAAAACAAATGATAGATAGGGTTGAAAAATCAATGATAAGATGGAAAACAAAGGAGGAATGTAAGCATGTGAGGAATGCTGAAGAGTATTATTTTCATGAGAAAATATAGATGAAGCTTGCTGAAGTGAAAGGTTCTATTGAAGTTGTTTTTGGAAAAGCAATGCAAATAGAACAACTGGGCAAAGTTGTTCAGTTAAGCATTGTTTTTTATATTTTGAGCAGAGGGCGTGCTATGACAGATTTCCCTTCAATTAGTGGTTTATTACACTTTTTGAAAGTTCCTATCTATCCTAATAGACACTGGTCAGTAAACAGTGGATGGGAATGGGCAAGTTGTCTTGCTGAGGTTGAAAAAGAAGATGTAAAGGAAAAAATAAGAGAGTCAAACTTTATTGCATTTTTTTTAGACGAAGTGACGGCATTAGACAATACTTCATGGGTATGCATGCATGTTTATACTGTAGAGAATCATACCTGCCAACCTCATCTACTATCTGTTGCTAAAATGAAGGAGAGTGCAACAGTGGAAAATTTATTTCAACTAGTAAAGAGAAGTTTAATTGAATATGGAGGTATGGATGACATGACGGTAGCCAAAAAATTGGTTTGTGTTGGAGCAGATGGAGCTTCAGTAATGCAAGGTCATAGGAATGGTCTTTCTACAAAGATTTAAACTTCATTTGCACCGTACATTACTGCAATTCATTGCATGGCTCACAGAATGAATCTAGCTTTTGGAATTGTGAGCAAGTCTGCTTCAATTAAAAAAATTGAAATTTTAATCAGAGAGCTCTACTCACACTTTTGCTGAAGTCCCAAGCAATTTATAGAATTTCAACACTTTGTTGATGGAATAACTGATGGGAACAAGCTTCTCAAGGATAATGATACCAGATGGATCTCTTTGGATGGTCCAACGCATCGAGTGTTTTCTTTATATCCATCCTTGATTGGACTATTTCACACAACTCGTGACGAATCATATCAACCAAAATTTCCTGAACTTCTTCAAAGGTTAAGTAATTTAGAGACACTCTTAACTTTAGGAGCTCTTATGCCCATGCTAGAGGAAATGAGGAATATTATGAAGGTTGCCCAAAAAAGAGCTCTGTATATTGCAGAATATGCTACGCTACGTAAGATGACATGCATGACCCTCGACAATCTCTATCGAAATCAACCAACACTATCTGATGAAAAATTTGTTAAGTGGCAGACACTCACAGATTTGAACAATCCTGATAACTTTTTACAAATTGATGCAGACGGGGAGGTATGTTCCAATGTATGGGGAGTTGAGATACCAATGCACTTCTATGCCATGGTCGACCCTGAGGAACTAGGAAAGCGCCCCAGGAAGCAACTAGCAAGAGTTACAAGGGAATATTTCGACAAGATTGTTGAGACTGTAACTACTTTTGTGAAGAAAATTGCATATGATCTTTCCTCACAAATTAGAAGCAGATTCCCTCATGACAACCTTCTCGAAGCCATGTCTATTGTGTTTCCTCGTTATTCGAGCCTCAACATTGCATCTGATTTTCGAAGTAAGCTACTTATTTTGATAAAGTAATTTTGCACATCCAGAGAATTGAATGGAGTAACTATAAATGGAATATTAGACAAAACTCATCTTCGAGAGCAATCATCTTGTTTTGCATACACTATGAGAGAACAATATGCCAAAATGGAGAACTCTCGCGAAGAGGGATCAGTAACAAGGCTTTAGAAAACTATAGCTGAGAACCAAACGTTGCGTGATTCAATGCCAGAATATGTGAAGCTTGTTGATTTATGTCTTACCATGATATTGGGTTCGGTGGAAGATGAGAGAGTTTTCAGTGCTTTGGGGTTCCTAAAATCAAAGCTAAGAAACAAACTAGACAAAAATTTGGAAAATTCCTTGAGGCTCTATACATCTAGGTATGATGTCCACACTTTTCCTTACGATAGGGCACTGCAAATTTGGAGGTTCAAATGTGAAAGAAGAGGTTTGGGAAACACTTCAAACCAAAGTGCTAGTGGGACTATTGCCCCATGTACTGGACCTACTAGTAGCATTGAGATGCAGATCGGCGAAGGTATGCAGACTCGGAGTGAAGAAACTCAAACCACAGACAAGAATCAAGAAAGCTCTGAATTTGATGAGGATGAATGACAATTGTAAGAGATTATTATTTATTAATCTATTACTATATCTCATCATTCATATTACAAAAGCATATTACTTTTTGCAATTAGAATTTAATATTGATTTGTAAGTGTATTTTTCAACTTTCTATTTCCAGATTTAAAATAGCATAATAAAAAAAAAACCATAATGTGTTTATTGATACAAAGATGTTTATTGTTTATTTATATATGTTTGAGTCTCAATCTGTGTGATACATTTTAGAACCATATGATACAATTCATCCAATAGTAATACACATGTTGAGAACTTAGTTTTTCATTATTTCTTTCAAAATATAGCCATATGATACAATTCATTAAATAGTAATACACCAATATGTGTGATTCTCCATGCAAATTGCAAAAGTGAATACAAAGTTTCAGAACCCTTTGCAAACGACCCTGAATTCCCTTTTATAGAAATAAGAGAGCAACAACAACTCTTGTGTGATTCTCCAATGTCCATGCAAAAGTGAATACAAAGTTTCAGAACCCTTTGCAAATGACCCTGAATTCCCTTTTATAGAAACAAGGGAGCAACAACAGCTTCAGGTCGAATTGCAAGTTTGCAACATGTGAAGATTGAACATCAAAATTACAAACTCAGCACAGATTTATATGGCCATCACATGCCATATTAGCAATTTAACATCTACTACATGTTTGATGTCTCATGTTCAAAAAATAGAGTTCAAAATTAAATATTAATTCACGCCATGACAAATTAAACATAGATAATAGGAGTGCCTAAAACCTACTAATCATAAATAGAGAAATGCATAAATGTTAAAGCAAGGGAGAATTTGAGAATACAAATTTATTGGCTGAAGTTTTGCACTGTGCATCATAGATTCATAGGCTGGATTAGCAAAATAGCAAACAAAAAAAACATAAAACCTTGAAATTAAGAGTAAAAGAAGAAAAAAGTGCAATACATACTATGTTTCTTAAGATTTCTGTGCCAATTTTTGTAGGGTGCTCCACTCTTCATCTGATGGAAGGTCAATATTCTGTAAACTATGGAAAGTCAACTCCAACTTCGTCAACATTCCATATTTAGAAGATTTACTTGACATCACTATTTCATCCAATACCAAATTTAGAGTTGTAAATGGTTGGATGAATTCCAGAAAGCTTTGGGGAGTTGTGTCCTTTGGAAGCAAGTCTAAATCAGACTTCATTTTTATCTCCATGCTTTTTTGGTAAGCTTCTTCTCCAATGAATTTATTTGATGGGTCAATGGTCTTAGGCAAACCAAGTTTAATCAAATTATTTTTCTTTTCTTGCAGCTTCAAGATCTTTTTTCCATAATTTTCCATAACTTATGACGTTTCCCTTAGCTTCTGGCATTTTTGAATGATAGATGATGTCTTAACTGTGGCATCAATGCGACTCTTAATTCCCTTGGATGCCAAGTAGCTGTCACTGGAACTGTAGACTACTTTCAGAATCTTTTTTGCCATATCCTCTTTTGAATAAACATGTGTTCTCTTCTCATAGTGCCCTTTGATTTTCATATAAATTAGTCTAAGACTTTCATTCAATTGAAACCATTCACACAACTTGTCACTCCTCTGCATTATTTGCCATCAAATGTTTTCTTGTATATACTTTGTTGTATTTTTCATATTATCTTTCAATCTATCCTCCAAAGTTTTTATTTTATCATTTGCATTGTGCAGGTCTTCTTTCATTTGTGCACATTTTTTTCTTTCTTCCTCTACTTCCTCTTGCAAATGTTTTTCTTTTTCCTTCCCATGATCCAATAGGTCCTATAATTTTTGAAAACTAGCTCTTTCCTCATCAAATTTTTTACTGCTTTTAGCCAGTTTTTCTGTCAAGTCCTTCAATTCTGCATTCATCTTCTCCTACTCTGCAATTTCTACTATAGAGCCCAAATTTTTTATCCTTTTCTATAAATCATTGCACTTGCTATCTACTACTTTCCTCCTTGATTTTTTCGTTTTCCAGGTCTACCTGTAACTTTTCTATTTGTTTCTCTAGTTTATTTTTTTCTCTCTCCACCTTTAGCAATGAAGTGTAGACCACTTCGTTAGTCCTTTTTGACACGCTAATTTTGTCTACATTATGTACTTTGAAAAAATCCATTTGGAGGGTGCTAACTTGAAATTCAAAGGGATCTATTTGACTGTGTGGTGTATTTTTATCTTTAGTTGGGGTTGGGGGCATAACAACCTTGAACTCCATCATATCTTTCTGTGGGTCATATGTTGGAAATACCCTGTTCCTTGCAGGTTGTTCATTTACAACTTCAGTCAAGGAAACCCTATGAAATGCTTTCTTTTTTTCTTTATTTGCTTTTGTTGTGTGTTCATATTTTTCATAGTAATCACGAAATTGAAAATATGGGCTTGATGAAGCAATTGAATGTTTGAAAGGTGACATAGGAATACCATAGGCTCCAGTTCCACTTATTCTTGTGGTTTTAACTAATGCTTGACTAGGATTACCAACAACAGTTCCTGATCCCGTCCCACTCCCACTGACACTTTCATGTGTAGTTTTCATAATCTTTTGAGGTGTGTGATCTGAAGCTGCAAATGATTGATTTCTAGTGTCAGTGACACTTGATATAGGATTCTCAATAGTATGAGATTGAGTATCTACCACTAGTGGCCTCTTGCGAGAGTTTTTTTGTTGTTGCCCTTGTCCAACACCAAGACAACTAGTATCAGTAGTAGTACCCATGCCAACCCCACCAATCACATCGGCACTTGACTGAACAATAATAGGAATACTATCCCCAGATTCCCCACCAGTGGTAGTGGCACTTGATTTACCACCAATGGGAATACCATGATGTGGTGGTGGTTGTGGATTTGAACCTGAAACAAATGTAGGTGGACCTTGAGGGTAATGAGTAGTACCTATCGGTGATGAATCTGAAGAATCAAGTCCAATGACTGGTTTAACAGGACCTTTTGATTTTGACCCTGATGGAAGTTGTACCTGAAGTGGATACCAAATTCCCTCTCCTCTGGGACCTAGACCACCACCTTCAAAAGCCATTTTTTCCACAATGCTTGCCCCTTTGCTATATTTGTCTTTCATTGCCTCATGGACTACACCTAATATTTTAGGGACTGTAGTAGTTGTTTGAGTGGGCTCAACCTCATACTGATCATCATCTTCACTCCTGTCATGTGTTGTTGTGGGATGCTCCATATTCCACAATTCTCTAAACTCTCCATCCTCATCGATGGTCTCAAATTCTGCTCTTGTCTTTGGTTCACTGAGATCCCTCCTCATAGTCCAAAAATCATTTATTTTCGTTTGAGTCCAATAATTCTCTTTACATTCGTGCAAAATTGATTTGGAAATAGTTTTCTTAGATGGATTAGTAGATTTTAGGTAGAAATTGTAGGACCTCCTATTTTGGATTCCCCGACCCTCCTTTGTTGTTCTCTGTGTGTGCAATGCCATAATTTGTGATGAAATTTCTTCTATTGAAATGTTATTGTCAGCTGCAATTTTCTCCATCTCTTTTTTAACCTCATCCCAGGAGTCCATGTTTCTAAGCTTTTCTAGCAATTGTTTACTTTCATGTTGACATAACACTAAAGAGTTCCCATTTTTCTTAAGCCTTGCTTGAACTACACCGATTGGATCATACTGCCAGAGACCCTCATCACCAAAGTTAAAAACTACCAAAAAATCATGTGCCACATTGAATGCTTTTCTCTCAAATGTGAACCCTTCACATGAGAAAGGCAAGGAAGGAAATATGCTCTTCTTTTGTTTACCATGGAAGTGCCTATTTGTGCTCTCCAATTTCTGTACATACTCTAATGCAAATACCCTCTATGTCACATGTATTGGAAGTCTGTATGGTTTTACTGTCGATCCGTAAAACCTTAACACAGTGAATTCTTCCATGAAGAACCAGTCAGCCAATTCTATTTGACTTCCGAGTTGAATGCAATCTCTACAAGACACAGGCAACCTAGGCATTGGAGTGCTTGTAGTTTCATTATACATTGGTGCCAAAAAGAAGTCTACAAAATGGTTGTAGTTCTTTCTGTTATCATGCATCCTTATCTTTGGTGTCCAATCATATATTAGACACTCTGTTCTCTTCCCAAT
The DNA here is from genome assembly GCF_030272615.1 of Cryptomeria japonica. Lineage (NCBI taxonomy): Eukaryota > Viridiplantae > Streptophyta > Pinopsida > Cupressales > Cupressaceae > Cryptomeria > Cryptomeria japonica. Next base: position 43,577,723 of record NC_081410.1, on the reverse strand, counting down.
CTTCTCATCAATCTTATAGCTCACAATTTGAAGCTTGTTGGTCTTGAATATTGCACGATACTTGGATAGAAGGAGATAGCACAAGTAGGATGCGAACCTAAATGTCTTACAAGAACCTTTTTTGATCATTAGTAATTGTTTTTGCATGGATTTTACAATGTGCTCAATAAAATAATATCTTACTGGCTGACCTACAAAATGGATATTAAAAATCATTTCAAGAAAGCTTGCACCCACTTCCCTATCATTTTCCAATCCCAGGCAAAATGACAACAAGGAAATAGTATCCCCAACCCATGGAACAAAAATCTTAGAATCATAAGGAGGCTTATGATTTTGATCCAACACAATACTAGTACCACTCTTTATTAGACCTTTGATAAATGAATCTTTGCAACTTAGATCAAGACTCTCATAATTCCTTGCCAACTTTTCAAGGTCAATTTGGATGTTTGAGTTTTGGGCTTCAAATCCTAGGTTCAACAAACGAGCAAATTCTTCCTCGTTTATGGATAGAATTTCCTCTTTTGTATTTTTATTGACAATTGTTTTTTTATCTTCATCATAATTTTTGGCGCAAACCATGAGAAAACCAGGGCAAGGGAATACTTCAGGTAACACCATGCTTCCCAATCCAACATCCCATGATGCAATTTTATATGTTCTTTGTTGTATCATTGGGTTGAAAACAATAAATTTTGCCCTGCATGGATATGTCGCCTTACTAGACAATGCATATATAATATCTATGATACGCTTTTCACCATGGACAACAGGGTCATAAATATCATGGTATTCATCAGTGAAACCTGGTGTTTTTACTAGTTCAGTTAGGTACATTTTGTTTTTCACTTGGCTTCTTGTTGAACTACTGCTTCCCATTTTCCCCATCACTATTATTGTTAATAACTCAAAATAATGCTAGATAAAAACCTAAAAATGCTAACCCTCAAATTGGACCACGAGATTACCAAAAGCAAAAAAGGCGGGATGTAGGTGTTCTAGATTTTACCCGAAATTTCTATTTCACTAGATTGCCGCAAACAGTCTCTGTTGCAACTTGCATTCCTCAATCTAGTAGCTGTTTCCGAATCTCCCTCGATTTACAGGTTTGTCCATGAAATGAAATACGATTATGATTTACGAGTCTCTTATTTTGAAAACTCTGAAAAGTAGAAAAGTAATACCTAAAGGGCAAAATATCTAGAATCATGTTGTAATTTTATTAATTACTATTAATAACTATTCGATGCCGAAGGACAAAACATTCATTACTTCAGTATAAATTCCGAGGATATTAAGAATCATGTTGTAATTTTATTAATTATTATTAATAACTATTCGATGCCGAAGGACAAAACATTCACTACTTCAGTATAAATTCTGAGGATATTAAATATTATACGTTCAATTCCAGGCGAAGTTCTCACAAATGAGTTCACTTCCCACATTCGGACTGAAATCCACCCTAAGTCGTTGATCTTTTCTCATCCAACGGACGAGGGACCAGGGTACCTGTTGTGACTTTACATGTATGTTTTTTAAGTCTATCTAATAATTTTAAACTTCTGCCCGAAAAATAGCTTTATAAACTTAATTATATTTAATTAAATTTAAAATGTTTCAATTCCAGGCGAAGTTCTCACAAATGTGTTCACTTCCCACATTTGGGCCGAAATCCACCCTAAGTCGTTGATCTTTGCTCATCCAACAGACGATGGTACCTATTGTCAGTTGTCGTGGGTCCCATGACTTCTGCCAGTTTTCAGGCACGTCGCCATACTCGTGTCACTTTTCGGGTCTGTTTTTTAAGTTTGTTTAAACATTTTAAACTTCCGTCCGAAAAAGAGCTTTATAGACTTAATTATATTTAATTAAATTTAAAATGTTCAATAACAATTTTAGGCGAAGTTCTCACCAATGTTTTCACTTTCCACATTTGGGCCGAAATACACCCCAAGCCGTTGATCTTTGTTCATCTAACGGACGATGGTACTTGTTTACAGATGTAGTGGGTCCCACAACTTCTACCATTTTTCTGGCATGTCACCATACTCGTTTCACTTTTTGGGTCTATTTTTTAAGTCTATTTAATCATTTTATACTTCCACCAGAAAAAGAGATTTATAGTCTATAGACTATAGACTTAATTATATTTAATTAAATTAAAAATGTTCAGTTCCTGGCGAAGTTCTCTCAAATGTGTTCACTGTCCACATTTGGGCCGGAATCCACCCTAAGCCGTTGATCTTTGCTCATCCAATGGATGATGATACCTGTTGAGAACTTGAGTGTTGTCAGATGTCATCGGTCCCATAATAAGAGACATTTAAATTTTAAAGATGTGCAATAGTTTGAGATAACTATTAAATATAATTTTAATATTATCTGTAAAAAATTGAAATTCAAAAATAGTATAAAACATGAAACTCAGTTTCTAGATAAAACAAATAACTAAATAAAAATATAAATTTTGATATACAATTTGAAAGGTAAAAGTTTAATATAAAAAAGAAAACATTCAATATTAAATCTAAAATATTAATTTAAACTTTAACAAAATTCTTTGAAAATGTGTTTACGATATATAATTTAAAAAAATAGTTTAAAAATATATATAAAAGTTCAACATAAATTTAGAGTATTAATTTAAAAAAATGTGCAGTCCTCAACCTGTTAAGGCGAGCAAATTTGGAAAGTACAAATGCCAAGGTGGCGATTAATTGTTGCAGAAGGAGTTGTCTATGGCAGGTCGCACGAATGGAGGAAGGGGAGGATGGCAATAAATATTTTTCTTGATCTCATGGCATTAATGCCTTATCGTACACATTCATTACCTGACCTATACGACAAAGGCATAATTTATTACCTTTTGATATGTGTGCCATTTTTTGCTTTAAAGCAGAACAAATCTGTAGTTTGTAGCTTCTGTAAGACATTTTTTTTCAGGAAGTGCTTTTGAAATTGTAGGTGACCATGGAGGCCAATTTCACACTGCGAACAAACAAGAAGTTGGTGCCCTTTTTGGGAAAAGTATCTAATAAACGAATACAAGGACTGTTCAGGTTTAAGGAGGAGAAGTTGTGGGCGATAGCTTGACTGATGCTTACGGAGGAGGTGCACATATCAGTCACTGGTATCGAACTAACATGAAGGTTTACTCTCTGATTCTGGCGTGGGCCTGTGAATTCGAACTAGAGGTGGAAAAGGTAAAACTCACATTGGTCAAATTGATTGATGGGGAATTTTTGATTAACCTAGATTCAATCTTGGAGTGGGTGGTGTTGGGAGTTGGCATTCGAATTAAGGAAGGGGATGACCAGGAGGAATTGCTTCCTTTTATTCATGACCCAGAGGATGAAATCAAATACCAGTGCTGTGAATGTGCTGGAGTAGGGTGGGAAGCGATGAAACTCTTTTTAAAATTAACTAGGGTGGATGAAGTCCTAAAGGCTTTGCATGTGGTGGCAAGGATGGAGGTTGGTAGGGAATTGAGAGATAGGGCTGAAGAAGGAAGGGCCATACAACTATTGGAAAGCTTGTTGGGTGACCCCAACTTCGGGTGCCTAAACTGTATTCCAAAAATGAAAGCTGAAGCGGCAAAAGGGAAAGCATTGACCTCCGAGGAGGGAAGGGATTGAGAGGAGGCGACCCAGGGGGATAGTGAGTGAGTGGCCTATCAGCCAGTGTTTTTTAATTTTATTCCAAATGATTTATTATTGTTGGAACATTTGTTATGGATATCCAGCAATGAACTGGGTTTTTTGTCTGCTTGCTATAAGTTGTGAGCAATATGGTTTTCTCTCTGTCTGCATTTATGCATGAATGACTGCAAATTTTGTACCTTGAAACTTTTGAATTAATAGAATGAAAAAACCTTTATCGATAAACTTTTGTATCTTGAAACTTTTAAAATTTTGTATTTTTAATGACTATATATTTATAAAATTATAATCAACCATAATCAATGTACAAATAATTAATGGAACGAACTGAATTTTTTTTTATAGCATTACATAAAAAAGATCACAGTATTAAATTTATTTCCATTGTTTAACAAATAATTGAAATAACGTAGCTCATATATAAAAAGCATTTGAAATAAATTATTTAATAAAAATGAAATAGAATTATAAAAAGCATTTTTATATTCATAAGACTGTAAGAGGCAAACTGAAACAAACTGGAATTTGAAAAATTATCATTAATATTTATGCTTTGGAAATTTATAATTTTTTTGTCTCAAGTCTGAGACTTGAGTCCCTTGAAAACTTAAAAGCCAAATTGAGTGAGCCACTGAGCCTGTTAGGTTTCAAGAACATAGGGAAAAAAAACTACTAGGGGCCCAAGGGGCGGGGCTAGGGCCAAGATAGTGGATGGTTTACAACTTTGCACTAAGAATCTGGCCCTCCTTCCATGTAGAATTCTTCAGATAACATAAGCTTAGAGAATTCTTCAAGCCAATTGTAGTTTGGAAAGTCGTCCAGGAGCAACCATTTCTGGAGGAAGTCCCCGCTAATCCGTGCCCATTTCCTGTGATGCGTCAAGTGCTCCACATTCAGGTTCAGGAGAAATGGTTGCCTGGCCACTGGCACTGTTTGGTCAGGGAGGAGAAGCTTGGTTAACTCACTCGCCCAAGGGATATCCACCCCTACTTCTGTAAGGACGACAACACTAATGTCGTCTCCAAAGAAGTCTTCCTTAAAAACCTTCCTCAACAACATCAGCATATCCACCTTGTCTCCTCTGAGGTCCAGAAGAGACGCTAAGAAATGTGATGTAATGTCCATGTTAACACAATATCTATTTTCATTTCACAAAAACCCTCTACCCAACACCATCCACACATCATTAATGAACGACCCGACCTCCTTGCAGACTTATTGGAGGGTTTCGTCCTTAACGGAGCCCAGAAAGGCCCTCTGGTCCTCTGCAGAAATGCTTCTCAAGCGGATGGGAGTGTCCATCTTGAGAAAATGGATTAACAAATTAAACAACCTAAGCCTATAAACCTAAACCAGAGGAAGAATTTAAATCCGCGAGTTCCGACGATTTATCTACCAAATGGAAAAAGGCTAATTGAAGATGAAAGAAGTAGAGATCGTATATAAATAAAGCTCTTGATTGTAATAATTACTTCTCTAACCGTATTAATTGCTTTAAATTTGGAAATAGCTCAAAACCAGTACCAAGTTGGCAAATACCACATTGGAAGTCGTGGGGACAAAGTGGATTGTCGTAAGTGAATAGATATATATTAAATGACCAAAATTATCGATCGTGATTCATGAGATTTGATACGTGTCTATTGAATCCAATTCCATTCCGGGCACTTTCTGGTGAGCTATGTTCCCTTCAGAAAATTGGGCTGAAATAAAACTTCAGCCATTGATCTACGATCATCGAACGGTTTAAAATCATTGATGGATTTTAGGTATGTGTCACCATTCACGTGTCAAAGAGGTCACACTTATTGATACATCGTGCAAAGTCCGTATTCAATGTGATGTGCCTTGTCTATTAATGGCAATGAATTCATGAAATCGCCAATAAATTATATATTTTTCCATAAATAACAAAATATTCGCCAAAACAAATTCAATAATTTTCAAGCGGTGGATAAAAATCGCCAATACATTTAAATAATTTTTCCTTTGGAGTAAAATTTTTCGCCCATACAATTATATATTTGTTCCTTTTAACAAAAATTATTCGCCTCCTACAATATATATTTTCCCCATAGAACAAGGTATAATTCGCCAGAAATTTATGGAATTTTCGTACCCTAGAAAAAAATTGCCAATACAAAATAAATTTTTGTCCTATTTTGAAAAAAACTTTCGCCATCCATATGAAAATTTTCCCCCAAAAATAATGTCTGATTCGCCAGGATTTTACACAGTTGCCCGGGGGATGGTTTCTTAAAGTTATCCCTGGTTGCCACTTGCTCATTTTCATTCCCCCAATGTTATGAGAGAAATATTTATCCAAGTTAATGCATTGATTAGTATAGGATCCCTTTTCCCACATAACATTTTGGTGAAACCAACATAGCTAACATTTGAATACTTTCTAATTTACTTACATATATTGTTGCATTTGATTAGTTGGTTTATTAATTACATGGTTTCATTGAATATCTTAGCTATCATTTTGAAAAATATCATGTTCTTAGTTAGAAAATAAAACACTAAAGCTCTTTCTTCTAACATTTCACCAACATATTAGTATTGTCATGACTTTATTCCATTTCATTGCTTCCTAAGAGTATAAGTGTATTCTAAAATTTGTACTTGCTTATGTCTACCTATTAGAAGAAGTTATAAAATTATGGATTTGTGTGCTTTAAATAGCTCTGGTGTTGAGCCCAAATTTGTTAATTTGTAGTGTTGGACCACAGTTTCCTTTGGATATCATTCATACCTTATCGATGATATCCGATTCACCATCACCCTATGATTCTCATAAGATAGAACACTCTACGCTTCATGTTCTTGGGGCTCAAAATCAAAAGCTACATAAGGAATTGGCTAGTTTCCAACAATTATTGATAATGGAACACTTGTTTAGGAAGTTGTCCCTCTTATATAAATCTCAAGAGTTTATTAATCAATGATACACAAAGTGTGAATGTTCTACATAGCCTAGCTTTTATAGTGGATACAATTGTTATGTTATCAACTAGTTGCACAAATATTCTCAATAATGTGTGTCTTCAAAACCAAACACGGACACAAGTGTCAATACCCATGTTTACATATCATATTCCAACATTCACTTCTTATGTTATGACCATTGTTGCACAATCAGGTAATAGTGCTCAAACTAGTTTTGAGGTTACATATGGGAATCTTATAAAATAATATAACTTTGTCCCATTGTCCTCTATTTTCTCATTTACTTCTTAGAATGTCCACCCTTTAGTTTTCCAACACATTTCTAGCCCATCTCTTCCACATTTCACTTACTAGAATTCCAATCACCCAATGATTATCTTTATTCCTTCACAATCTACCACCTCACCCATTGATGCTGTCATAAACCAACTCTTGTAAAATACCACCTTACAATAAAAATGAGCAAATATCACTCAAACCCAATCTCAACCAAACCTTTCATTATATTGCACTCACAACCCATTGTTGTATACCATCTTAAAAATATAATACCGTCAAACATTTAATCACCACATTTTAAAAAGTACTATACGAAGGGACACCCTAATTGAAATGTGTTACCCTTTATTACACTACGTAGTTATTTTTTATTTAAAGATGCTCTTCTACCTAAAATATTTCCTCATGAGATGATGTAAATAGGAGTCTTGGCTTATAAATTAAAACTAAGAACTTATTTAATCACTATTTCCACTATTTATTAGAGAAGAATAATCAATAAGATCTAACTCCAGTCCCAAAAGAGAGCTAGATGTTGTATCTAATTATTTCCTCTTTTGTGTTTTTGTGTGTTGGATATACTTATGACAAGAAATAATGCAATAACTAGGTAAAAAGATGTAAAATTGATAAGATTTAACATAAACAAACTAATACAAAACAAAAAACTATCACAGAGGTACAGATCTAGAAATAAGACTCAAAAAGGAACTTGTCACTGAAATGTAGATCTAAAAGTGTCATTCAAGTGTGCTAGATGTCCTAGACCTGAAGATTATTTTGTCAACTAAATAATCAAATCCCAAATTAAGATTATTTGTAGATCACTTCCTCCAAAATTTAGTCAAAAGATGTTAGTCACATGTGAAAATTGGCATAGACCATGAGTTTTTGTTTGTTTGAAATTTGGAATTGTGTCTCTGAATGCTCTCTACAAATTTTTAACTTTCGATTGTCCGTTCTATAACATGCACACATAAAGGAATTGGAATATTGTGTTGTATAGGGGTTTTCCCAAGTCAAACCTTGTGTTGATGTTTCCACTGCCACAACAACTATGATGATGAGAAAGAGAGATTGCCCCTAGTAGGGCAGAGGCTAAATCTGAAATGAAATGCTTGAATGAAATGATGTTACCGTAGGAATTGATGGTGATGCAATGCTCTTTAGATAAGTCCTTCAAGGGTTGACACAATAACATGACAAGATCAATTATGAAAATATACTTGCATGTAGGTTGTTATAGCTTTCTTCTCCATAATGCTCAAATTTGAATATACTTGCTCAATGATGTAACTTGAAACTTACGAATTTGTTAGATGATAAAATGATTTAGAGATTATGCCTTTATATAAGGTTCACTAGGTATTTCTTACTTTAGTCCAACTTCCATCAATCATATTGAATTATTGGGATTGGATAAAAAATGGTAGGAACTGACACGCACACATGTTTGATTATGGGACCTTTTTGGAGGGACTATGGTGTCAAACACATAGTCCATCTAGAAAAGGAGAAAAGAAGGATGGTTGTAGATTAGAGTGTCCAAAGATATAGGAGAAGGTAACCGAATAAGCATATTGATGCAGGAGGATCCCTAGTTCACAACAATCTTGCATCAACCAAAAAAATATTTTCTTTTATGTATTATTTTCCGTTTGCAGTTTCAGTGTTCCTTTCTGTGTGTCCCAGTTTTGGCTCACTGGATCTTATGGAGTTGGATTCTACTTGAAGACTTGATCATATTTCTTTCTTTCAAACCGCATCTCATTTGGATCACTTTCCGGCAAGATATCGCTACCGGTTTCCATGACAGTTTCTTGTTACCAGATGTTCCTTTGTTACCGATTGTCTGAGACCTATTCTGGTGATCTACCAAAACCCATTTTGAAGCTTGCAGAGCCTTGGATGTTGATCTCGATGTTTCTTGGTGTGTGGCCGACCTTCTACATTTCATCCTTTGGATTTTCCAGAGGAATCTCTTGGTGGAGGCCGACCTTGTTCGTTTTGCATGTTAGGTCTTGTTCTTCGGGTTTTGATCCCTTTTGGGCCGACTGGATCCTTTGTATCGATATATATATTTGTAATCATGCTTTAGAATGTAATCAAGGAGAGTCAATTAGAATCAATCAGAATATCAGATGGGTAGACTGTTCCTAGTAGATATATCTTTCGATTCAAGGTCCCAGTTGTGACCTATTCTACTAGGCCTGTGTGTCGGTATGTTGTAACCCAGTTGTTACCAGTTGGATGTAATCAAATTTCATGCAACAAAACTATCTATTTTGCATTTCCTCCATCATATCTATGTGTTTCCATTGTTTTTACTCTTGCTGACCAGTTTGGATTGATCTCCTTGAGGTTCCTCCTCACCGGTGACTACTTCAAGTGGTATCAGAGAGAGGTTTTGTTCCAAAGGTTGTGTGTCCTGAATTTTTGTTGTAGGGTGGCGGATTGTGGATCCGACCTGCAATTGTAGAGGACTAGCGTGAATCAATGGCATGAAGAGGAACTAGGAATGGTGGAGAGCATGGGAATGCAGACCTTGTTGTGATAGAGATGTTGTGAGGAATATAATCCTGGTTAGAAGTCGTGGAGACAGCCTAGAGAAGAGGTCGACATATTGATGATGTGAGCAAAGATGAAGGAGAAGAAGCCCCGATAGAACAAGTGAACCTATCGACAGTTGATCCAGATGAAGAAAGGTTTTTAAGGTTTTTGAGTAGGGCGAACACTACACCTCATTTTACCCTACCGGAATATGACGGGAAGTTAGATTCAGATGAATTGATGGATTGGATCTCGGAGATGGAGAAGTATTTTGATTTTGAAAACACTGCAGAAGAGAGGAAGGTGAAATATGCATGTACCCAGTTGAAAGGTCATGCATCTCTTTAGTGGGAGCATTTGCAAGTTGATAGACAGAGAAGAGGTAAAGAAAATATTAAGACATGGGATAGGATGACTGCTAAGTTGAAATCAAAGTTTGTGTCAGCGAATTGTCAAGTGGATTTGTTCTGAAAATTGTAGAATCTGAGATAGAAGGAATCTAGTGTGAAGGAGTACATTGAAGCATTTTACAAGTTGAACATCAAATCTGGACATGTTGATGATGAAGTTGAACAAATTGCAAGATATTTGAACAGATTGTGAATGTCTATACAAGATGAACTCAGTATGATCAAATTGGAGAGTGTTGAAGAGGCTTACCAGTATGCACTAAAGGCTGAAGATAAATTGAATAAAAGACATGAGTAGAGACATAGAGCTAGAGGTGGAAGGTTTACCAGAGGAAGATTTCAAGGAGGAAGAGGATATACTAGAGGAAGAGGAACCAATACAAATCAGAACAAGGACAAGGAAGTGAGCAAAGAAGGTAATTCATACCAGAAGGATGATAGAAATTTCTACCAGAGGAGAGAACCGGATGGTTACTGGAATGAGAAATTTGGAAGATAAGACAAGAGGACACTTAGAGGAACATGGTTTAAATGTGGAGGATAAGGACACCATGCATTTGAATGTAAGAAGACAAAGACTACCAGAAGAGCAGCAGTAGTGGAAGAAAACCCCATCGGATCAGACAATAAACCTGAAGATGGAGAAATGTTGATGATGAGGAGAGCTTTGTGTCATACCAGAGGAGATGAAGAACCCTTGCAGAGGAAGAACCTGTTCAAGACCATATGTAAGGTATCCAGTAAGTATTGTAAAGTTGTTATTGATAGTGGTAGTTTAGATAATCTTGTTTCAGAACAGATAGTGAATAAGTTGAAATTGTAGAGATTGAAACACTCTAAGCCTTATCAGATAGAATGGATTCAGGATGAACATAAGTTGTTAGTAAGTGAACAATGTTTGGTAAAATTGAAAATTGGGAATTATCATGATGAAGTTTTGTGTGATATTATGCCTATGGATATTTGTCATCTTTTATTGGGAAGACCTTGGCAGTTTGATAGACAAGCAATACATGATGGGAGGAAGAATACATACACTATTGTGGCCAATGGGATGAAGCAAACCCTGTTACCTTTGGAGGAACCTTTGAAGAGTGAAGTTTGTACAAATGCCAAAATCTGTTTAGTAGATAGAAGGAAATTCATGGATGGACTGAGACATGAGAATGTGTGTTTTGCCTTAATTCCTAAGAAGATAGAAAGACCAGAACTAGAAGGAGAACACCCGGCAGAGATAAGAGACTTGCTTATAGAATATCATTTCAGATAATGTACCTGATGGACCGCCACCTGTTAGAAGTATTAGTCATTGCATGGACTTGGTTCCCGAAGCTAGTTTGCCTAACAAAGTTAAACACCGGTTGACACTGGCAGAGAATGAAGAACTGAATAAACAAGTGCAGGAGTTGTTGAAGAAAGGTTTGATCAGGGAAATTTTGAGCCCTTGTGCAATACCAACAATATTAGCACCTAAGAAGAATGGAGAATGGAGGATGTGAACCGATTCAAGAGCAATAAACAAGATCACATTGAAATACTAGTTTCCTTTGCCTAGGATGGATAACATAATGGACTGTTTGAGTGGAGCAAAATACTTTAAAAAGATATTTTTGAAGAGTGGATATCATCAGATCAGGATCAAAGAAGGTGATGAGTGGAAGACAACATTTAAGACCAATAAAGGACTATATGAATGGCTGGTGATGCTTTTTAGATTGACTAATGCACTGAGTACTTTCATGAGGTTGATGAATGAGGTGTAGGTAAACCTCATTGTAATTGTACAAATTAGATAGAAGCAAAATGTTATATTATTATGTTCTTTTCTTTAGGGTTTTGAATTAATTTTGATAATGTTACTAATATTCTTTTCATGGATGGATGTTCGGGGAAAGGTAGCTGCATTACTTAATGACATCTATATAGAGATAGAATCACTATTATGCAATGGTGACATCGCATATTCCACAAACCCTGTCGAAATGATGAGAAAGATCCAAAAAAAATTAATAGAGAAATTCTTTCTTTGGCATACCGAGACCCTCAAACTGATGCAATAAAAGAGAGGCAGAAATAATTGATGCAAAGAGCACTAAACTTGGAAGTAAGCAGTAATGAAATATTTAATTATAACATAAGTTCAAAAATGGTTTATATTTTATACTCTTTTATGTCATGAATTAAAATATGTGCGTGTTGTTTTTACAGGAAATATTGTGTCCTCATCGAGCTAGTGGCCATGATCAGGGTACTCTAGGTAGTTCAGGTGATGACCATTTTCCATACATTAAAACTACTTTGATGCTCTGATATATCCTTTATGTGTTCATAGGCTCCTTGTTGTTATCAAACATGTGACTACTATCACTTGTGTTTTGATATCTTTTCAGACCATATGTTTCCTCTTTTACAGATCATAGAACTATTCATTCTTCATAACATCCCCAATACTTCTTTTTTAACTAAGGTTTTTATCTTCAATATTGATCTCTACTATTTTGATTGCATTATTCCTCTCATTGATGCAAAGACACCAAAGATTTCTCACTTGGATCCTAATATGATCCATTCAACCTTCCAATATAGGCTACATTTTGAAGGCATTCCTAAACTAATATCATAGAACTACCAACCTTCCAAGGATCCAAACTAATCCAATCTACCCTTTCAACATGTTCATCAACGATTTCAATATATATAAGAGGCATAATTCAAGTACAAACTCTTCTAGATACACCAAGTGGATGGGTTTGAGACATCTAACAAGATTAATGTTTTGTATATTTAATGTATTATATATTTAATGTATGTTTAATGTTTTGTATATTTAATGTAATATTCTTCAGGTGATTGTTCCTGTCCAAACACCGCCTCATCAAATTCCATCATCCCCACCTATATTGCCAACTACAATGTCGGTAACATGCAGCATGTAGACATCCTCTTGTGCACATAATATTGACCCTGGAGTTGGTAGACCCCTCTTTTTCTCTCTCTTTTGTTATGTGTTTATTTCCCTTGAAGTGTTCTTTCTTGGTGGCATTTCATAGTGGATTCATTTTCTGTAGCAGGACATGTACATGAGGATGCAGAGGCCACTAATCATGATACCATAACAACATTTCCTGGATCTTCCTGTATTGCTAGTACAAGAACGTTGTCGGTCACATTTGTGGTGACCGAATATTTGCTTCCCATAAAGATAGAGAAGGTTCCAGGTACTTTAAAATTATTATTATATATAGTCTAATTGTAATTTACTTATTGATCACTCATTTTGGACTAATCATCTCATGATTTATTTGTAGGGAATGATATTTTTTATAAAAACCTTACTGAAATTACATTGGAGATCTTCGGGCTCACCATACGTAAACGGTGGAATGAGCAAGAAAAAAAGTTAAAAGATGAACTCATAAACCATTTGGTTGGGTTGTTAGGAAATGACACATTCGAGAAAAGCAAGGTCATTGACCAAGGTGGAAAACATCTAAAGTATGTGAGGGACCAATATAGGACACATTTAGAGAAGAACAAAAAGTATGAGCATCCCCCATGACTCTAGAGAGGGAGTGAAAGGACCTGATTTTGGATGCAAAGGAGAGAGTTGAAAGGAAAAAAGGAAATACATCACCAGGCAGAAGAAGGTATGTGATACTATTAAGAATGTCATTATGTACTAATTACTCTTTATATTTATATAATCTAACATATTTCAAACTTTTCATAGACTGCTCGACACATCAAAGGAAACTAAGGCAAGACTAGATAAGCACGGGCAACACAAACTCGGCTATGGTGGTTATATGAAACTTGTCGCATGAATTGTAAGTATCAATAAATGAAATATCACATAAAAATCATAAATTGCAAACATTTTTTTTAATCATTAAATAATACAAGTAAAATTCATGATATTAAGCAAAAATGCAGGGCTCTGAATTCAATAGAGTGCCCATAGAAGATTACATGAAAATTGCCTTATGGGAGGGCTATGGAGCCGTGGCTAAATATCTAAAATGAACGAGTGGGGAAAAAGAAGATTCTGGTGCAACCGTCAATCATGTAAACAAGCTAAATGAAAATTATTTAAAATTGAATACTTAAGCAATAATCTATTCGAAGTTAATTTCCAACATAATGTGACTATATTTGTTTTGAATAATCAAGAAATCATAACAATGCACATGACATTGGAATGCATCCTGGATAGGGTGGAACACAACCTACACATGATGAAGGTCATGGTGTGCATCCCGGTACTGGAGGCATTTATGTGCTAAACAAATTTTTTTTATGTAATGATTAGTACAATTAAAAATCTTTAATTGAAATTGGTTTAGTAAATAATGTAACCCTTTTGCTTTTTATTTTAGAGCATGTAGACCGTTGTGACCAAGTTGAGCATGATCCAGGTAGACAACATCAAGAACATGATGGGGCCCCACTAGGTAAAAAGGACCACTGTTATTCCTTTAAATGAATTTAATTGCAATTGGTGTATTGATTAATGTAACCTTTCGTGTTTCAACTCCAGAGGATTTAGAGGGTGTTTAGGATGTTGAGGATGAGGCTAGACAAAATGATCAGGAAGATGATGTGGTTGTTAGACAATTCAAATAACCAAAAGACAACTAAGAGGGGGGGTGAATCAGTTGTCACATTTTATTGGAACCATTAGCAATTAAAAATTTAATACTGGAACCCAAAACATTAATACCAAAATAGAAGTTAAACCAATTAAGCATAAACAATAATCACAGAGTAAATACCATCCACATGACACCAAGATTTATATGTGGAAAACCCAGTAAAGGGAAAAACCACGATGGGAAGTCTACCCACAGTTAGATAATACTTTTGCACTAAGTATGTGAATTACAATTGAGGGGCCTGCACTTGCAGGAAGGCCAACAGACTAGAGCACATTTCTCATCACAAAAGGAGTCACACCGACTACATAGAAAGCTAGACTACAATCCAAAGAAGTGTTGAACTGCAAAAGATAACATCTCCTATGCTTGAGTACAGTTTCGGTTAAGCTCAATATCGAAGGACTAAATCCTCTTACATAAACCCAATTCGATCTTCAATGATCGACCAAATCCTCTGCCTGAATGATATTACATTATTCACACATTACATCCCTTTCCCATATCCACATATAACCATGATGATCTACAATGAGATCTTACATCTATATATACAAACCCTCAACCATAAACAATTAGGTCAGCTACCAGATAATAAACCAATTACATAATTACAAACCATGTCGGCCTTAGACCAAACAAATAATATCTAACACATAAGACATCTAGAAACATATCAAGAGGACCAATCCACATTCTTCATTAAAATCAGTCCATAACCTAGATCAATCGAGACCCAATATAGTTCCACATGCTACAACAATGATCTCCATCCACCAAGTCTCGAACATGATCACCAACAGCATCCTGAAACTCCACTAGAAGCTACACCAACACCACTTATGCAATTCATCAAATATCTTCATCAAAATCTTTGTCAGTGAAACCCTCGTCGAAACCAGAAACCAACCTTCTAAGAAAACAAGATAGCATCCAATCACCAAACCAAAACCAACTTATTGAATATGAGCATGAGTATCATGAACAAGCCAATTCCATAACCAAATCATACAGGAGCTTACCAGATCATGTTGGATCCAACTCAACCAGATAACCACTTAACCTACCAGGACTAGAAGGGTGCTAGTAAAGCATCCAAACAACTAGTGTTGGCATCAATGACAAAACATTAATGCAACACATAATAAATTCCACCAAATAGCCGACAATCTCCCCCTTTGGCATTGATGGTAACACTAGATGTGAAAAACATCTAAGTACCAAGAAATGCCAAACAAGTCTCCCCCAATGGAAGATAGCCAACAATCTCCCACTTATAGCTCTAAAATAAAGACGAAACTCCCCCTGTGAATAATATCTTTGTAAAGCTCTAAATCTCTCTATCAATATCTCTCCCCTTTTCTTTTTCTTTTTCACTTCCTTTTTCACATCAATATCTCTCCCCCTTTGACATCAATGCTAGAAATCTGACAAAAATATCAAAGCAAAAACATAAACCACTAAATCACAAAGCTGACTACTCCCCCTGAGTAGTAGCATCCCCACATCAATGCCAGAATGAATAGTATCTCTGATAATGCACACCAGACTAATGCCAAACCGCATCAATCAAGTCTCTATCGAAGGGCCAGAAACTCCCAATCTGTCTCTAAAGTACTCAAACGATTCCTTGGGTAAAGGTTTAGTGAAAATATCTACAATATGCTCTTTAGTGTTCACATAAACCAGTTTAACTTCATTTGCTTCCACCTTTTCCTTGAAAAGGTTGTACTTGATAGATATGTGCTTTGTCTTAGAATGAAATACTGAATTCTTTGATATATCAATAGCAGTAGAGTTATCACAGTGAATAACTATCAATGCATCACAATCCACCCTTATATCCTTCAACATTTGCTTCATCCATAAAACTTGTGTAAAATTAGTAGCAACAACAACATACTCAGCTTCAACAATAGATAAAGAAGTACATGACTATTTCTTGCTGATCCATTAAACCTTCTTTCCAAGAAAGAAAGCTCCACCGGAAGTACTTTTCTGGTTAGCAACATTTCCAGCCCAATCAGCATCTATATATGCACATAAAGTAAATTTATCATCCTTAAGGTACCACAAACCATATTCTGATGTACCTTCCAAGTGTTTAAAAATCTTTTTCACCGCACTCTCATGATTTTCTCTAGGATCACTCTAAAATCTTGAAATAATGCATTAAACAACATTCATAATGTCAGGTCTAGTCTAAGTCAAATAAAGAAGACCTCCAATCATATATTTGTATCTTGTAGGATTTACCGGTGCAGAAACATCTTTTCTTGTCAATTTCTCACTTGTAACCATAGGAGTACTTACTAGTTTAGAATCTCCCATACCAAATTTATTCAACAATTTCTTAGCATACTTAGTCTGACAGATAAAAATACCTTTGTTAGTCTGAGTAATCTGCAAACCTAAGAAAAATTTCATCTCACCAATCATAGACATCTCAAATTCTTTCTCCATATTCTTCGAAAATTCTATGCATAACTTATCTTCACCTCTAAAAATAATGCCATCAACAAATACTCCAATAATCAATATATCATCATCAGTGATTTTGTAATATAAATTACTGTCAGCATTGCCCTTAGTAAAACCAAGCTTCAAAATATATTTATCCAACCTTGCATACCAAGCTCTAGGTGCTTGTTTCAATCCATATAAAGCTCTCCTTAAGCTGCAAACCATATTTGTATCATCTGATAATGAAAAACCATCAGGTTGATCAATATAAACTTCCTCATCAAGATCCCCATTCAAAAATGCACATTTTAACATCCATCTGATAAACCTTGTAGTTTTTATAAGCAACATAGTCAAGAAATAATCTTACAACTTCAATCCTAGCTATAGGTGCAAACGTCTCTCCATAATCAATTCCTTCCTTCTGAGAATATCCTTTACAAACCAATCTAACCTTATTCCTTATAACTTGACCATCCTCATTCAATTTATTCCTAAAAACCCATTTAGTTCTAATAACATTTTTATTTTTAGGTCGAGGAAACAAAGTCCATGTGCTATTTTTCTCAATCTGATCTAATTCTTCTTCCATAGCTTTCAACCAATATTTATCTTTACATGCCTCAATTACTGATACCGGTTCAACTTGTAAAATTAAACATACCTCATTAGTTTCCAGTCTTCTTGTTGTCATCACTCTATTGTCATTATCCCCAATGATCTAATCTTCTAAATGATTCAATCTCACATACCTAGGAGTCCTCTGACTCTCTGTTCCTCTTCCTTGTTCTTCAATCACTGTAGAATTCTTTGATACTGCCGGAGTAACTAGTTCAACACTTTATTCTGGTAAAGGTGCTACCAGTTCAGATATAATCATTTCCAATTGTCTGTTCCTTCTCATAAACTCTAATTTGACTTTTGTTCAATTCATATACTTTAACGTTATCACTCTCCACAATTCTCTGCAATCTCTTGTTATAACATCTATATGTTTTGCTTTCATTAGAATAACCAAGAAATATGCCTTCATCACATCTAGGATCAAATTTTCCAATGATGTCATCTCTCCTGATATAACATTTACTACCAAATATTATCAAATACTTAACTATAGGTGTATTGTTAAATCATAATTCATAAGGTGTCTTACTGGTTTCTCCTTTGATATGTACTCTGTTGAATGTATAAATGAATGTTCTCACTGCTTCTCTCTAGTAGATATGAGGTAGACTAGCTTCCATCATCATTTTTGTATCATCATCCAAGATAGTTTTGTTCTTCCTTTCCACAACTCCATTTTGTTCAGGTGTCCAGGAAGCACAAAATTGTCTTCTTATACCATGTTTCTCACAAAAGTTATTAAAATCACCGGATGTGAATTCTCCACCATGATCTGACCTCAAATATTTAATCTTCAATCTTGTCTCAATTTCCACTTTAGCCTTAAAGATTTTAAACTTTTCAAATGCTTTAGATTTTTCTTTCAGAAAAGTAACCCACATCATTCTAGAATAATCATCAATGATTAGCATGAAATATCTATCACCTTGAAAACTTTTAACTCTAGCAGGGCCACACAAATCAGTATGAATAAGATCAAGAACATCATTAGATTTATCTTGTATACTCCTAAAAGAGGTTCTAACCTGTTTACCCATTTGACATTCTTTACATACCGGATTATAGGGCTTCATAATCTTAGGTATATCCCTAACAGCCTTAGTTGAACTGATCTTCACAATGCAATCAAAATTCACATGACACAACCTTTTATGCCATAGCCAACTCTCATCAATCTGTGTAATCAAACATTTCTTCTCATTAGAATTCAAATGAAATATGTTACCTTTTGTCTGTGTACTGGTTGAAATCTCCAAGCCAAATCTAGTAATGATCATGTCAGATCCAACTCAACCTATCAGGACCAGAAGGGTGCTGGTAAAGCATCCAAATAGCTAGTGTTGGCATCAATAACAAAATATTAATGAAACAAATAATCAATTCCACCAAATGACCAACAATCTCCCCCTTTGGGCATTGATGACAACACTAGATGTGAAAAACATCTAAGTACCAAGAAATGCCAAACAAGTCTCCCCCAATGGAAGATAGCCAACAATCTCCCACATACAGCTTTGAAATAAAGACCAAAATCCCCCTGTGAATAATATCTCTGTAAAGCTCCCAATCTATCTCTCAGGTACTCAAATGATTCCTTGGGCAAAGGTTTAGCGAAAATATCTGCAATTTGCTCTTTAGTGTTCACATAAACCAATATAACTTCATTTTGCTTCCACCTTTTCTTTCAAAAAGTTGTACTTGATAGATATGTGCTTTGTCTTAGAATGAAATACTGGATTCTTTGATATATAAATAGCAGTAGAGTTATCATAGTGAATAACTATTGGTGCATCACAATACACCCTTATAAACTGACTTCTTCCACTACAATTCGCTTAAATGTGTTTAACTTTCCTTCTGAAAGACCAATTAAGCAAGAAATATAAGGAACAATTATGTTTCACATACAATCTTATTTTTTCAAATTGAAAATGAAAGCAACCAATTTCCCACACTGAGAAATTTTTAAAGCAACCTTATCTATTCCAGATAATAACATAAGAGAACATGTTACTGAAACAACATTTATCCACAACACATGTAGAGGAAATGCAAACGCTTGTATTGATTAAAATTTTGAACATGAAAATAGTCTTCTTGCTGATGATATCTTAATATTACTGTAGACGTGTAAAAATGACCATATTCCTAAATGAATATTTTATGTTCATTTCTCTATATAATTAAATCCAATTTAATTAAATTATCCACATTCCTCTATTTAATTAAGAAAATTACTCAATTAAATTCACTATACCCATTTAATGAATAAATCATTTTATTCAATTAAATCCCCCCTATCCACTTTTAATTAAATTCAAATTTAATTAAATAGTTATCCTAAATTAAATAAATCTAATTTATTTAATTGCAATCAAATTGAATGAAATTAACTTTATTTCAATTAAATCCTATTATCCCTCCATCCACTTGCATTCTCCTACATTTCCCACTTGCTTCCTAAACCCCTTCCTAATTTCTTCTAGACTCTTCTAATCGCTTCTAATTATTCTCAAACCCTTAAAGTTTTTGATAACCATTAAAGGCTTCAAGTCTTCAACCACTTAATATCCCCAAAGTCTCCCAAACCATTAATGGTTAATTCAACCCTCTTACATGGTTAGAGATTTTTTGCCTAACTTAACCTTCATCCAACCCAAGGGTCTCATCAAGCCTTTAATGCTTTGACCATGATTATCTCTTAATCATTTGCACAAGATTTTATCCTTGGATTAACTCTTAATCCAATGGGTAAGCCTAACTTAAGCTTAACCCTTACCCTCTAGATAACCATAGGTCTTCTCAGGCATTTAATGCCTCCAAACCCTTCTCTCAACCCAACCCTATGTTGACATTTGTCACCATTTTATTGGTGCAAATTGCAAACATGGATTCCCAACTTTCAAACTCAACCCTTGATTAACTCTTTCAATCCTGGCCATCCATTGCCCTATTTTTGCTATAAATAGAGCTTTCATTCCTCCATTTTGAGAGATCAATCCAAGTTTGTAGTATCACACTTGTGCTCAAATACATTCAAGCTTTCATATATCATTTTTATGCTCATCATTTTAGCCTTTCTTTAAATAGGAATTAGTCTAAATATGCATGTTTAGAATACTTTCTTTATCATTTAGCTCAATCATAGACTAATATATCATGTTAGGATAGTATTTATACTAACCTTGTCATCTTATAATCTAGTTTATTGCATTTTAAGATCATACATAGCTTAGGATGCATTTCATTCTAAAATCTATCAAAAGCATCCCTCGTTCTTGCATTTGCCATCCCTAAACCATTTTGCTCAGTGATCTGAGAGAAAAAACATTGGTTTGAGGGACCGTGTAAGATAGAGAACCATGGGACCAACCTTGGGAAGCTGAGTGATACTTCATTACTCCATAGCTTGTACAAAGAAGTCCTATGTGTGTGTGAGTAAAGCTCCATAGAGCTCCGTTTTTCACATATTGAGTTCTATCGACCCGCTTTTACCGCATACATTTCTGGTGCCCATCGTGGGGCTCGAACCCACAACCCCCATGAAAACCTACGTGAAATGTGTTTGGTGTGTATGATTTGATTTGGTGATTTGTGTTTGGTGTGTATGATTTTGTCTATGTGAAATGTTTGAATTGATTCATCTCCCGATAATGTACAGATATTAGGGTATAAAGGAGACCGCGACCACATTACATGCCCGGTTCCTAACCCTAATTTCATTTTCCTCCCATAAAAGGGGAAAAGTGTTTTAATTTGATTCATTTGTGCATTGTTGACTTTGGAGAAAGAGAATTTGGTCTAAAGTCAAAATGCCTATTCCGTATTCTAGGCATCATTTTGAGCGCGTTCGGAGGTACCGGAGACCTGCTGCATATGGACCACCAGTAAGTCAACACTTTTGACCCTTTTTTGATTTTTGGTTTGGTCGTTTTTGGTCATTTTTTGATTTTTGAAATTCGGTTTTAGCGTTTTAGCACGTCAAAGTCGCAAAGTAGCACATATGAAAATTTAGGTAGCGCATGAAGCTGATTTTTAGGGCTGCGTCCGAAACAAAATAGGGTAGCGCAGGGAGTAAAAATAGTGCATGTCGAACGTAGGGTAGCACGTCAGGTCTATAGGGTAGCACGTAGGGTAGACCTAGCGAATGGGGGTCGTAGGGGTTCGCATGGGTAAGGGGTTTTAGCGCGTAGGGTAGACCTAGCACATAGGGTCGAACAGGTAGCGTCAGCGAGGTATAGGTTAGCGTATAAATAGGTTTTAGCGCATAGGGCAAGTTGGGTGGCGCATGGGGGCAAAAGATTAGCGCGTAGAGTCGGTCTAGCGCATAGAGTAAATAGATTAGCGCGTAAGTAAAACAGTCTAGCGCGTGGGTGGATTTTAGCGCAGCGAGAATCTATTTTAGCGCATGCGAAAAAAAAATTTGCGAGATAAGTTGATTTGTGAAATTGTTGTGTTTTGTTGTCTTGGGTTTTATTAATTCGTCCAATATGAGTGTCGATATAACTTGTTTTGATTTGCGATATGTCAAGTTATGCATAGATATCAATGTGTTGTGTTGATCAAAAGATGATATGTTTTTGCACTCTTGTTTCAAGTTCAATGTGTGAAGCCTGATATGGGTTGGAAACTTGAGTTGTTTTACAAGCTGATATGGGTGGGAAACTTGAGTTGTTTTACAAGTTTATGTGATTTTGGAGACTTGAGTTGTGTTACAAGTTTTGATATGGTTTTTGATAACTTGAGTTGATTTACAAGTTGATATGAAATGATAAGATTTTGAACTTTGATGTAGATGAGCAAATTGTTTCATGTTGTTGATGTGAGTTTGATTTTGATATCTTTGTTTTGATGTGGAAATTGATATTGGATTTGTTTTGCTTGTTGACAAGAGTGATTAGGCGTGGTTCAGTCATGAGAGCGATTTTCGAGGCCGTGGACATTGATACTGTGGTTGACTCAAGCCGACCTTGATATCATTAAGAGATGTGGGTTGACATCCCTATTGGATATGCCTCGGTTCACTGTGAACTGGGGGTTACTTACAACACTTGCAGAGAGGTGGCACAGCGACATGAACACCTTTCATTTTGCCACAGGTGAGATGACAGTCACACCAGAGGACTGCTACAGGATCCTGCGCATACCAGTAGTAGGTGCACTACTACCATATGAGCAGTTAGAGGAGGGTGGTACAGAGGCACTTCATCACATTTTTCACGATGAGACAGTTTGTGGATATGAGATCCCATGGCAGGAGTTCTTAGACCTGGATTATGCACCACTTCCTTTAGTATTGGCAAGGTTTATTGGTGGATTCCTTTGTCCTAATCGCAGGTCAAAGGGATTCTCTATGGGATGGGGGCTAGTTTTAGAGGAGATGGTTACAAAGGGCCATAGGTTTTCATGGGGATCGACTATGCTAGCCCATCTGTACAGGGGCTTGCATGAGGTGGTATACCTAGGTTACGACAGTTTATCAGCTGGCGTGACACTGTTACAGGTGTGGTGCTAGGAGCACATTCCGGCTGCAAGGCCATTAGCAGACAAAGATAGGCCCGTGGGATGTGCATATGCTTATGGATACAGGGGTCTAGTTGTCCAGCGGAAGCTGGGAAAACTAGAGCATTGGAGGAGAGTGCTGGATGACATTGATATGATCACCTGGCGACTGTATATAGGGTGTGAGGTGTGGGCGGAGGATGGGCTAGAGATGCCCTACATTTTTATGACGAGATACCTGATTGAGAGGACTCCATTTGTTATTGAGAGGTTTGTGGTGACCAGAGTTTTGAGACAGTTTGGTCGACAGCAGGGCATACCTCAGGGGGCTTGCTTATATGCACGACGGAGGTAGGACGTATCAGATTGGGGCCCGACCATTGATAGCGCAGTGGCGGTGGAGGATTTTGTTAGTATGGTGGGTCAGATATGGGATTATACCCTAGAGATTTTGGATGCGAGCATGACTGATGAGTTCGCGAGATTGTTTGTTGCGCGGGCAGTGGCCAGGATATCTGATCCTGAGGAGATGCAACCGTCATTCGATGATGATGATGAGGAGGGAGAGGGAGATGATGAGGATGATGGAGATGATGGAGGAGGACGATGAGGGAGAGGAGTTAGAGGGAGGCAAGGAGATAGAGGGAGGAGAGGAGATAGAGGTGCAGAGAGAGCAGTTAGACAAGCAGTGATAGACAGGGGGAGAGGCGGTTTAGCTATTGGAGCTGGTGGAGAGGGGAGAGTGGGGGAGGTGCTAGCTGCAGTGGGGGGTACTGATGAGGCGATGCGACCAACGCAGAGGAGGAGGACGAATGTGCTCCCACCTCCATCACCGAGGACAGACAGAGTTAGAGGGGATGCCCCTGCATAGGTACCACTACGGGTTCGGGTTCCTACTCATGTTGAGGATGCTCAGATTTGGACCTTGCAGGTGACTGTATAGCAGCTACAGGCATAGGTTTTGACATATCAGCAGTAGATTGCACAGTTGACCACTGAGCGGGACACAGAGAAAGAGCGGAGGGGGCGAGCGGAGGAGCTTGCAGCCAGTGTGCAGAGAGCAGTGGTGGGTGGTCCGATGAGAGACACCCTGAGAGAGCTATCATTAAGAGCTCAGGAGGCAGAGTATTACCGGCGGCATTATGAGGCTGCGGTACCCAGGGATCATCGAGTACAGAGCTTTACACAGTCGAGATCTAGTCGATCTCGAGATACTGGGTCGTGGTTCGAGAGCCGAGGTGTGACAGGGCCATCGAGATAGGACCCCCCTGGAGATCTAGGGGTGGGGACATCTGGAGCCAGACCATCTCCGTCAGGGGATAGCCATACTTGAGAGGCGTGGTCTCTGTTGTATTTTTTATCATTGTATTCTTTGTACTAGACACAGTGATGATATATTTTGTACATTTTGATCATTTTTTGGAGATATATATATATATATATATATATATACATCATTATCTTTGATCATGTGGTGTGTTTATATGGATGGATGTGTTTATGTGTTCTTTTCATTTATGTGATGATGATGCAATGCTCAAATATATGATATAATGTATGATACAGGATGTATGCTTTGTGAAATGTATCTTGAAAATGAGATGTATGATTTTATATGCTATGAAATGTATCTTGTGAGATGTATGATAATGATATGCAACTAATTGTAAAATGATATGCAACTATGTTAAATGATATGCAATTAATTGTAAAATGATATGTAGCTATTTTAAAATGATATGCAACTATGTTTTTGTTAGCATCCTCCTTCTGTATTTGCCATCCGATATAGCCATATGCTGTTTGCTTTCTTTGTAGGTATCATCATTGAGCATTGATTTGTTTAGGATATGTTGAAAATTTATACAAACATAATGGTATAATTGAACCATAATGACCTGAGAAAAATTTACATGATGTTTTGATTTTGCAAGATAGCACAAGCATCAAGGTATAATTGAACTAGGACGACCTGAGTGCGGATTGCGTATAAATAGACAAGAGTAAATAATTTGTATGCATGAAGTGGAATCAGGCCTTCAGTGATATTTGATGTATCACGTCTCGAGGCAAGTATTCACACAGTACAAGTGATTGTCTCCCAGATAGAAGACTAAGAAAATATTGGAGTTTCCCCATGATCTCTAGCTTGGAAGCATTTTGAGTGAGAAAAGGAAGGGAATCCAATAATTTAAAAGTTCAAAATGCAAAAATAGTCAAGATTTGTATGCGATAATGCAACATTCAGTACTTCAGAAAATCATCCATCCTGGGTATATTTGTGTTTCTTTGTTTTGCTTTGCGATGAAGTGTAGTTTTGTTTGTTGGATGCCATGCTTCTGTGTTTTGCAAATAGTTTTGATGTCTTGAATGCTTGCAAATTTTGTCGATTTTAATGCCCCTAGTTGAGTGTGCCTCTTGATGTGAATATGTATAGTGATTTCCAAGCCATGGTGGAATGTGGTAAGAGTATATATATGGATAACCCAGGATAGTGACTATGCTAAGTATGTCTTGAATGGATATGTGCTAAGTGTCGGGCGATGGCCGATAGTGTTTTTAAGGATACGGATAAAATGGTATGGAGATAGATAGAGGAGCCGTTCTTTCACAAGAGCGCCTGTTTACCAGGTTTTCACCATTTGTTTTTATTGTACTTTGTGTTTTTGCTTTTTTTGGATTTTTTTGATTTGTTTTTTGCTTGTTTTGGCTTTTTCTGTGCACTAGGCTACTTAAGTGTAGTACTTCTTCAGATGGATGCTATTAGTTGGTTCGTCGAGCACATCTTCTTCTGAAGTTGTGAGCTGATAGGCACCTGATCCATAGACGGATATGATGACATAGGGACCCAACCAGTTAGGTTCAAACTTCCCTTTCTTTTCTTGATCTTGCTGATTTCTTGGATTTTCTTTGAGGACTAGGTCACCAACTTTGAAGTTGCGGGGGATGACCTTGTGATTGTAGCTCCTACACGTGCGTTGTTCATATGCTTTGAGATGAGTGTAAGCATGCTGACGTCTTTCATCTAATAGTTCAAGTTCTTGTAGTCGGTTAACTCGATACTCTTCATCTGGGATTAAACCTTTCAAAGAGACTCTGAGAGATGGGATTTCTACTTCCAGGGGTAAAATGGCTTCTGATCCATATACCAATGAGTATGGTGTTGCTCCTGTAGATGTGCGGATGCTAGTTCTGTATGCCCAAAGTGCTGGATTGAGTTGGACGTGCCAATCTTTGCCTGCATCATTCACTATTTTCTTTAAGATTTTTAGTATTGTCTTGTTAGATGCTTCTGCTTGACCATTTCCTTGTGGGTAGTATGGTGTAGAGAACCGATGTTGGATTTTGAATTTTTCACATAGTTCTTGTACATCTTGGTTTTTGAAAGGCCATCCATTATCTGTGATGATTGAACTTGGAATACCATATCTGCAAATTAGATAATTGAGGATAAAAGAGGCAATTTGTTTCCCAGTCACTGTGGTCATGGGAATTGCTTCTATCCATTTGGTAAAGTATTCTGTTGCTGTTATAATGAACTTGTGTCCATTTGAAGATGAAGGATGAATTTTGCCAACTAAGTCTAGTCCCCACTCACAAAAGGGCCAGGATGTTGTAAATGGCTGCAGTTCCTGTGCCAGTGCATGTATCAGATTACCATGGATCTGGCATTTAGGACATTTCTTGGCGAAGTGATATGAGTCTTTCTCCATTGTAGGCCAGTAGTATCCCATTCTTAGAAGTTTTTTAGCAAGAGTAGTACCACTTGAATGTGTGCCACAAATACCTTCATGAAGCTCGTGTAAAGCGGAATCAGAATCATTACGATCAAGACAACAAAGAAGAGTACCATCTAGACCTTGATGATACAAAGTATCAGTGGTAAGGGTATAACGGGCAGCTTGCAGGATAAAGTTATGTTTCTGGTTACGAGATTGGTCAATTGGTAAGATATTGTGCTTGAGGTAGTCGTATATTGGCCCATATAACAGAGAATCTGAACCAGTCAAGGCATAGATAACATGGGATTCAGAGTGGTCATAGGCGGGGGAGAACAATTGCTCTACCAGGAACTCGTAACGACTCTGTTGCTCTGGAATTTGTAGTAATGAGGTGATAGTAGCCATTGCATCGGCTACTTTGTTGTTCAACCTTGGTATTTGTTCGAAGGTGATGTGTACAAAATACTTTTTGAAATTATCCACCATTCGCTTGTAGGGTAGTAGTTTGTCATCTTTTGTCTGATAGTCATTGTTGATTTGATGGACGACTAGTTGTGAGTCTCCATAGACCTTTAACTCTGTGATTTTCCATTCTACGACCATTTTGATGCCTATAACCAATGCCTCATATTCAACCACATTATTTGTGCATGGAAACATAAGCCTATATGATCTTGGTACAGTGTGTCCTTCAGGAGTGATGAATAGAATGCTAGCACCTGAACCATGTTGGGTGTAGGACCCGTCAAAGTATAGGGTCCATTGTTTGGTAGAAAGAGCAAGAACATCCCTGTCTAGAAATTCAATCTCCATAGTTTGTTTTCCTGGTAGCGGTGCTTTAGCCAGTTGATCTACAATTGCTTGTCCTTTGATGGCTCGTCTTTCTGTGTATTGGATGTCAAATTCACTGAGAATCATGATCCATTTAGCCAATCGGCCTGTAAGAGTTGCCTTGCTGAGTAGATATTTGAGAGGATCATTTTTTGGCGACTAGCTTAATGGTGTGTGCTAGCATATAATGTCAGAACTTCTGAGATGCGAAGACTACTGTTAGGCAAGCCTTTTCAATGAATGTATAGTTGAGTTCATAGCCATTCAATGTCCTACTGATATAATATATGGCCCGTTCCTTTCCTTGTTGATCTTCTTGTGCCAATAGTGCCCCCAACGATATATCTGTTGTTGAGATATATAGGATAAGTGGCTTTCCTGCGGCCGGTGGTATTAGAACTAGTGGATTCATTAGGTACTGTTTGATTTGGTGAAAAGATTCTGCACACTTGGTTTCCCATCTGAATGGTACATTTTTGTGTAGTAAATGGTTAAATGGTAGACTTTTATCTACTAGCTGAGCGATAAACCGCCTGATTGATTAAAGTCATCCTTGGAGAGATCTGAGTTCACTGATATTTTTTGGTGGTGGCATGTCCATAATGGCTTGTACCTTTGCTGGATCTACTTCAATACCTTTAGCTGAGACTATATAGCCTAGCAATTTGCCTGATGTAACCCCGAAGACACACTTCTTAGGGTTGAGCCTGACTTGGAATTTCTCCAATCGATCAAAGATCTTTGTTAGGATGCTAAGATGTTCTACTTGGGTGAAGGATTTAGCTAGTAAATCATCCACATAGTCTTCCATGAAGGTGTGCATCATGTCATGAAAGATTGTTGTCATTTCTCTTTGATAAGTGGCCCTGCATTCTTTAAGCCAAAAGGCATAACATTCCAATAGTACGTTCCCCAAGGACAGGTGAATGTGGTTTTATCTTGATCTTCTGGGGCTATTTTGATTTGATTATAGCCTGAGAAACCATCCATTAATGAGAGCGTTGCATGGCCTGCTGTGAGATCTACAATTATGTCGATACTAGGCAGAGGAAAGTCATCTTTTGGACAAGCTTTGTTGGCATCTCTAAAGTCAGTGCATATTCTGATACTACCATCTGGTTTCGATACTAGAACGATGTTGGAAATCCATTCTACATAGTCAATGGGTCGGAATAATCCGACATCTAATAGTTTCTTTAGTTCAGTTTTGACCATGAGTGCTACTTGTGGATTCATCTTTCGTAGCTTTTGCTTGACTGGTTTAACTTCTGAAGAGATGGACAAGTGATGCATGATCAAGTGTGGATCCACTCCGGGCATATCGACATATGACCAAGCAAAGTTAATTTTCTATTCTTGAAAGAAAATGATGAATGTTGGTCTTTCCTCCTCTGTTAGAGATTTTGCAAGGTGTAGGTTTCTGACTGCTTCTGTGGTACCAATGTTGATTGATTGAGTGGGCTCAATCAATATAGGTGATCGCTCATGAAAGTGTTCAGGAAGAGTGTCAAGTCTCCCATCGTTAGGTTCCTTAAAAAGGTTTTCACCCTCAGATGCGTCCTTTATTTATACTTTTTTGTGATCTAGAGCTGCCATTGACTGGTTTTTAGCATTAGATCTTTCTTGTGATTTATTTTTGCGACTGAGAGACTTGGCACTCCCTGATTGGCAGACATTGTTACTTTGTTCACTGGTAGAGCCTGATTCTGGATTTACAGTACATAGGTAATGGATAATAGATTCATCATCTGGAAAAATTGGTATATCATGGATTTCAGGTTCATCCTAGTTGATGAGGTCAGGAAAGACAAGCGGTAAGGAATCGTTAGGTGGATCAAGTTCTGCTACTGTAAGTGTTAGGATAGAGTTTTCATCGTGATTATTCTTGGTTTTAAAGAAGGTCATGATTTCATCGAGGTCTTTGATGGTATTATCTTCCGTATAGACTTGTTCATAGTGTTTATGTTCGCTTTCCTTGGCGTCATAGATATTTTGCGGTCCAAATTCAAGAGATCTATCTTCTGCGTTAGGTTCTTCTTGAGAAAGGGATATGGAATCAGTATCATTAGGGATATCTGTAGTAGCATTGGAGTAGGTACCCCATTCATATTCATTGGAATCAGTCTTTGAGGCCTCATCCCAGATTCTATCAGTGCTGTAAACTGGTATGTTATATGGTGAAAACAAATCTTTGATGATGGATACCATTTTGATAGTTTTTGTTGATTCTGTGTCAGATCCGGCTTCTACTTTCTGGATTTGTTCATAGACTATGCTGCCTTGGGGATAAATAAAGGTATCGGGAGATGATTTTATTGGTTCTTGAAATAGTGGATTCTAAACATGAGCTACTACTGCAGATATGGCCCTTTTGTGGCTTAGAAGCTTTTCCTAATGTAACTTCTGATCTTGACGTTCCCGTGCCTTGCGGATTGTTTCTGTTGATTCAAAGAGTGCTTCCTGCTAGGATTCTTCTTTGTACTTCCTCTTTACTTTCCATTGAGGTTTTGTAGTTAGGCGGGGTGGTCTTTTTAATAGGAAAGTGAGCTCACAACCCAATCCTGTCTTATCTCTATTAGGTTGTGAAGGAAGATCAATGGGTTCAGTGACTCCTTCTTTGTGTTTCCCAATAGGTCCTTTACCATCATATCCCATTTGCTGCATGATTAAGTATCCTTTTCCATATAGGTGTGTTGGTAGAACAATGTCCAGAGCAGCTACTCTGTTATCTTCTTCCTCATCTTTGTATAACCAGCTAAGAATATCCTTGTCTTCTGATTCATGTGCTAGAGTGCCCAATTGGATGAAGGTACCATCAAATTTGGTGATGGGCTGAGTGACCAGATGTGTTGATGTAGTAGGCAATCCATGAGATCTAGGTGATGTTGGCAATTTGGCCAAACATAAGGGCTCCAAAGAGTATTCTCCTATGCATTGGTCTTTGATTTGCATTTTCTGTTTGAACTCTCCAAATAAGGAGTTGGACTTTGCTGTTTGTAGATCTGATGTTAAAGATCGTTGTTTCTCTCTATTATGAGGAACCAAACTATCTTGGGCTGCCCCCATTGCGTTGCAATGTTGAAATGGATTGTGATCAGCAGATATGGAGATTTCTTGTCCATCATAAGGAAATTTGACACACTGGTGATACATAGAAGGCACTGCTTGCATTTCATGTATCCAGGGTCGCCCTAACAAAATAATGTAGGTAAGATCTATGTCTAAGACCTGACACATAGTATCTTTTTGCACTGGTCCTACTTGAATGGGTAACATCACAGTTCCTTTAGAGGACCTTTCCTCATCATCATATGCCTTTATGGTAATCTTCTTACAAGGATCAATAGACTCTTCTGAAAAGCCTAATGCACGGATAAGCTTTAAAGTACATATATTAAGTCCGGCTCCTCCATCTATTAAGACTCATTTTACTCGGTGTTTGCAAACAATGACTTCGATATGGAGAGGAGTATTATGTGGATGGCTCAAGGAAGTATTGTCATGCTCTGAGAAGGTGAGGTTATGAGGTCTTGTCATATGGGCGACCATGGCTTGAAATCTGTCTGTATCCAGATTTTGAGGTACATTGGTTTCCAATAGTGCTTGTTCCAAGATGTCTTTGTGCTTCGGTGATAGTTTCAGCAATTCTAGTATAGATATCTGAGCTGGAGTTTTGCATAGTTGGCTAACCAAGTCATATTGGATTTTTGGTGTAGTAGTTGCAGGTGATGTATGTCCTTTTAAGACATATTTCTGAGTTTGGGTTGTTACATTGACAGATTCATGATCACGCTGATCTCGGAAGGTGATGACATTTACTTGATGATCTTCAGTTGATATGTGATTTATGGTGTTGTTGTAGATATGGTTGATACGAGCTCCATGTGTATCGTTCGAGGTTGAAGCTCCATCTTTGTTATAATTTGGAAGAGGATTTTTAAAGGTTCCATGATCACCATTTGTTTTGAGACCATCTACCATTAAGTCACCTCAGTCAATCATATCTTGCACCATGTGTTTTAATCTCATGCAATCGTTCATCCGATGACCATTGTTACGATGGTAATCACAATAGTGTGAATCATTCCACCAAGGTGGTTTGATTTGGAGTTCATAGTTGCTGATTGGATGCAAAGAAAGAATCTTGTTTGCCAAAAGTTCTCTGAATGCTGATTCTAGTGATTGCCCCAGTGGTGTGAAGATAAGTTTTTGGAAATTGTGCGTGTTGTTGTGCAAATTGTTGTTAGGTCCTGGATTTATGTTTTTGCTTTGAGTATCATTGGTGTTGTTTGTGTTGAGTTGTCCTTGATCAGTGTTTGGTGCATATGTGTTAGCATTTGGATTAGTACTTTTAGGATTTTTTGTATTTTGAGGATTTCTGGATAATGCAAGCACTGGTTGCTTTGATTTGGGATCATATGATTCATTGTTGCCTTCATTTTTGTTTCGAGTCCAAAATCGATATTTGTCTAGGTTGGTGTTGTTCTGGTTATTGTAGTTTGATAAGTTTGTTCCTTCCTTGTAGAATTTGAGTGTTCCCTTTTTGACACATGCTTCCTCTACTTGGATGCCATTTTCAATCAATTTAGCGAAAGACGGTATGCATTGAAGTTTTAGTCTGTAACTCATTTCACCATTCAAATTGTCAATGAAGATTTCCATTTTTTCCTTTTCAGGAATATCTCAAGGATATTTGGAGACCATACGTCGCCATCGTTGAAGGAATATCATGAATGTTTCATTGTTCTTTTGTTTGGTGTTGCAAACATCTAGCATGGTTATGGCATGTTGAATGTTATAGGAGTATTGTGTTATGAATTTATTAACCAATTCATCAAATGATCTGACAGGTGGTGTAATTTTGGATAACCATTCCATTGTTTGCCCTCCTAGACTTCTTGGGAATAACCTCATCAGATATGTGTCATCATGAGCAAATTCAAGACTCATTATGCAAAATTCTCGAACATGATCTCGGGGATCACTTTTCCCATCATATTTATCAAATTTGGGAACATCTGAGTTTGGAGGAAAAGGCACCATGTTCAATCTTCTGTCAAATGGATAAGGACAGATTTTGTTTAAAGAGTACCGCACTATTGTCCCTTGTTGCATGTCATATATTTGTCGTTGTAACATTTGCATTTGTTGAGTAAGAGCAGCCAAAGGTATATTGTCTTGTTGAGGGAAGAGCTCTTCCCTTGTATTAGTTCTCAGCTAAAAAGGTGTGTTAAATGGTATATTTTGCTCTGGAGTTTCTAGCTCAGGTATACGCATTTCTAGTATACGTTGTTCTGGAATATGTTGCTCAGGTATGTGTTGTTCAAAGTTACGAGGTTCTTCTTCTCTTTGTTGTTCTTGATATGCATATTGTCGAGATCCGGTTTTAAAGATGTTTGTGTCTAAATCTTCGGGAAGTTTAACGCCTTTACTTGTAAGCATGAGCAGATACTTTTCTTTGTCATTTTCTATAAGCCTTTCCACAAGCTTTTGGAATTAAGGGTTTTCCTGACATTCCTGAAGAAGTGCTTCAGAAATTTCAGTCTCTTCTAAGTGTGGAACTTCAAAAGGATTTGATAACCTTCGATTCATACTAGACTCTGCGTGTGTCTCGCTTTGTTGGTTTCTTTAAGAGCGAGTAATAGGCATTTTAGTAAAAACTTTCAGTGATGAAGGGGACAAAATCCTCGTTGATATGTTGCTTGGGGGTGGGTGGTTCTGGTCAAGATGTGTTATAAGTGATACACTCATCGGGCAAGAATGCTGGATTGATCTTTCCTCCGTGGTTTATGATTTGATTAAAAGCAAACTTTTGACAGTAGGCTCTTGTTTTTAAGGGTTCTTTGTCAAATTCATTGGATTTGTTTTGGATATAACGTTTGACGTGATGAAGGAATACCCGATGAGATTTGAAGAGTTGAAAATTGATGTATAAAAACTTATTTCTCTTGATGAACTTGGAAAAACTAGGTTGTTGTTTCTTCAATGTGACGTTACGATAAAGGTTCTTTCTTCTTAGAATATGGGGATTAGTCATGCATGAGTGATCAATGGTTTCCTTTGATTTGTTTGGATTCGGTTGATCTTGTTTGGAAAATTTCAAATCTTACTCTATCAAAGTGAAGGTTTAGATGCCCCTTCATGACAAAGCATGTCAAATGATATGGATAAAAGCCTCCCGATATGGAGACTTGATTTGACAACTTGAAAATTTTAAACAAGTGTTTTTGAGATGAAATCTGTAAGATGGTAAAGGATTCTGTTGATACTGATGATGACGTTTCCAGATTATGATAAGATAGATATGTTTTATCGTGCAATCAATTTAGGATTTTTACAACGTTTGTTTTGACACAAACTTAGCTCAAGAAATAGTTTTTAACGGTTTGTTTTTGCCACTCTATTTTGATAAAAAAATGATGTTGATGGAAAAAGGTTTCTGAAAATGTTTTCAAAAATTTTAAAATTCCTCACTGTTTTGCCCCCTGCCTTTTTTATTCTGGTCACGCGCTAAAATAGAGACAGGATGCACTACCCAATTTACTTTACGAGCTAAAATAAGGACCACATGCGCTAGGCTGCCCCCAGACACGTGCTAAAGTTTTGACTGTTCAAAAATTATTTTCTATCTATTTAAAAAATCATGCGCTAGCCTGGGCCTGTAACGCACTAAGATGATGCTTCCACGCGCTAGACTGTTTCTCTGATGCGCTAAATGTTTTAACACTGGATTGATTTTGGGATAAAATGCTACTGTTTGGAATCGATGCGCTAAATTGATGGTTGGATGCGCTAACAAAAGTACCTCACGTGCTAAGAAGTTGCTCTTATGCACTAAACTGCCCTGATTTTTCCTTTTGTTGGTTTTTTTTGTAAATTTTGGATTTTTGTTGTGAATTTTTCAAGTTAGATGGATGATTTTCTGAAGTAGTAAATGCAAGCATGACACAAAAAGTACAACTATTTTGCCTAATCTAACAAAAAGTGTATGTTCTGCGAGGATGTGTTCAAATCCCCAATGTTTTAACAGGTTTGGATACGAATAATACACTTCAGAAAGACTCTTTATTCAAAGGTCATAAATAACATCATAGCCCACTAGTCTCGATACTCCGTCAGCTCAAACAGCCGTGTCACCCCCTAGAGGGCGCCCGTTTTTTTGCCTTTTGCCAGAAATTAACTCAAAGTGAATCGCTTCATAGTTGAGTAGTTACCTTGGGAGATATATGGTGAGTAATCTTGGGGGCAGATTCTTCCCCACCCTTGCACTATGATGTTATAAATGTCTGGTTACTGACTCAGTTCAAAGCTTCTATTTCTATGGTTCGTAATCAGGCTTCCCGTTCGACCGTCAGTGATAAACTCCCTCAGGAGGCTTTCCAACTTTTAGAACAAAGGCTTTACGTATCTCCAGGATATTGGGGGAAGGCTAATCGCTGCGCGCAACCATTGAAAAGGACTTTCGTCACTTTCCACGTTTGATTATAGTGGGTTGGAATTCTTGGTGTCAAAGTCATTCCCCACTTTGGTCGTTCCCTTCACACCGGCCATAAACAACTTTAAGAGTTGATTCCAACTCCTCGGGAAGGTAGGCCTGCTAAAAGATGTAAAATGTTTTGAAGGAAAGAAATCTTTTTAAGAGAGTTTTGGTTTTTTGGATCACCTAATTAAGGGGAGAGCATATACCTTCCCCTTTCGATTCAAGGCAATCACAAATTCTTTTTAAACCTTCAATTCAGTGATTTTCTAACCTCTACTGGGAGATGTTGCTCCAAGAAAAAGCATGGTGTTAATTTTACTTCCCCATAGCAATGATTGTTTAATCTAAGGAAATAACCACGTCAACAAAGCAAAATGTTCGATTTGGTCAACAAATAAAAATCGGTTAAAAAAAAGGGGAATCACTTCCCTCTTTAATTGTAACAAAACTTTTGCGGTGCGGTTCTTTCCTTTACAAAAATGAAAGTGGATCCTTTTATGCACCAAAGGATGGTGAGGTTCTTTTTAAGCTCTATTTTTGTGAAAAAGAAAATTTTGTGTTGTTCTTTTTAGAGCCCAAATAAAGTTTTTCTCCTATAAAAGCAAGAAAATTTCCGATAGTGGTTCTTTTTATAGCCCAAAAGAAATATGTGAGTTCAATTTTAAGAATAAAAGACGTTCAAAATTTTAAAATAACTTAACTAAGTTAGTGAAAATCCTAACTTATCTAAATATTCTAAGATTAAGCTCCTTTCTGCAACAAATTTTGTTAGAATCCTGCAAGAAAACCAGAGAAAAAACGTTAGATGATTTGGTGGACTTCCACAAGTCTAATTTTTAACTTTTGGTTACAAATTTTAGTTCTTTTCTTTTCTGTCTGTGATGCGCTAGAGAACAAACTGTACGCGCTACAATATAACCGCGATGCACTAAAATAAGGTTTCAACGCGCTACACTATTTTCGGGATGCGCTACTCTGTGCGCCGAAAGCGCTGCTCTGTTTTTCTCCCACGTTGAGACCTACAGGAAAAGATTAGTGGAAGTCATGCGCTAATATATGGACTTCACGCGCTAGATGATGGACTCCATGCGCTGAATAGTGAACCAAATGCACTAGGTTGTTAACCGGATGCACTAAACAGTTGACTTAACGCGCTAATTCATTTTTCCCGTGTGCCTGCAAAAGTGGTTAAATTCAAAAACCGATTTGATATATGGGGTAAAGCCCCATAGTGGGCGCCAGAAATGTATGCGAGAAAAGCGGGTCGATAGAACTCAATATGCGAAAAATGGAGCTCTATGGAGCCTTGCTCACACACACACAAGACTTTTTGGTGCAAGCTATGGAGTAATAAAGTATCACTCAGCTTTCCAAGGTGGGTCCCATGGTTCTCTATCTTACACAGTCCCTCAAACCAATGTTTTTGCTCTCAGATCACTGAGCAAAATGGTTTAGGGATGGCAAATGCAAGAACGAGGGATGCTTTTGATAGATTTTAGAATGAAATGCATCCTAAGCTATGCATGATTCTAGAAATGCAATAAACTAACTAAAAGATGACAAGGTTAGTAAACAAACTATACTAGCATACTATATTAGTTCAATGATTTAAGCTAATGATAATAGAAAGTATTCTAAACATGCATATTTAGATTAATTTCTATCTAAAAGAGAGGTTAAAATGATGAGCATAAAAATGGTATGAAAACTTGAATGTATTTGAGCATAAGTGTGATACTACAAACTTGGATTGATCTCTCAAAATGGAGGAATGAGAGCTCTATTTATAGAAAAAATAGGGCAATGGATGGCCAGGATTGAAAGAGTTAATCAAGGGTTGAGTTTGAAAGTTGGGAATCCATGTTTGCAATTTGCACCAATAAAATGGTGACAAATGTCAACATAGGGTTGGGTTGAGAGAAGGGTTTGGAGGCATTAAATGCCTGAGAAGACCTTATGGTTATCTAGAGGGTAAGGGTTAAGCTTAAGTTAGGCTTACCCATTGGATTAAAAGTTAATCCAAGGATAAACTCTTGTGCAAATGATTAAGAGATAATCATGGTCAAATCATTAAAGGCTTGATGAAACCCTTGGGTTGGATGAAGGTTAAGTTAGGCAAAAAGTCTCTAACCATGTAAGAGGGTTGAATTAACCATTAATGGTTTGGGAGACTTTGGGGATATTAAGTGGTTGAAGACTTGAAGCCTTTAATGGTTATCAAAGACTTTAAGGGTTTGAGAAGTGACCTCCCCTTGCTTAGGGATGTGACAAAGTTTAGAAGATGGTTTAGGCTAATTAGAAGCGATTAGAAGAGTCTAGAAGAAATTAGGAAGGGGTTTAGGAAGCAAGTGGGAAATGTAGGAGAATGCAAGTGGATGGAGGGATAATAGGATTTAATTGAAATAAAGTTAATTCCACTCAATTTGGTTGCAATTAAATAAATTAGATTTATTTAATTTAGGATAACTATTTAATTAAATTTGAATTTAATTAAAAGTGGATAGGGGGGATTTAATTGAATAAAATGATTTATTCATTAAATGGGTATAGTGAATTTAATTGAGTAATTTTCTTAATTAAATAGAGGATGTGGATAATTTAATTAAATAGAGAAATGAACATAAAATATTCATTTAGCAATATGGTCATTTTTATACGTCTACATGAAAACCTATGGCCTTGTGTAACCATCTCCTCTAAAACCATCCCCCATCCCACAGAGAATCCCTTTGACCTACGATGAGGACAAAGGAATCCACCAATAAACCCTGCCAGTATTGATGGAAGTGGTGCATAATCCAAGTCTAAGAACTCCTGCCACGGGATCTCATATCCACAAACTGTCTCATCGTGAAAAATGCGGTGAAGTGCCTCTGTACCACCCTCCTCTAACTGCTCATATGGTAGTAGTGCACCTACTACTGGTATGTGCAGGATCCTGTAGCAGTCCTCTGGTGTGACTGTCATCTCACCTGTGGAAAAATGAAAGGTGTTCGTGTCGATGTGCCACCTCTCTGCAAGTGTTGTAAGTAACCCCCGGTTCACAGTGAACCGAGGCATATCCAATAGGGATGTCAACCCACATCTCTTAATGATATCAAGGTCGGCCTAAGTCAACCACAGTATCAATGTCCACGGCCTCGAAAATCGCTCTCGTGACTGAACCACGCCTAATCGCTCTTGTCAACAAGCAAAACAAATCCAATATCAATTTCCACATCAAAACAAAGATATCAAAATCAAACTCACAGCAACAACATGAAACAATTTGCTCATCTACATCAAAGTTCAAAATCTTATCATTTCATATCAACTTGTAAAACAACTCAAGTTATCAAAAACCATATCAAAACTTGTAACACAACTTAAGTCTCCAAAATCACATAAACTTGTAAAACAACTCAAGTTTCCCACCCATATCAGCTTGTAAAACAACTCAAGTTTCCAACCCATATCAGCTTGTAACACAAATTAGGCTTCACACATTGAACTTGAAACAAGAGTGCAAAAACATATCATCTTTTGATCAACACAACACATTGATATCTATGCATAACTTGACATATCGCAAATCAAAACAAGTTATATCGACACTCATATTGGACGAATCAATAAAACCCAAGACAACAAAACACAACAATTTCACAAATCAACTCATCTCACAAAATTTTTTTCGCATGCGCTAAAACAGATTCTCGCTGCGCAAAAATCCACCCACGCGCTAGGCTATTTTACTTATGCGCTAATCTATTTACTCTATGTGCTAGACCAACTCTACGTGCTAATCTTTTGCCCCCATGCACCACCCAAACTGCCCTATGCACTAAAACCTATTTATGTGCTAGCCTATACCTCGTTGACGCTACCTGTTCGACCCTATGCGATAGGTCTACCCTACGCTCTAAAACCCCTTACCCATGCGAACCCCTGCAACCCCTATGCGCTAAGTCTACTCTACGCTCTACCCTGCTGACCTGAAGCGCTACCCTACGTTCGGCATGCGCTATTTTAACTCCCTGTGCTACCCTATTTTGTTTCGGACGTAGCCCTAAAAATCAGCTTCATGCACTACCTAAATTTTCGTATGTGCTACTTTGCGACTTTGACGCGCTAAAATGCTAAAACCGAATTTCAAAAATCAAAAAATGACCAAAAATGACCAAATCAAAAATCAAAAAAGGGTCAAAAGTGTTGACTTACTGGTGGTCCATATGCGGCAGGTCTCCGATACCTCCAAATGCACTCAAAACGATGCCTGAAATACGGAATAGGCATTTTGACTTCAAACCAAATTCTCTTTCTCCAAAGTCAACAATGCACAAATGAGTCAAATTAAAACACTTTTCCCCTTTTATAGGAGGAAAATGAAATTAGGGTTAGGAACCGGGCATGTAATGTGGTCGCGGTCTCCCTTATACCCTAATATCTATACATTATCGGGAGATGAATCAATTCAAACATTTCACATAGACAAAATCATACACACCAAACACAAATCGCCAAATCAAATTTAAATTTTCAAAATATTGATTCATCTCCCAAGGGGGCATCACGCATCAAATCAAATCTGGGGCATGACTTGCAAATCATAAGAGTGACACAAAAATTGCATTTGATCATAAATCATGATAACACATCATTTTCTTTGAAATAACATGTGCACACACGTCACTTCAAAGAGGGGCAAAATGTAGACGTATAAAAATGACCATATTCCTAAATGAATATTTTATGTTCATTTCTCTATTTAATTAAATTATCCACATTCCTCTACTTAATTAAGAAAATTACTCAATTAAATTCACTATACCCATTTAATGAATAAATCATTTTATTCAATTAAATCCCCCTATCCACTTTTAATTAAATTCAAATTTAAATAAATAGTTATCCTAAATTAAATAAATCTAATTTATTTAATTGCAACCAAATTGAATGAAATTAACTTTATTTCAATTAAATCCTATTATCCCTCCATCCACTTGCACTCTCCTACATTTCCCACTTGCTTCCTAAACCCCTTCCTAATTTCTTCTAGACTCTTCTAATCGCTTCTAATTAGCCTAACCCATCTTCTAAACTTTGTCACATCCCTAAGCAAGGGGAGGTCACTTCTCAAACCCTTAAAGTCTTTGATAACCATTAAAGGCTTCAAGTCTTCAACCACTTAATATCCCCAAAGTCTCTCAAACCATTAATGGTTAATTCAACCCTCTTACATGGTTAGAGATTTTTTGCCTAACTTAACCTTCATCCAACCCAAGGGTCTCATCAAGCCTTTAATGCTTTGACCATGATTATCTCTTAATCATTTGCACAAGAGTTTATCCTTGGATTAACTCTTAATCCAATGGGTAAGCCTAACTTAAGCTTAACCCTTACCCTCTAGATAACCATAAGGTCTTCTCAGGCATTTAATGCCTCCAAACCCTTCTCTCAACCCAACCCTATGTTGACATTTGTCACCATTTTATTGGTGCAAATTGCAAACATGGATTCCCAACTTTCAAACTCAACCCTTGATTAACTCTTTCAATCCTGGCCATCCATTGCCCTATTTTTGCTATAAATAAAGCTCTCATTCGTCCATTTTGAGAGGTCAATCCAAGTTTGTAGTATCACACTTATGCTCAAATACATTCAAGCTTTCATATATCATTTTTATGCTCATCATTTTAGCCTCTCTTTAAATAGAAATTAGTCTAAATATGCATGTTTAGAATACTTTCTTTATCATTTAGCTCAATCCTAGACTAATATATCATGTTAGGATAGTATTTATACTAACCTAGTCATCTTATAATCTAGTTTATTGCATTTTAAGATCATACATAGCTTAGGATGCATTTCATTCTAAAATCTATCAAAAGTATCCCTCGTTCTTGCATTTGCCATCCCTAAACCATTTTGCTCAGTGATCTGAGAGAAAAAAACATTGGTTTGAGGAACCGTGTAAGATAGAGATCCATGGGACCAACGTTGAGAAGCTGAGTGATACTTCATTACTCCATAGCTTGCACCAAGAAGTCTTGTGTGTGTGTGAGAAAAGCTCCATAGAGCTCCATTTTTCACATATTGAGTTCTATCGACCCGCTTTTCCCGCATACAATTACAAAAATCCCCTCATACTTATATGAGAGCCAAATAATTTCAAAATGAAAGGGTGTGCCCCTTTTAAAGTCATTAACTAACTAAATGTCTTTTCTATTGTAATTGAGCATAAACAAATTTAACATCCCCAAATGATTTATGTATTCTGCATCCTTGTAGCAATGAACATGTTTGATCCATCTCTTCATGTCATATTCTACCTGGAGAACTCATATACCAACCCAATGAATCTCTAGTTACAATGTTTAGGGCACCAACCCAAGGAGCTACAACCCCTGCACCGAGCTCCAACTCAGTGATCTTGAATAAACATAATCAATTATACAAGTTATAGCCTTGTTACAAAAGAAGCTTTGTAACTCTTATGCAAATCTCTCTATTGGTTCCTCTATCCAATTCATTATTGGTTCTCTCCTCACCTTCTTACTACAAGAGCCTTATCACCTGCTGCAACTTGCTCTCTGTTGCACCTTCACGAGTTCAGTCTCTTCTTCTTCTTTGTCAGTTCTATTCCCTGTCGGTTCTTCTCTCTGTCAGTTCTCTCTTCTCTCTATTGCACTGCCACTCTCCACTGATACTATAATTTGTCGATTCTTTGCTTGCCTTCTCTACAGACTTCTACAACTCTTATTTGCCGATATGGTCACTGCCAGTTCACTCCTTTGTCAGACTCAATGGTTGACTTCCGGTAGCCTCATTGATGCCAATTGAACCCTTCAACCCAATTCTCTCTTTCTCACATTCAGTCTCTTCTCATATTTCCTTTTTTGCACTTGACTAAATTCTCCTCTCACATGCAACAACACTCTCTCATTCATCGACAACCTTCATCAATTTTGGCTTGCATATTAATGAACTGGTTTTCCTGCAAAAAGCCAATTCAAATTTCGAGTGGTTAGAGTTTCTTCTTCGACCTCAAGGTAACTAAATCCAACTAGATCTCATCCAATCTAATCACCTTGATTGATGAATTGTAACTCATCAATTAATCTCATCATTGTCATGCCTTCTAGAACACGCCTTCCTCATTTAGCAATCTGCTTTTTAATCTCTCAGCTGATTTCTTGGTCGATCACTAAGAATGGTTTCGCAGTTCCCTTCACCTGCCTTGATTTTCTCAAATAGTCTATTCAAGATCTCTGTTGTTCATTTGACCTCGAGCCGCAAACCTCTGCTACGCATCCTTTGAATCACGCAGTCAACATAAATGTTGAACTGTCGCCAAATACCTCAATGACATATCACACGGACATATGCATGATTTCCACTTCACCTCCATTTGGCCCCTTTTTTGGCATTCATCTCAGCTTGGTCACCATGTCGGTCACCGGCCAATGCACAATACCAAATTCATCTACCGGTTCACAAACCCTGTCGGTTATTACCCTAACCAGTTTTCTCTCAGCCTTGCACTCTACTTGTCTTCTAGTGGAAACATTCAACCGGTCAGCACACTATCTAACCTACCTTATGTCCATCTTCAATAGATGGGAGTCTTTTGCATCTGTACTTTGTCAACATTACCAGTGGACATACTTACTAGTAGGCATCTTTGATGACACCATGTCATCAACCTTCAACTGTTTCCATGTAAGGCATCTACATACCAGTTGCATTCTCTATCTGCAGTTGCTCAGCCTTTCCTTCTTCTTTATCAACCAGGACCATATCACAACCGGTTTGTCAAAATGAAAAACATATCCTTCAATCTCTCTGCTGACAACACCTCATGTCTTCTTGACAGATCCAATGCATATCTCTGATCTCATGCTCTTAAGGAAACTTAGTGTTTCACTAGTTCATCCAGTATGAGCCTTCAATAACCTGCCTTCTACTCTTCTCTCTTATCTCCAAGAACTATGATGCATTCCATGCATAATAGGAGATAAGCTCCACTTATCGATCGGAGTGGATCCTTGTCATCTGGATTCTACAATGCATCAATGTGGCTTCCCTGTTTGAGAAACATATCTTCAAATAGACACATGTGATCTGGTTGGGGCACATTCATTGTCATTCATCTCTTCAAATGGTGACTGCACCTTTATGCAGTGGGACTCCTATTGTTTGATATCCACACAACATAATGGTAACCTATACATCCTTCTCCTCAGGGGTTGATGTGATTTAGATAACATTCCCCCTCTTCATCACAATCAACCGAACAACATCCTTCTCTCTTGTAGATGTCATCACTTATTGGTAGCATGTCCATATCTTCAACACAAATCAACCATTAACTTTTTTACCAGTGACTCCAATGATCAATGTCTTGAATGACATTCTCTCCCTTACCGGTGACCTACAAAGGTAGGTGACATCACAGTCGATATGCACCAATGACAGTGTTGCACATACATCTCCTATATCGGTAGCCATCCTATACTGGTTGCCACCAATGACAACATAATGCCCACAATCTCCCCCTTTGGCATTGATGTCAACACATGTAGTATCCGACATACTACATATTCTCTCTCCCCCTTTGCATGATCCATGGATTTTGATACATGTGGTATGCGGTATACTACAAAATCTCTCTCCCCTTTGACAACAATGGCAAAGGGCACTATCAGGGTTTCTCTCCTCTTTTTGTCTACCAGGCATTAACAATTTTCTACACCCCTTTTTCTCTACCAGATGCATCTTCTCCTTTTGATACCAATTATTACTGCAAGTTCTTCTTCCTGTATTCATAACTTCTATGGCCAAATCTATTGTAGTTATAACAAACACTATTTGCGGAACTGGGAGAGGAGGTATGCATGTCTCTACTCTTTGATACATTTTTCTCATATGCATGATATATATGAGACCCTAGATTATTCCTTCTAGATCCCTTTCTACATTCTGCTGCCCTATGACCATAACCATTACATGCAAAACAATAACTGAACAAGGAAGGTTTATAACTTAAAAACTTATTTTCCCATGAATTGGGAGATCTTACCGGCCTAACTTCTCCATTTCTC
This sequence comes from Cryptomeria japonica, assembly GCF_030272615.1. Lineage (NCBI taxonomy): Eukaryota > Viridiplantae > Streptophyta > Pinopsida > Cupressales > Cupressaceae > Cryptomeria > Cryptomeria japonica. The sequence continues at coordinate 43,533,510 of NC_081410.1, read as the reverse complement.
CTTCTTTGACGATGGATCCTAGGTTGTTCATGCTCAACATTCCATTGTCTTCTACCGGTAGGAGGTATTCTTTGTTGTCTTCTCATGTTCTTGCTTCTGGTGAAGTTGTCTTCTCCCATCTTCCCTTTTCCTTTGGGATCTACATTATTCCTCCTTCTTGCAGCACCAATCTTCATCCTTGTGTGCATGTCTTCACCAGTTGTGGTTAGAATAATCTTCTTCCAGGGAGTATTCCGAATAGTGAAGGTTTGTCCCTTACTCTCTCCATTTGAGGAGACAAATAGAATGTTATTGTGAGGGACATTCTTGTTGTTGGAGAATTCACTAGCACCACTACCTAATCCTTCAATGTCCTTGGCATACTTTTTCTTTTTCAATATTTTGTCCAAGGCATCACTGCCACCATCAAACCATATTTTTATCTTGAGCTCATCCTAACATTTCTCAAGGTCATTTAAGAGAATCTCCATTTCTCCAACCAGCTGCTAATATTCTTTATCTTTTGCCTCTACCTCTGATGCTAGATCTTTACATCGACACTCCTTGGTGTCATTTTGTTGAGTCTTCAACTCTGAGATGCATTTCTCAAATTCTTCAAGGCATTTGATCAATCGATTTTGCTCCACAAGTATTGCATTCTTGAATAACTTGTATGCACTCCTTACTCTACTAAGCTCTTCAAGTGCATTAACAAGTTCTCCTCCCAGATATACTTATGCTTCTTCTTCTTCTTCACCTTCACTGTCACTACCAAACACAACTTTTTGGTAGGAGTGATCTACATGATCATTCTCAGATGTGTGCCTCTCATCTTCTGATTCTTGAGCCATGAAAAGGTGAGTTCCTTCTTCATCATTGTTGTGGCTACTAACAAATCTGCCTTCATCATCTACTGATACATGAGATGCATTTCTCATCCTATATTCACAAACCAGTTCAGCAGTAGTAGGCTCATTTCCATAGAGCTCCTTCAATCTTTCCCATAAGCTTTTTGTTTATCTACATATGTCCACTTGTGAGGAGACATCATCAGATAACCCATTGAGTATAGCCTTGATTTCTACATCATTACACTAGTTTCTTCTTTTAGCATCTAAATCGGTGGGAGGACTAACTTTACTAGGGCAGACATTTACAACAGACATCCACACATCATACCCTAGAGAGGATAAGTGAACTACCTAAGCTATCATACAAAGGGACATCATACAACAGACATCCAGACATCAAATACTAGAGCAGGGATTGACACTAAACATACCATTGTGCCCTTAACCCAGAATCTACCCAAGCTAGAAAAAGCTTATCAACTGGGAACCTAGGCCCTGATACCAATTGATAAACACAAATTAGTGCAACTGAGAGGGGGGGTGAATCAGTGGTACTCAAACTTTTCCCTTTTTTAACCTATATGTGTATACCGGTTAACAGATCTAACCGAAAGTAGACTTATCGGTTAAATGGGAGACTAACACAAATGCACTCACACATAAAAGGGACATCACATAGCACCAGCATATACGAGGAAAACCCAAGATGGGAAAAACCTCGATGAGAAATGATGTTGGAGTCTAGTGCTCCAATCTAGCCTCACAATGAATCTCTGATTACAATGTTTAGGGCACCAACCCCTAATTTAGGGCACCAACCCAAGGAGCACCAATCCAAGGAGCTACAACCCCTACAATGAGCTCCAACTCAGTAATGTTCAATAAACATAAACAATTATACAAGTTATAGACTTGTTACAAAATAATCTTTGTAACTCTTATGCAAATCTCTCTACCGATTCCTCTATCCAATTCACTGTCGGTTCTCTCCTCACCTTCTTACTACAACAACCTTATCACCTGCTGCAACTTTCTCTCTGTTGCACCTTCACCAGTTTAGTCTCTTCTTCTTCTTTGTTGGTTTTGTTCTCTGTCAATTCTTCTCTCCACCGGTACTATACTATGTCATTTCTTTGCTTGCCTTCTCTGCAGACTTCTGCAATTCTTCTCTACTGGTATGGTCACCACCAGTTCACTCCTCTATCAGACTCAATGGATGATTGTTGGTAGCCTCACTGATGACAGTTGAGCCCTTCAACCTGATTCTCTCTTTCTCACACTCAGTCTCTTCTCAAATTGCCTTTTTGCACTTGACTGAATTCTCCTCTCACATGTAGAAACACTCACTCAATCATCGACAACCTTCATGGATTTTGGCTTGCATATTTATGAACCGGTTTTCCCGCCAAAAGACAATTCAAATTTTGAGTGGTTAGTGTTTCTTCTTGGACCTCGAGGCAACTAAATCCAATCAGATCTCATCTGATCTGATCACCTTGATTGATGAACTGTAACTCATCAATCAATCCCACCATTGTCGTGTCTTTCAGAACACGCCTTCCTCATTTAGCAATCTATTTTTTAATCTCTTAGGTGATTTCTTGGTCGATCACCAAGAATGGTTTCACGGTTCCCTTCACCTAACTTGATCTACTTAAACAGTCTATTATAGATCTTTGTTGTTCATTTGACCTCGAGCCACAAACCTCTGCTATGCATCTCGTGAATCATGCAGTCGACATAAATTTTGACCTATTGCCATCTACCTCAATGACACATTACACTGACCTATTCATTCTTTCTACTTCACCTCCTCATGGCCCCTTTTTCATCATTCATCTAAGCTTGATCACCATGTCGATCACTGACCAACACACAATATAGGATTCATCTACCGGTTCAAAAAACCCTGTCGATTATACCCTAACTGGTCTACTCTAAATCTTGCACTCAATTTCTCTTCCGATGGAAACACTCAACCGGTCAACACACTTTCTAACCTACCTTATGTCCATTTTTAATAGATGAGATTCTTTTGCATCTGCACTTTGTCAGCATTACCGATGGACATACTTATCGGTAGGCATCCTTGATGACACCATGTCATCAACCTTCAATTGTTTCCATCTAAGGCATCTGCATACCAGTTGCATTCTCTATATGTAGTTTCTCAGCCTTGGCTTCTTCTTTATCAACCAGAAACATATCCCAGCTAGTTTGTCAAAGTGAGAAACATATCCTTCAATCTTTGTACTGGAAACACCTCATGTCTTCTTAATAGATCGGGTGCATATCTCTGATCTCAAGCTCTTAAGGCAAATTAGTGTTTGACTAGTTCATCCAATGTGAGCCTTCAATCACCTACCTTCTACTCTTCTCTCTTATCTCCAAGAAATATGATACAGTCCATGCATAATAGGAGATAAGATCCACTTACCGGTGGGATTGGATCCTTATCGTCTGCATTCTGCAATGCATCAATGTGGCTTTCATGTTTGAGCAGCATATCTTCAAACATGCACATGTGATCTGATTGGGGCAATTTCAGTGTCAGTCATCTCTTCAAATGGTGACTGCACCTTTATCCAGTGGGAATCTTGTTGTTTTACATCCACACAACATACTAGTGACCCATACATCCTTGTCCTCCAGTATTAATGTGATTTAGATAACATTCTCCTCTTCATCACAATCAACCGACCAACATCCTGATCTCTTGCAGATGTCATCACTTACCAATAGCTTGTCCATATCTTCAACACAAGTCAGCCACTAACTTGTGTACCAGTGACTCCAATGATCATTGTACTGAATGACATTCTCTCTCTTACGAGTGACTTGCAAAGCTAGGTGATATCAAAGACATCACAAATGGTATGCACCAATGACAGTATTGCACATACATCTCCTATACAGGTATCCATCCTATACCGGTTGATATCAATGACAACACAATGCCAACAATTTCCCCCTTTGGCATTGATGTCAACACATGTAGTATCTAGCATACTACATATTCTCTCTCCCCCTTTGCATGATCCATGGATTTTCATACACGTGGTATGTAGTATACTACAGAATCTCTCTCCCCCTTTGACAACAATGGCAAAGGGAACTATCAGGGTTTCTCTGCTCCTTGTGTCTATCGGGCATTGATAATTTTCTACAGCCCTTTTTCTCTACCATATGCATCTTCTCCTTTTGATATCAAACGTTACATGTTCTCAAGTTACAACACTTGAGATCTAGGGCACAACCACCAACTAACACCAATTTCTCAACAACCAAGTATATATGCAAACCGGAACCCTAATGCATATACAAGATTGAAACTAATTGAAGACCCATGTGTTAGTGAATACAACATACCTGCGGGTCAAACTGCATCATCACACTTCTAATACACTCAATCATGAAATTATGTTGGGTATTCTTACAATAATTTTCATCTTCTACAATTTATATAGTTAGTACCCTCATAATTTCAAGCATGCCAATTCAGAAACATGAGCACTTGAACTCACCTTGAGTCATACATCTCAGGTTCTTATTTTCGGTTAGGTCCAAAACCGGAGCTCCAATCTTTACCATATACCAGCTGAGCTGGGAAAATATGATCATCTGATGATCTTTCAGCTCTATTATATCCATCACAACATATGCCATGATTCTATATGTACGTAATGCCATACAGTATCATCATCATGCCATAAATCAAACTTGTTATCCCTCAAAGGATGCACACATACATAATCAACAACTGGGCCATCATATGTCATTCAGGTCTTTTCCAATACCACCTAAGACATAACTTCCTCATTTCATGATACAAAAGCTAATGAAATGATCTTGAGCCTCATTGTCTTACATAACATGCAAGTACCTATTAGCAATCATAGCGGTAACATCCTTCTCATATTGGTTCCTTGTACCGGTCCATCATCACTACCAAAGCACCTTCCTATAAATACTGAAATCTTGTGTCAATTTGCATTTGATTCAAATTGCATATTTTCCATCCATTGACACATGAAGTAGAGATCCATCTCTCATCTGTAGGTGTGTACACAAGGCAGCCACTACACACACTTGCCATCTCATTTTTTCCTTTCTTACTGGCAGCAACTTGTTCTTCCATGTGTCCTCTTCCACTGAGGGGGTGACTGATAAGGTTAGTGTACTACTCCCCCTAATAAAATGCATCTCCTTTAAGCCTTAGGAGATATCACTTGTGCATTGAATGCATATTGTCAGTCCAACGTCCAACTCTCTTCTTTCTTCCTCCATACCTACATGGTCTCATTCTTCTTCGCATTTTCAATCTTGGGAGAAGGTCTTACCTTCTTTTGCAGATTGATCCTTACATTTTCGGATTCAGAATCACAACCGGAAGAAGTGCTATAGTAGCACACGACATTCCTGCCAATCTCATGATTGGGGAACCTTCTAACTTGTTGGTTTGACCATCTTCTTCCAGTCATTCTATTGTAATCGGCAACTGAACACGATGGACCTCTTGATCCTACAGGGATATTTATCCTTTGGTTCAATGCAGGTCTCTAATTTCCATATGCTCTATGTCCTTTTCTATGTTGAGCATATCTTCTATACCAGCTTCCATATGACTGCAAGTCCTTCTTCCTGCATTCATAACTTCTTATGTGGGAGAAAAAGCGAGACTAGGTTATCATGCCCTAATCCTACCTTTTGACACACATTACGGAATACGAAAGAGCCTAGAGGTATCACACAATTGGCTACTTCTTTTTGTGAAAGAGAGAGCCACGGGCTACCTATTAGGATTTTTATTCCTTTGTTGTATTTGAAAGGTAAGATTATGCAAGTTCAATTCCTAACCCTAAAATGCAAGTATGAGCTAACAACAAGATTGCAGAATTGAACTTAAACAATGGAAAGCTGTAAACACAAGGATAAAACAAGAATACAGATGCATACCCAGAGTCAAAATTTGACTGAAAATGTTCGGGATGGGGGCGCGGGCACCACTGTCCTGATTCTGTCCCGGAACCGCACCTGAAACTTATGTTTTGCCCTCTGGAAAACTGTCTGAAATGTTGTCTGTCAGGAGGACCAGGGTGCCCAGCGCCTCTATCCCAGGGATCAGGGGACCCAGCACCCCTATCCTGGCAGGACCAGGGCACCCCATGCCCCTGTCCTGGTATTTTGCTCTGCAATTTGGTGTGGGGTGCTGTCTCGACCTGCTTTTCCCGGATCTGCAACCTGCGGCGTCATCCGAGTCTCGAAACCTGCACTTGTATCTGAAAAAGGTGTTTGGGCGGCTATATAGGGTTTTTCCTTAGTCAAACCCCTGCTTTGGTAATTTCCACCTCCATGAATAGCCAAGTTGTATTGTAAAAGTAATGTGTGTGCAGACCTTGTGTGTGTGCAAGATCTAAAATGCAAGTAAGCAAACTAGAGCAACCTAGAAAGTAAACCCTAATTGCTTGTCAATGATAATGTAAATGCTCTAAATCAAGATGCAAAGTGATCTAAAGCATGGATAAATGATATATTGAAGCTTATGCAAAGACATGAAAACAACATGAAATCATACCCAACCCCCAAGGGAGAGGTACAAGCCAATCTTCAGTCGGTAATCTCCTATTGTTCTTCAATGTCTTCCCAACCCTAAATTGATGAATGGATTTGATAAATGCTTGATAGAGGGATGTTGAAAGTTGTTGAAGTCTTCAAAGATCTGCTCTTTCGCTACATATGAGGTTCCTGAAAACAAAATTTCCATCCCTTCAAATGAAGAAAGAGAGCTCTTATGTATGAAACCCTAGGTCGCAATTTCATCTTTTGGCCGACCTAGAGATTGAATCTCCCACCAATTTCTTGGGGTTAAGCTTTATTTTATGATTGGATTGTGCTCCTAAAATTTTGGGAAAAATGTCCGGGACCGTGTGCACTCCGGGCGCCATGGTCCTGGCAACTTTTCACCAAATTTTCAAGGCCGTCAGATATGATGACTTTAGAGAGAATCCCAAAGTTACAGGTGATTTTGAGATGTTTTGACCCCCGAAATCAAGCCCCCAAGTTCAAAATAGGACTTAATTAGGGTTTTTGATTAGATGATGTATTGGAGGAATAACATGAAAAGGGGCACACTTTAATGAAAGGGCCCGACTTTATGATGTGAAGGATGATGAAATAGGACCTTAGACCTAATTAATTTGATTAATTAAGTGCTAAAGGGGAAATGCAATGCAAAATGCAAACCGCACCAAGGCGGGTGCTAAACTGGGTGTGAAATTGTATTGCCTTAGCAAGTGCGTACAATTTACGACGCTACATTTAGCCCCCACTTTAGCGGTCATATGAGTACTACGTGCATATGCAAGCTAAAGTACAGAAAGTAAACATCATTTGAAAAAGGATATATCCATAAGTTGTCGGACGAAAGCCCCAGCGGTATCTGCAGTACACAGTTAGGAACCGCACCCTACAAAACACACGTTAGATCACAAAATCACCTAATGCTTACTAAGGAAAGTGATGAAACTTGTGAGTAGCTATATGCCCCCCCCTGTTTCGACTTGCTTATTAGGGAGGTGAAACAGGGTAGCATGTTTACTTATGACAAATTGTGTAAGAGAGTATTGATGAGGGGTGTTCACTAAAAAGGCTTCATCAGAGCACTTTTTTGAACATCCCGAGAGTAGGGGAATGAAAATACAATTCCTACACAACAAACGGTTCAAAAATCGCATCTCCCAAACTCAAGTTATGGTGAAATGAGTGATAGAGGAAAATTAGGGTTTTGAAAGTAAATGTAAAGGAATGAAAGTATATACCTTGAAAGTGACATTTGCATTTGTCACTTTGTTGATTTCTGAATATTGTCTATTGCAGTGGAGCCCACATAGCCATCATCATGCCTTCACGATGATCAGAGCATCCCATAAGGATTGAGATCCTGCGACAAGCCGTGATCGATGATGAGCCACTGGATGAGGTGAGTTGACTAAATATTGACTTTTGATTTTCTGCATTTGACTTTTTGTGATCGTTTGCGGGCCCTGGAATCTGACCGTGGGTCCCACACAGGGTTCCATGGTCCCTGTGGGGCACCATGGTCCCTTCAGGGTGCCATGGTTCCTGTGGGGCGCCATGGTCCCTTTAGGGCGCCATGGTCCCTGACAGGGCGCCATGGTCCCAATCAGGACTTGGTGAGAGATACCAGGGTTAGCATATGATGTTCGACAGTTTGCATGAATGATTTTGATGATTGAGTACTGATTACAGTTATGTTTTTGTGTTGCAGGGTCTCCCATACATGAGAGAGCATACAGCGAGGCAGATTCTTCGCAGTTTGCGAGATCAGATTCCCCGGCTGACTCAGGCAGAGAGAGACACATTGTCGATTGTGGGTTTGTGGTCTATGATTCTTATGCCGGCCATTCGATTTCATCCCACGATGCTGATGGCACTCATGGAGTGATGGGATCCTTACACATGCACGTTCCAGCTTCCAGTAGGGGAGATGACGGTGACACTTGAGGATGTGTACCGCATTCTTCGCCTACCGATCAGAGGAGCTACCGTGACATATGCGACCGATCGGTCAGTAGAGGATCATCAGAGGGAGCAGGTATATTGCATAGGGAGAGTCATGCCGAGTGAGACGAGAGGTCGTATCATGGTCAGCTGGCTCTTACATCCTACAAGAGAGGTGCCCCTCATGAGACGTCTTATGATAGCCATCATTGCACTAGCTGTCTGCCCTAATGGGCGAGGTACACACATGCATGGGGGTCTCACATGGTGCTGTAGCATCCTAAAATTGCAACACTTGCAATTTCGACCGCATTTGGCTCTTCACGATGGCGACGCAACACTGAACCTGAATGGAGACCCCGAAACTTGTCCACAACATCAAAAACTGCATTTTTCAGCACCCTGCCTGATCCTCCTTGCACCCTGCTGTCCCGGGAGGTGGGACCAGAGCGCCCAGCACCCTGGTCCTTCAGGACTAGGGCCCCTAGTGCCCTGGTCCCCCAGGACCATGGCGCCCAGTGCCCTGGTCCCTAGCCCTGTTTTGGGCCCGGTCTCCTATGGGACTTCGGGTCTTTTTGTTTGCAAATTGGAAAATAACATTTCCTGGTCGGGCTAAGGTCGGGAAAATCAGTCTATCAACCCTAATTGGCAAGTATATAAACTACTTTTCCTCTCTCATTTTGGAGGAAGATGAAAGAGGTGGAAACGATACTCAAACATTCAAGCATTCAAGCATTCAAACATTCCTTCAAGCAATTGATCATTCTAAGTCTCCATTCAAGGCTAAGTGTTGCATTCAAGAAAAGGATTCAACCATTGAAGAGGAGATCACATGCTACAACATACAACATACAACAAATAACAACATCTATACCTTCGCATATAAGGATACAAACATCCTTACAACAAGGTACTAGTACTTGTTTTACATTACAGTCATTTACATTTACAGCATTTCTCATTTCTTGGTTAATTCCAAAACCGGGGTTTGACCTAAGGGCAAACCCCTAATCCCTAACCCCCCAATCGTCTTCGCTTTTCTGTGTGTAGGTTGCAGGTACGCGGCTGAAATTGAAGATCTGGAATCCTTGTGCAGAGATGAACAGATCCCCCTTCGTTTCGTGGATTTTTCGGAGGACTGTGTGCACGCCGGGCGCCATCGTCCCGTCAACTTTTGCTCAAATTTGCAGGACAGCGCCGTCTCGACATTTTACTGCTAATTCCAGGTCCGCAGCTTCATCCTATATCCCTATCTCAGTTTATAAGTGAATCTTTCTCACTTTCTATGAATTCCTAGCTCAATCATTCTATCTACATTCTTTACAAAAGAGGGTATCCTTGCTATCACAACCCTTGAAACTCATATAGAATCCAATCTTGCATTGCGTGGGATTGGATAAATGGATCTTGTGGGTTTCAACCCCTCTTTTGAATGTAAAGTCCCTCCTAAGTGAAAACCATCAACCCTAGTGACTCTCCCTTCTCTCTCCTTGGAGTTGGGGAGGGGAGAACAACTAGGGTTCGATTTTTCCGCTTTACATTTTGGTGAACCCGACGTGAACATCCTTTCTGATTATTCATAGTTAGATCTGAAAATTGGATTCCTTGATTACATTTCCATGTTTGATCTTTTGCAAAATTTTAGAGGTTAATTGCATAAAAACCCTAAATTTTCTTTTTAAGTAATTAAACTTGTGAAATGTTTAATTGTTAATGCTTGTTTCAGATCTGCCCTTCTATTACAAATTGTCAATTCATATTTGTGCTTTAATTTTGAAAATTAAGTGGTTAAGTGTCAAAACCCTAATTTTTGAAACCTTCTTGATTCAACCTTTGTCCAACAATTTCACTGATCAAAACATCTCCAAATCAGCTGTAACTTTGGATTCCGCAATAAAATCATAATATCTTTCATCCCTGAAAATTTGGAAAAAAGTTGCGAGGACCGTGTGCACTCCGAGCGCCATCGTCCCCGACATTTTTTTCAAAATTTCGGGAGCTAGATCTTACTGTATTTTTCTGCTAAAATCCAGAATTTTGGCTGATTTTATCAATTCTAACACTTTCAAAATTACGGTCAAAGTTGGTCTAGTGATTGCTTGGATTGAGGCTTCTAATCATTCAAAAATTGTTGAAATTGAAATTTGTGTCAAAATTGTGTTTCTTATAGTCCTAAATCTGAAAAGTGTGTTATCATTCATTCGAAATTTCAATGATTTATTCAAATTCTTGCAATTTGTGACTTTTGAAATTAAGTGCTTAAATACAACAACTTTGATTTCCGCTTTCAAAATTGAATTTTGCGTGAAATTGAGTCAATTTTCAAATTTCAAAACTTGCATTGCTTTTGGTATTCCCTCTAAAATCATAAAATTCAAAATTTCAGTTTCCCTCTCTTTTTCAAAATTCAAATTTTGCATTTTTCGACAATCTGGGTAGGGTTCAATTTTGAGATTGCAACTTTAATTTAGCCTATCTACAGATCATAAAATCACTCAATTTTTTTAGGTTAGCTGTAAAATCATCATAACTTTCATCCCTGCAAAATTCAAAAAAAGTTGCGAGGACCGTGTGCACCCCGAGCGCCACGGTCCCGGACATTTTTTTCGAAATTTCGGGAGATTGTCCTGATTGTATTTAACAGCTTAAATCTAGAAGATTGGCTGATTTTACTGAAATTTGTTACCTCTTAAATTCAAAATCTTCTCTCTTTCTATAGTGCATGAGTTTTACAACAATAAGCCCTACCTACACTATTCCCGTTAGACGAATCCTTAGAATTAAGTCTTTCCAAGGTTTTATTACTGAGGAGATGGAACCTAATTTGAATGGTCTTTTTAACGGGGACATGGGTAATTCCTCTAATCCTCTTAATGATGAAGAAGCTCTCCATGAGGTTTCTGTAGAACAACTTTCAAAATTGGATAACCAATTTGATGATTTTCGACAGTGGATGTCTCAAGAATACCCTGATAGTCAAGCTCTTCCTTTAATTGAGGGTCTAAAACATATGCTTCAAAGTGATAAGAATGGAATTGATATTTTGCGTGGTATTGCACACATTGTGGATTCAAATGTGATGCCTATGAAGAGTTGTGCCGAAACCTTAGGTTATACACAACATCCTATTCAAGTTAATCATTCTATTCCTTTGACGACTCCTATTGCTAGTATACATACTTTTACATCAAACATAATGACTACTTCAATACAGGACATTCCTCCTATGATCACTAATCATGGGGGCAATCCTTCTTCTTCAATCAACCCTCTTCCTTCATTCAATCCAACTTCTTCATTCATTCCTTCAATGAGTGTTCCTATTATATCTCCACAAATGAACATGACGCAAGGGGGCAATTCATTTAACCCTTCCATTCCTCCTTGTAGTGTTCCTCCTGTCCAATCATCTCCTATGACTAACTATCATAGTGTCCCACCACCTTACTCTCTACCTTCTTTCAATAACATAACACCTCCATCACAATCTAACACGTCTAATATGAATTCTTCGACTGAAGCGACCATTAACAATCTTGCACAAACTGTCTCTTCTTTACAGCAACAAATTGGCTCTATGAACCAATCTAAGTTTAGTGTGCCCACATTTGATGTTGCGAGCCCACTTTCTCTTGACATTGTTCAAGCTATTCCCCCTAAACATGTTGAAATTCCGCACTTGGAACTTTATAATGGTAAGGGTGATCCTCTAACACATGTTAAGACCTTTCAAACAATATGTACTGATTTTGCTTATGACCAAAGGTTGCTTGCAAAACTGTTTACTAGAACATTAAGAGATAAAGCCCTACAATGGTATTGCTTGTTGCCTTCCTATTCTATTACTTCTTTCGAACAACTTGCAAATGCTTTCATTCAACAATTTCAAAACAATATAAGTCCTAAAGTTACTTTGATTGATTTAATGCATTGTAAACAAGGTGTTAAAGAAAAAGTGACTGATTTCATTGGTAGATATAAATATTTGTATGCTCAGATTTCTTTTCCAGTGCCTGACAATGATATTCAAAGAATCTTTATTTCTAATTTACAAAAAGATATTCGAGACAAACTCCTGTTTTCTGAGTTTACTTCTTTCCAACAGTTGTGCGCAACTCTTCACAATTATCAACTGACTGTGAGTCAAATGGAACAATCACATCCTATGGCTCCGAGTGATAAGGGTGATAGTAGTCAACAACCATTTGGGAAGTTTAAACTAAATAGAGAGTCCATTAAATTCAATGAAAACATCATCAACAACAATGTGAATGCAGCATCAGGTGTGCCTCCTATTTCTAAGTTTTTCAAGAAAGAAAGAAAGTTTACTCCTTTGAATGAATCATTGCATAGTATTATGAATAAGTTATTGGAACAAAATGTGCTTACTCTTCCTCCTATAAGGCAAATTGATCCTGCAAAGATTACTTCACCCTATTTTGATAACAAATCTTTTTGTCAATTTCATCATCAACCTGGGCATGATACTGAAAAATGTTTTGCTTTAAAGGGGAAAATTCAAGATTTGATTGATAATAATACTATCTCTGTTTCTGGAGTGAATGATAAAGGCAACACATCTGTAGCTCCTCCTAACCAAAATCTTCAGATTTTTACTGATCCATTACCTTCTCATACCTCTAATGCGATTGATACTACTGATTCCTCTGTCTCACCTGATGATCTTGTGTCCATGACTCCGAATGTGATTAACTTTGTGGAGCAGCAGAAAATCCCTAAAGAACTTTCCATCACCTTTGATTCTAGTGAAACTATCAGGGCACCTGATGGTCCTTTATATATAGTTGCAAAAGTAAAAAATACACCTTGCCATGGAGTGCTTATTGATCCTTCTTGTATGGTTAATATCATTACTGAAGAATTTCTTTTTACTTTGCAATTGAATCAAGTAATCTATGATGAAACAGATGTGGTTGTGAAATTATTTGATGCATTTTCTTCTCCTACAATTGGTTCTATTACATTACCTATTGAAGTTCATAACAAATCCCTTGATGTGAACTTTGCTATTATTCCATCTTCCAAACAATTTCGTGTGAAGCTTGGCTATCCTTGTCTATCTTCCATGAAAGCTATTGCTTCTCCTATTCACAAGTGTTTGAAATTTCCCCATAATGGTGAAGTTGTTACTGTCAATCATAGTCTCTTTAAACTAGCTGAAAGAACTTCTAGCATTCCTGTTGATTACTTTTGGCCTAAACAATTCCAATCTCTTCCTCCGCGAAGTGATCATCTTTTCAAATCTTATCAAAAGTGGAAAAAAGATATGTTCCTATCTCTAAGTGAACCTAGAACACCCAAACTTGATATTCCTATCATTCTTGAGAAGGAAGTTCTTCCTTTGAAAAATAAAACTAATGTCTTTCCTCAAGAAGATTCCCCACCCATTCCTATGGATGTGACTATGCCTATATCTAATAAACTTCCCAAAAGTAGACCTATCCCTCCTCATCATGATGGACTTGGTCTCCTTCCAAAACCAAATATTCCTCCCTTATATGGAGCAGTTCCTCCTCCTTCCTCTTATGGAGAGAAGAGACCTTCCTCTTCTCCTATTGTTCAACCTAAGAGACCACAACCTAAACACCCAAGTGATAAGGATGAGAACATTCCTCCTCCTCAATCTTCTCAACTTCCTACTAAGACTAGACGAAATCGTTCTGCACGTGAACGCCGGCGAAAGCGTCGTCTTAGAGCTCAAACTTTGCAATCCCCAAAAACACCTTCAACAAGCATTATTCCATTTTCTCCTCAACCGGAAATTGAGCCAAAATCTCCTAAACATAAGATGCATGATGGTCTTGATCCTGTGCGAGTTAAAAACCCTATTTTTATAAATCTTGATGATGATATAGATGAAAATGTTACTTCTCTTGCTTCTGATAGTGAATATGAACTTGTTGATGTTGATAACCATTTATCTAATGAATTTTCTAAAGCACTTATCCTAGCTCCTAGACAAGAACAATGTGGCTTGGAACATGAACATATCCCTTGTTTGGATCTTGTGATAGCTCCATCTGCTGTGTTGAATGTTCCTCCTCTAGCATGTTCCCTACCTTCCCGGAACATTGATTAGCAAGATTGGGGGGTAGATGACGTGCTAGACTAGTTTCATTAGCATAGCAGATTCTCTCCTCCTCTATTTCTTTTGTTACTTCTTCTATATGTTACTCTCATTCTTCTATTTGTTGTCCTTAGTGTTGTCTACTTGAGGACGATGCAAAACATTGAGATCTCTCGATCTCTCTCATGTTGACTCAAAAGACACATGTGTTCCCTTCTTCTAGGTGACCTTCCTTGATTGGGGAATGAAGAACAATTATGCATACATACATATGATATACATGAATTATCATACAGTATACTGACCCCGAGGAAAGCGAAGTCACCTTGTGCTTTGTGTTTTGTGTCTATTATCCTTGGGCTTATCTCACACTTGGGGGCTAAATCCTTGCGATAACGTGCTCCTTTCCTTTCTCATTTCTTATATGTATCACTACCTTAAAGCAATCACCCCCGGTAAGGCATGTGCGATCGCTTTAACGTAGGGGGGCATACATCCTATCCATATCTTTTCAAGATACTTGAAAATTTCTTGACAAATTTAGCTTTGCCTTGAAAATTTTTGATATCTTCCTTGCATGACTCATAGTGAGGGAACCCTACTACTGACAGTCATGGTTCTCCCTCGTGATCTTCCCTTTTACTTTGTCAATCGAAGTCGTACGATCCTTAGTCCACTGGGGGCTTGGTGTATCTTGCCTCCTTGACGTGGTGAAAGTCTTTCAATATTGTTTCCTTGTACTTTACCGAAAGTATGAGCGTACGCTTATACTCCCGATAAAGTGGGAGCTAAATGTAGTGTCCTAAAATTGTGACACTTGCAATTTCGACCGCATTTGGGTCTTCACGATGGCGACGCAACACTGAACCTGAATGGAGACCCCGAAACTTGTCCACAACATCAAAAACTGCATTTTTCAGCACCCTGCCTGATCCTCCTTGCACCCTGCTATCCCGGGAGGTGGGACCAGAGCGCCCAGCGCCCTGGTCCTTCAGGACTAGGGTGCCCAGTGCCCTGGTCCCCCAGGACCATGGCGCCCAGCGCCTTGGTCCCTGGCCCTATTTTGGGCCCGGTCTCCTATGGGACTTCGGGTCTTTTTGTTTGCAAATTGGAAAATAACATTTCCTGGTCGGCCTAAGGTCAGGAAAATCAGTCTATCAACCCTAATTGGCAAGTATATAAACTACTTTTCCTCTCTCATTTTGGAGGAAGATGAAAGAGGTGGAAACGATACTCAAACATTCAAGCATTCAAACATTCCTTCAAGCAATTGATCATTCTAAGTCTCCATTCAAGGCTAAGTGTTGCATTCAAGACAAGGATTCAACCATTGAAGAGGAGATCACATGCTACAACATACAACATACAACAAACAACAACATCTATACCTTCGCATATAAGGATACAAACATCCTTACAACAAGGTACTAGTACTTGTTTTACATTACAGTCATTTACATTTACAGCATTTCTCATTTCTTGGTTAATTCCAAAACCGGGGTTTGACCTAAGGGCAAACCCCTAATCCCTAACCCCCCAATCGTCTTCGCTTTTCTGTGTGTAGGTTGCAGGTACGCGGCTGAAATTGAAGATCTGGAATCCTTGTGCAGAGATGAACAGATCCCCCTTCGTTTCGCGGATTTTTCGGAGGACCGTGTGCACGCCGGGCGCCATCGTCCCGTCAACTTTTGCTCAAATTTGCAGGACAGCGCCGTCTCGACATTTTACTGCTAATTCCAGGTCCGCAGCTTCATCCTATATCCCTATCTCAGTTTATAAGCGAATCTTTCTCACTTTCTATGAATTCCTAGCTCAATCATTCTATCTACATTCTTTACAAAAGAGGGTATCCTTGCTATCACAACCCTTGAAACTCATATAGAATCCAATCTTGCATTGCATGGGATTGGATCTTGTGGGTTTCAACCCCTCTTTTGAATGTAAAGTCTCTCCTAAGTGAAAACCATCAACCCTAGTGACTCTCCCTTGTCTCTCCTTGGAGTTGGGGAGGGGAGAACAACTAGGGTTCGATTTTTCCGCTTTACAGGTGCATCAGGGCTATGGAGAGACACAGGAGAGTATATGCCTGGGGTCGGAGTATGCTTGCACATCTCTATCACGACTTCGAGGAGTATGTTTTCGGACAGGGTTGCAGTTTGATGACATGCACACTTCTGCAAGTGTGGATATTTGAGCACTTTACATGCACCAGGCCTGTCGGCTATCTAATGAGTGCAGCTAGCAAGCGACCTAGGGTATTTGCTTATCCACTTACCAGCGAGTGGAGATTTGGAGATCTTTTGTACTGGAGAGTGACATTTGACAGACTGACAGCTGAGGTGACTGTGTGGAGACCATATCTGTGGATGCACAGATGGGATGGGATGGAGAGACAGTTAGCATGCTTACAGAGGAACTGCCTACTGAGAGGGCGATATCCACACATCATAGTCCCATTCTACTTTGACCGAGTACGGAGGAAGTTTGGGCTAGAGCAGTGTGTTCTAGTTGATGTGCCCATCTACACTCGACACTCACGAGTCCTTCCCAGACCCAGAGCAGTAGCGAGACCTATGATAGATGATATCGAGATCACAGATATAGAGGGGTCCGACCAGGATGTGGTCACTGATTATGCTGTAGATCCCGGGGCAAAGCGCAGGTATCTCTCATGGTTTATGAGATCATACCCAAGGCCTATCTTTCCACCAGATCATCCGACAGGCCATCCAAGCCCATGGAGACATGGAGACCGAGATGAGGATCAGGGATCCAGGTCGGAGGAGGGA
Source organism: Cryptomeria japonica (assembly GCF_030272615.1). Taxonomy (NCBI): domain Eukaryota; kingdom Viridiplantae; phylum Streptophyta; class Pinopsida; order Cupressales; family Cupressaceae; genus Cryptomeria; species Cryptomeria japonica. The sequence goes on along the minus strand of NC_081410.1, from coordinate 43,516,282 downwards.
GAGGGTCATGAGGAGGCAGGAGATCCTGATCCACCCACAGGGGATCAACCTAGTGCCGAGGAAGAGGAGGAGGATGACACAGATATAGATGAGGAGAACGAGGATGCAGGTGAGGATGCGGATGAGGATGAGGATGAGGATGAGGATAGAGATGATGAGGAGGGGTCAGATGCTGCTCCCCACCATTCAGGAGATGATACTATAGCCCTGGATCCTCCTCTTATTCCCCAAAAGGGGGAACATGAGGCGATACGGAGACCTGTTTCTAGTACGGGCCAGCCTACACCCATTGTGCACAGATTATTCGAGCGTGGGGAGCCTAGTAGTTCCCAGTCACAGATGCTACCATATCACGATCCCTACTAGCTTGAGGGAGATCCAGGTATAGTAGGTTTAAATTGATTGATTGATGTTTTGATGATAGAAAATGGTACTAATACATGATCTGTTCTACTGCTATAGCTAATGTGCAGGAGTGGCGTTCTCTGATCCAGCAAGCAGTGACAGATATCTCCACGACGGCGCAGATCCCTAGTTCCTCACAGGTTGCTTATAAACCTCAAGGGAACGCGGGTCGGCATGATGATTTATTTTCTCCATTCCGAGTACAGGTAGAGATATGGAGGGAGAGAGAGCAAGCTCTATCAGAGGACCTTCAGCGGGCACAGTGTGATCTAGTAGCAGCTCAGACCGAGGCTACCTCGTATCGCGTGATCCTTATGGATAGGGATCGTAGGAGTTCCTCTCGGAGCCATTCACGATCTATATCACGGTATACCCCTATGGGTCCACCTGCACGGCCGGATCAGGAGGGAGCATCTAGTCGTCACTCTCCAGCCACCAGCCCTAGGGATAGGAGGTGATCTTTATGATGTAGGGTAGGTCACATTTTGGATGTGTAGTGACCTACCTTTGTATATTGATCCACACATATATATATATATACATGCTTCTTTGTCTCAAACGTGTTATCTTTAATGTCTAAAAACAATGGGTATTTTGATTAAAGTTAATACATTTGGTAGATGTACATGTATGTTCCGAATTTAATTTCCATGTGATTGATTTCTCAATGCTCCATGATTAAATTGATACATGTGTGACTTAATTAAAATATTTAATCAAGTACTACATTGATGATAGGGAAGAAAAATATGTGTTAAGCCTGGGAATCATATAACTAATGTGATTTAATTTGAATTTAAACACAACATGACACGATTCAACTTAACACATAAAGATATTGTATAATATGCCAACATAATTAAAAATGTAAATCTTTTGCAATTTACATAAAATGAATTCAAGACAAACCATAAAGTAAAGAAACACGCTTGTCAGGAACGAAGCAATATAGATTAAACAAAACATCATTTAATTCCATTTGCTCTAACAAAGATATGCTAACATATTATCCAATTTTGAAGAAATGAGAAAGGAAGTAGATGAATGATAAGAAATGAGGAATTAAGCGTAGTATCTACGCAAGTGCATAGCGTTTATAGGGTCTTTAAGAGACGTACCGTCTACACCCGCTATTTTGTAAGCACCTGATCCATAATCTTCAATAACGATATACAGTCCAAGCCAATTAGGACTAAATTTTCCCTTTTCTTCAGGTAAGGCATTCACATTGTGCTGATTCTCATAGAGCACTAAGTCACCCACTGAGAAGGAATGTTGAATAACCTTATCATTATAGCTTCGTTGTAGAGTTTTGTGATACACTTGAATATGCTCAAGAGCGTTTATACGTTGTTCATCAAGCATCTCAAGCTGTTGAAGTCTTTGTTCTCTATAAGCGTCATCATCTACTATACCTCTGAGAGAAATTCTAAGAGACGGAATCTCTAATTCTAAAGGCATAATAGCATCAGCACCATAAACAAGATTATAAGGTGTAGTTCCGGTAGCAATTCGTACGCTCATTCGGTAGGCCCAAAGAGCATAGATTAGCTGAGTACTCCAATCCTTACCATGCTTATTCACAATTTTACGAAGAATTTGTTCAATTATCTTATTGGATGATTCGGCTTGACCATTTGATTGAGGATAGTATGGTGTAGAAAATTGATGTTTTATATGATACTTCTCAAGGAATTTCTTCACGTCCTTGTTCTTAAATGATGTCCCATTATCAGAGATTATAGGGGAAGGTATCCCAAATCGAGAAATAATGTTTTCTAGAAGAAATCGACAAATCACTTCAGCAGTAGTAGAGCGAAGGGGAATGGCTTCTACCCACTTTGTAAAGTAATCTGTTGCAGTTATAATGAAAGTATGTCCTTGAGATGAAGGAGGGGAGATTTTACCAATAAGATCCAGCCCCCATGCAAAGAAAGGCCAAGAAGCTACATGAGAACGAAGTTCTTGGGCAGGAGCATGAATCAAATTATTGTGTTGTTGACATTGATGACATTTCTTAACAAATGAAAAAGAATCCTACTGCATAGTTTGCCAATAATATCCCATGCGAAGCAATCTTTGAACCAAGGATTTGCCTCCAAAATGGCCCCCATAGGCACCTGAATGTGCCTCTTCAAGAGCAATAGGGATTTCCGATTTATTAAGACAACGAAGGAGAAGACCGTTATAACCCCTTCGATATAGAATATTAGAAAGAATGATATATCTAGGGGACAGCTTGCGAACTCTAGCCCTAGTGTTCCTATTAGTGGAATCAGGAAAGGTACCATCAGTCAAGTATCTTACGATATGCGAATACCATTCATCTAAGTCTATAAAGTCACAACATGTCACCAAGCTAGAATCATCTACAATAGCTGGAGAAATAAGGTTGTGAATAACAAATTTAAGATCAACCATAGGGTCCTCTAAAGATACCAAAGAAGCCACACATGCCATTGCATCCGCATGTTGGTTATCTTTTCGAGGGATAGGTTCCATGGTGTAAGAATCAAATTTTTGTAACAAAGAGATAGCAAGGTCTTTATATTGTGATAATTTGTCTTGTTTCGCTTGATATAGTCCTGTTACTTGTCTTATAATCAGTTGAGAATCTCCAAAAATATGTACGTGTTTTATATTCAAAGCTAAGGCTTCCTTTATTCCTGCTATAAGAGCCTCATACTCACCAATGTTATTGGTACATAGGAAATTGAGACGATAAGATAAGGGAATAGACTTCTTTGTAGGAGAAATCAGAACAACACCTGCCCCCGATCTTGTACGACACTTAGAGCCATCAAAGTATAACTCCCAAGTTTCATCTTTCTCTGTACAAAGGATGAAGTCGTCAGGAAAAGACTCAGAGTTAGGGAAGGAGAAAGGTGAAGGGGCCTCAGCTAGGTGATCGGTCAACGCTTGCCCTTTAATTGCTCTTTGTGAAACAAATTTAAGGTCAAATTCAGTTAACATCATAACCCACTTAGCTAGGCGTCCTGATAAATCTATTTTAGAGAAAAGATGCTTCAAAGGATCAAACTTTACCATGACGTGGACTTCTGAATTTAAGAGATAATGTCTCAATTTCTGAGTCGCAAACACCAAGGCCAAGCATTGTCTTTCTATCACAGAATATCGGGTCTCATAATCGAGTAAGGTACGACTTATATAATAAACCGGACACTCCTTACCATCTTTATCATGTTGTGCCAATAATGCTGCAAGAGCATGAGTGGAAGCAGCTGTATAAAGAAGAAAGGGTTGAGAAGGTTTGGCCGGTTGAAGGATAGTAGGATTAGCCAGATACATTTTTAAATCTTCAAATGCTTGCTGACAATCTTCATTCCACTGAAAAGTGATATTCTTTTTGAGAAGTTGAGTAAAAGGAAAAGTATGATCTGCAAGTTGAGATACAAACCTACGAATAGCTTGAATCTTTCCTTGTAAGCTTTTGAGTTGAGACACATTTCTAGGAGGTGGCATGTTGACAATAGCATCTATTTTCTTAGTATCCACCTCAATCCCACGATGCGAAACTATGAATCCTAATAGTTTTCCACTATCCACACCAAAACACATTTTCGGGGATTCAGGCGCATGTGATATTTACGAATTCTTTCAAAGATTTGACGAAGAACTTTAATATGATCTATGCGGAGAATGGATTTGGCCAAAATATCATCAACACAATCTTCTAAAATCTTATGCATATAATCATGAAAGATAAGGTTCATCGCTCGTTGATAAGTTGCACCGGCATTTTTAAGTCCAAAAGGCATCATTATCCAACAAAACGTACCCCAAGGAGTGGTGAAAGCAGTTTTGAATTGATCTTGAGGGTTAATGTAAATTTGATTGTATCCTGAAAAACCATCCATGAAGGATAACAAGGCATGTCCTGCCGTAGAATCAACTATCATGTCAATGTTTGGAAGAGGGAAATCATCTTTTAAAGAAGCCTTATTTAAATCTCGGAAATTGGTACACATTCTTATTTTATTATCTAGTTTAGCCACAGCGACAATATTTGAAATCCACGGGGAATAATCAATAGGGCGGATAATCCAGCCTCCAATAACTTTTCAATCTCAGCCTTAACAAGCAAAGCCACCTTAGGATTCATTTTTTGAATTTTTTGTTTCATGGGCTTAGCATCAGGAACTAAGACAATGTTATGAGTAACAATCTTAGGATCTATACTAGGCATGTCAGAGTATGTCCAAGCAAAGATCTTGGGGAATTCATGCAATAAATCTTCATATTGTTTTTGTTCCTCTTCATCCAAACATTTTCCAATTTTAATAACTTTTTCTTCATTGCAAGGATCCATCTTAACATTAGTGGTGTCACTTATGAGAAGATTACTTTGTTGAGGAGTATCCTTTAACTAAGGGAATTCTTTCACAATCTCATCATTATCAATCTCTTTTCCAAAATACGCTTCAGTGTTCAAACAATAAGGGAGTCCCCTATTGTGATGATAACGAGGAAGAGTATCATATGCTCCTAAAAACTCAGCTAAAACATCATCGGTAGGGAAAACATCAAAAGCACAAGCACACGAAGGATCCTCATCAATGTACTCAAGGTGTTGCATTGATAGAGATGTAGAAATAGCATTAACACTAATACATGGTCTCTTAGAAGCTTTAGTACGCTTGCAGGGATTATAGCCAAGTCCAAAGGCATAATTGTGAAGATTATTCTCTACAGGAACTTTTATCCCTTGTTCGTGAGCACCACAACCATTTCCATGATACCCATGCTTAGCAAAAATGCGAAAACCACGACCATAATGATCAGCCATTTCAGAAAGAGAAGGCGGTTTTTCATAAGACAAAGAATCAAACTCTTTAGAATTAGAGGTGTGAGGAGAAGAAGTTTGAGAAGCAGCCACAAAATTATTGCTCATAGGCTCAGGTAATGTTGATTGATTTTTAGCTTCTTCCTTCTTTTCAACTTTAAGCTCTCTAGAAGGAACCTTATATTCACCTACAAAGGTGGGATTAAAATCAAGGGATCCCCAATCGTCGTCTGCGAGAACCTTCTCAGGATCAAAATCCTTCTTATGTGTAGTTTCAAGTCGAGAAGAGTCTTCTTTAGGAGCTCCAGACTCATCCAAAGAATTTTAATCATCAGAGAGCGAGGATTCATCGATAGGTATCTTGTTTAAAGAGTCATTACTAGATGAGGACGGCTTAGAAGAACCCCCTTTGGAAGTAGATGTTTGTAAACAAGCTTGGAAATTAGTATCACCTATCAAGGTATATGTCTTATTGTTATAGATAAACTTAACTTGTATGTGCAATGTAGAGGGGACAACTTGCATACTATGAATCCAAGTTCTCCCTAATAACAAGTTGTATGTTAGATTTCCCGACATAACATGGATAGGAGTAGGCAAAGTAATAGGCCCCACTGTGATGGGTAAGGTGATAGTACCTAATGAAGTTTTAGCCACATTATCAAAGCCTCGAATAGGACGAGAGTCCGGCTCAATTAGGGATGTATCCACATTCATCTTATGCAAAAGATTAATGCTACACACATTAAGACCAGAGCCATTATCTACTAGTGTTTGTCTTATAGCAGTGTCTTTCATGATAACCACAATCATCAAGGGATCATATTGATGTTGAATTTCACTAGTAGGCAACTCATCTTGGGTAAACACAATTTGAGCTTTAGGATTCATCACAAAGTTAACCAAAGATGCTATATTACTAGATGTATTCGATGGAGGAACATTCAAATCTTTCAAGGCATCTTGTAACATTCCATGATGAGCGGAAGAAGTTTGAATCAAATCCCAAAGGGATATCTTAGCAGGGGTAACTTTAAGTTGTTCTATAAGATCATATTCCTTACTAAGAACTTGTGAAATATGTGGAGCTTGCGGAAGAATTGGTTGAGGATTCGGAAGAGAAACTGGAATAACAGGAGGAGGACTAGACTGCCTATTATTTCTGGTATGGTAAGTATGGGCAACCGCATGATAACTCTCTCTAGTTATTTGCTTGGCATAAATATAAGTACTTATAGGTTTTCTTCCTTGCACAGTGATGATTGGTTTATTCGGAGTACGAAAGGAATCATGATCATACCCTCCTTGGACAGTAAGGAGAGGTGATTTAGGACCTTGAAAGGTGGGAGAAGGATAAGCACCTTGGACTTCAAAGAGAGGCTTTTTATGCTCATTCAAGTTTATCATGTTAACCAATTTAGAAGTCTTGTTCTTGTTTAAAGATTTTGATAAAGCCACAAAGTCATCAAGAGCATCATCCAACAAAGTATGATCATAGCTATCAAAAGGTTTATCTTTTGGTTCGAAAGGAGATATCTCTTCATAGAGGGGATTGTTGAAAACAACCATGTTACTAGATTTAGTGGAAGAGTTGATAGGAATGTACCCTTGAAAGGAATCATTCAACTTATCTTTCTCATCACAACGAAATGGCATAGTAACAAGGTTTATGAGTTTTTGGTAAAATGAAGGTTTGGCATCCTTAGGGTTCAAAAACTCATCTAAAGCTTCATCTAATTCATCTTGGCTATACTCATAATAATCATCATAAGCATGAACAATGCAAAGAAACACACTCTTTTTTTTTTTTTTTTCTTTTTTTTTAATGAAAATGAAATGAAAACACACTAAATCTAGATCTAGATCTAACAAATGCAATGCAAGAAGAAGCAATGATAGTTTCACGTCGGGTTCACCAAAATGTGTGGGAGAAAAAGCGAGACTAGGTTATCATGCCCTAATCCTACCTTTTGACACACATTACGGAATACGAAAGAGCCTAGAGGTATCACACAATTGGCTACTTCTTTTTGTGAAAGAGAGAGCCACGGGCTACCTATTAGGATTTTTATTCCTTTGTTTTATTTGAAAGGTAAGATTATGCAAGTTCAATTCCTAACCCTAAAATGCAAGTATGAGCTAACAACAAGATTGCAGAATTGAACTTAAACAATGGAAAGCTGTAAACACAAGGATAAAACAAGAATGCAGATGCGTACCCGGAGTCAAAATTTGACTGAAAATGTTTGGGACAGGGGCGCGGGCACCACTGTCCTGATTTTGTCCTGGAACCGCACCTGAAACTTCTGTTTTGCACTCTGGAAAACTGTCTGAAATGTTGTCTGTCAGGAGGACCAAGGTGCCCAGCGCCTCTGTCCCAGGGACCAGGGCACCCAACACCCCTGTCCTGGCAGGACCAGGGCACCCCACGCCCCTGTCCTGGTATTTTTCTCTGCAATTTGGTGTGGGGTGCTGTCTCGACCTGCTTTTCCCGGATCTGCAACCTGCGGCGTCGTCCGAGTCTCGAAACCTGCACTTGTATCTAAAAAAGGTGTTTGGGTGGCTATATAGGGTTTTGCCTTAGTCAAACCCCCGCTTCGGTGATTTCCACCTCCACAAATAGCCAATTTGTATTGTAAAAGTAATGTGTGTGCAGACCTTGTGTGTGTGCAAGATCTAAAATGCAAGTAAGCAAACTAGAGCAACCTAGAAAGTAAACCCTAATTGCTTGTCAATGATAATGTAAATGCTCTAAATCAAGATGCAAAGTTATCTAAAGCATGGATAAATGATATATTGAAGCTTATGCAAAGACATGAAAACAACATGAAATCATACCCAACCCCCAAGGGAGAGGTACAAGCCAATCTTCAGTCGGTAATCTCCTATTGTTCTTCAATGTCTTCCCAGCCCTAAATGGATGAATGGATTTGACAAATGCTTGATAGAGGGATGTTGAAAGTTGTTGAAGTCTTCAAAGATCTGCTCTTTCGCTGCATATGAGGTTCCTGAAAACAAAATTTCCATCCCTTCAAATGAAGAAAGAGAGCTCTTATGTATGAAACCCTAGGTCGCAATTTCGTCTTTTGGCCGACCTAGAGATTGAATCTCCCGCCAATTTCTTGGGGTTAAGCTTTATTTTATGATTGGATCATGCTCCTAAAATTTCAGGAAAAATGTCCGGGACCGTGTGCACTCCGGGCGCCATGGTCCCGGCAACTTTTCACCAAATTTTCAGGGCCGTCAGATATGATGATTTTAGAGAGAATCCCAAAGTTACAGGTGATTTTGAGATGTTTTGACCCCCGAAATCAAGCCCCCAAGTTCAAAATAGGACTTAATTAGGGTTTTTGATTAGATGGTGTATTGGAGGAATAACATGAAAAGGGGCACACTTTAATGAAAGGGCCCAACTTTATGATGTGAAGGATGATGAAATAGGACCTTAGACCTAATTAATTTGATTAATTAAGTGCTAAAGGGGAAATGCAATGCAAAATGCAAACCGCGCCAAGGCGGGTGCTAAACTGGGTGTGAAATTGTATTGCCTTAGCAAGTGCGTACAATTTACGACGCTACACTTCTATGGCTAAATTTATTGCAATTATAACAAACACTATTTGTATAACCAGGAGAGGATGTATGCATATTTCTACTTCTTGATACATTTTGCTCATATGCATGATATCTATGAGACTCTATATTATTCCTTCTAGATTCCTTTTTTCATTCTTCTACCCTATGGCCATAACCATTACATGCAAAGCAATAACCACAGAAGGAAGGTTTATAACTTACAAACTTATTTTCCCATGCATGGAGAGATCTTACTAGTTTGACTTCTCCATTTCTCCTTCTCTGAGGATGGATCCTAGGTTGTTCATGCTCAGTCGTTCTTCCATCTAAACCTTTCATCTTCCACACTTGCCTTGTCTTGTGGGTGGTAGCATTCCTTCGTCCTCTACTGGTAGGAGGTCTTCTTTGTTGTCTTCTCATTCTCTTGCTTCTGGTGAACTTGTCTTCTCCCATCTTCCCTTTTCCTTTGGGATCTGTATTATTCCTCCTTCTTGCAACACCAGTCTTCACCCTTGTCTACATGTCTTCACCAGTTGTGGTTAGATCAATCTTCTTCTAGGGAGTATTCCGAACAGTGAAGGTTTGTCCCTTGTTCTCTCCATTTGAGGAGACAAACAAAATGTCATTGTGAGGGACATTCTTGTTGGTAGAGAATTCACCGGCACCACTACCTAATCCTTCGGTGTCCTTGGCATACTTTTTCTTTTTCAACATTTTTTCCAAGGCATCACTGCTACTATCAAACCAGATTCTTACATTGAGCTCATCCTGATACTTCTCAAGGTCATTTCAAAGAATCTCCATTTCTCCAACCAACTGTTGATATTCCTTATCTTTTTCCTCTACCTCAAATGCTATATCTTTACACTGGAACTTCTTGGTGTCATCTTGTTGAGTCTTCAACTCTAAGATGTATTTCTTAGATTCTTCAAGGCATTTGAACAACTGGTTCAGCTCCACAACTATTGCATTCTTGAATAACTTGTATTCATTCCTTACTCTACTAATCTCTTCAAGTACATTAATAATTTCTCCTTCCACATCTACTTCTTCTTCTTCTTCACCTTCAGTATCACTACCAAACACATCTTGTCGGTAGGAGTGATCTGCATGATCGTTCTCAGACGTGTGTCTCTCATCTTTTGATTCTTGAGCCATGAAAAGGTGAGTTTCTTCTTCATCATTGTTGAAGCTACTAAAAAATCTGCCTTGATCGTCTACTGATACATGAGATGCATTTCTCATCCTATATTCACAAACCGGTTCAACAATAGTAGGCTCATTTCCATAGAGCTTCTTCAATCTTTCCCATAAGCTTTTTGCCGATCTGTATCAATCCACTTGTGATGAGACATCATCAAATAACCCACTGAGTAGAGCCTTCATTGCTACATCATTACATCAATTTCTTCTTTCAGCGTCTAAATTGGTGGGAGCTGTTGGCATTTGGCATTATAACAGACAAGGAGAGATTGTTGGCATTTCAATAAGGATATTGAGAAGGTTGTTGATGATTATGGATATAACTGATTAAGGATGTTTTACGATCTTAATATTATTATTTTGTCATTGATGTCAAGAAATTGATTTTCTAATTCAGTATGATGTTGCCATATCTTGATAAGTATGATTTGATGAGTATAAAGATGTCGGTAAAAGACACATAAAGAATATGATGAATAAGGGGAGAAATAAGTTATTCAATGGGCAACTATTACTGAGTTAGACAATGATAAGATCATGATGTTTAGATTGTTTTGATATCATACATATGTTATTGATTGTAAGGTTAATACTATATTATGGTACCGAGCAAAGAACCTAGTCGGTAAACCCTAAGGTTATCGCTATCGGTTAATGAAGGGAGTATGTCTACCGAGTGAAGTTTAGTATTTACCGAGTTGCAACCGAGTAATAATAGAATGCATTGAATTAATAAAAGCATTATTTAATTAAGGAAGCAGATGAGCTGGCTATGATTAAATGATTGGTATGTTGTGAATGAAGTTTGCTAAAGAATCTATGGCAAAGGAAAATCAGCAGGAAGATCTACAACTCAGAATGAACTGCCATACCCTAGCACAAGTTCCAAGAAATGTATGCAAGTTCCTAGGTGGGGTAAAACATTTTTAGATCGAAGGATACATTGAACCTGGTCAAAGTTTGAAGATCTGATGGCTATGATTGATCATGGGAAATGTGATCAAGGAGATTAAGCGGTTGGCAAATTGTTTATAAATAAGGAACTGATTGATAAACAATGTATGCGGGCAAGTGTATGCACAGGGATGCTACATAGTGATTACCAAGCATAGAAGCTTGAAGACCTATTTGAATAATAGAGTATAGAGCCCAGCAGAAGGACAAGATTAGTTCTATGTCTATATTATATTGAGCAAATAAGAATCTGCTTTAGCATTTTTAGATGTGAAGTTGCAGATAGATTTTTATTACTATTATTTTGTAAAGTGACAGAAAATCTCTTAACCAAGTGGACTTAACAGTCTTATTTGTAAAACCCTCTAGCAAGGTGACATTCTGATTGAGTGTTTGAAATCCTTTAACAAGGTCACTTCTAACAAAGTGAAGATCCTAACAAATCTGAGGGAAATCCCTTAACTGGGTCACATCTAGCAATGTGTTTGTAATATTTAACAGGATTTGCTTTTAACTGAGCATACTCTAGAAGAGTATATTTCTTAGTGGGTCCAAAATCCCATAGTGGTTTTTCCCTACTTGGGTTTCCATGTTAAATCTGGTGTTATGAGTATTATGATGTTTATATGCTTTCAAGTTTGCATGTTTAGCAGTTTTGGTTATATTACTGAAGTATAGGTTACCGAGGTTGAATCTGATGTTTTTATGGAAGATTAAGTTTGTATGATTCACCCCCCCTCTCATCTTATTAGTTTGGCATCTGTACTTAACATTAAGTATCAGAACTATCAATTGGTATCAGACCTTTGGACTCCGGAAAGAAAAGTTAAAAGGTACTTGAGGAAAAGATCCAAAGATGTATAAGAGGGATGCACCGAAGTTGAACAAGTCAAGTTTCTCTACATGGCAGAAAAGGATGATGTTGCACCTATCAGGAGTTGGAGAATATGTTGTATATTATCTGGCGAATGATTTCATCACCCCAAGCACCTATCCATTAACAATGGAAGAGATAAAGGCAAAGCAAGAACATATTCAAGCAATGATTGAAATAACATCTACATTAACCAGTTCAGAGTTTAATGATCTAGAAGGCTGCAATGATGCAAAGGCAATGTGGGACAAGCTCATATCTGTGTATAGTGGAGATGAACATGTTCAAAGAGGAAAAGTGGATAGTCTAAGAGGACAAATTGAATCTATGAGGATGAATGAAGGTGAGAACATAACCCAGTATAGTATAAGACTAAAGGAGATTGTCAATCAAATCAAGGAGCAGGTGGAACTATTGAAGAAAAGGATATAACAAGTAAGTTGTTAAGAACCCTTCTACTAGCTTATACAATCCGAGTCTCTGCAATCAATGAATTGAGGTATGTACCCAATATGCTAGTTTCTTTAGATGCTACTATTGGTAAGCTACATGCATTTGAGTTAAGTAACTTTGATAACAGTGGGTCATCAGTAAATAAAGTTGAATCTGCATTTAGTTCTTTTCATATTGGTGAATCTGATGATTACAATGATAGAATGAATAAGTACACTAAAGGGGATCACAGTGGAGCAAGTGAAAGATTTCACAAGAACATGGAGGAAGTACACAAACTGTATGAGGAAATCAGAAAGCAAGAAGAGTTTGAAGCACTTTTAGCCAGAAGGTTACTAAGAGGCAAAGGTAAGTATAAAGGAAAACTACCTTTGAAATGTTTCAGTTGTGATAAGATAGGACATATGGCTTATAACTGTCCTGACAAAGATTCTACTGAAAAGAGAGATTACCGAGATGATAGATAGAAAGATAATCATTACAGAGGACACCGACACTTCAGAAGAAGAGATAGAAAGTCATGCTTAATAGCCAATGAGGAATCCAATGATGATAAATCGGATGAAACTAATACAAAGGAAGTAGTTTATGTGGCTATCAAAGATGGATTAGATTAAGAAAGGTATGAAGAAAAAGCCCTAATATCTCACATAAATACTAATGATTCTTGGATCATAGATAGTGGATGCTCACATCACATGATAGGTGATAAACACAAGTTTGTTATGCTAGAAGACTATGATGGATGCTATGTAAGATTTGGTAATGATGCACCATGTCCGATAAAAGGTAAAGGATCCATAACACTTCTTGACAATGCAAGATGCAATGATGTTTATTGGGTTGAAGGTTTGAAATATAATTTGTTGAGTGTAGCACAGCTAAACAATACAAGATACCGAATAGAATTTCAGAAAGGAATTGTCAAAGTTCATGACAAGCATGGAAAGTTAGCTGCTACCAGGACACAAACAAAAGGTAACACATTTCACCTTGACTCAACTCGGAATAAATGTTTGTATGCAAAGATAGATGATACCTAGTTATGGCATAAAAGGTTTTGTCATGTAAATTTTGATAATCTGATCAAAACAAGTAAGAAGCACCGAGTAAGAAGACTATCGAGTTTGGAAAAACCTGAGAATGCTATATGTCGAGGATGCCAGATGGGTAAAATGACAAGATCAAGATTTACAAGTAAGTCTTATACTTCTAAGGGAATTTTAGATCTTGTGCACACTGATCTTTGTGGTCCTATGAAAGTTCAAAGTTATTATGGTGATAAATATTTCATATTATTTGTGGATGATTACTCAAGGATGATGTCAGTAATGTTTTTAAAAGAAAAATCAGAAACTTTTCAAATGTTTAAATGGTACAAGGCAAGAGTTGAAAATGAAACAGGAAGACAACTGAAATGCTTTAGATCAGATAGAGGAGGAGAATTCACATCTAATGAGTTCAACTTATTTTGCAATGATCATGGTATAAAAAGACAAGTCTCTGCACCAATAACTCCACAACAAAGTGGAATAGCTGAGAGAAGAAATAAACCTATTGTGGATTGTGCCAGAACCCTGATGATTGAAAAGAAAGTGCCACAAATATTTTGGAGAGAAGCAATAGGCACAGCAGTTTACACCCTGAACCGAGTACAGCTAAAGAAAGGAACTTTGAAGACACCATATGAAATCTGGTATGACAAGAAACCTAATGTAAGTTATTTTAAAATCCTTGGAAGTAGATGCTATGTACACAAAGATGATAGAAATGGCAAGTTTGATCAGAAAAGTGAAGAAGGAACATTTCTTGGTTATTCTTCTAGAAGTAAAGCATTTAAAGGTCTGATCAAATCATCTGACAAAATAGTAGAAAGTGCAAATGTGAGAATTGATGAATTTGTAGAAAGAAATGATGAAGGAAATTCCAAGGAACCAGAAGATTATGATGAATTTCTCTATGTTCAATGGACAAGTCTTACCGAGAAAACTGCAGAAGGAAATGAAGAGATAATCCAGTTACCAAGTGATGAAGAAGATCATACAGAGCCTACCGAGCTTGTATTAGCCAAGTATGTCAGAAGACATCATGCATCAAGTTAGATTATAGGAAATAAGGATGATCCAGTAATGACAAGGAACAAACTGAGACAGGACACATGTCTGATATCTGAATTTGAACCGAGAATAGTGAAAGAGGCATTTAATAGTGAAGATTGGATAAATGCTATGACAGAAGAGATTGATCAAATCAAGAAGAATGACACATGGACACTGGTCCCAAGACCAAAGGACAAAAATTTAATCGGTACAAAGTGGATTTTCTGAAACAAGCTGAATGAAAAAGGTGAGGTCATTCGAAATAAAGCAAGACTACTTTGCAAAGGTTATGCTCAAGAAGAAGGAATTGATTATGGTGAAACTTTTGCACCTATGGCTAGACTTGAAGGAGTAAGAACATTTTTGGAATATGCTGCTTTCAAAAAATTCAAGGTATATCAAATGGATGTCAAATCTGCATTTCTGAATGGTATATTAGAAGAAGAAGTTTTTATTGAACAACCTAAAGGATTTGTTGAAGACAAAAATAAAGATCAAGTATGTAAATTGAACAAAGCTTTATATGGTCTGAAACAAGCACCTAGAGCATGGTATGGAAGATTACACTCTTATTTAATCAAGATTGGTTTTATAAGGACAAGTGAAAATAGTAACATGTACATGAAGAATGATGAAAATGGAATACTGATCTCAGCTATATTTGTTGATGATATTATATTTTGTGGAAATGACTCTTTATGCAAGAACTTTGGAAATGAAATGAGAAAAGAATTTGAGATGTCATTATTCGGTGAGATAAATTATTTTGCAGGTTTATAGATACTGCAAATGAAAAATGAGATTTTCATTACTCAATCCAAGTACATAAAAGAAATCCTGAAGAAATTCGGAATAGAGGATTCAAAACCAGTAAGTACTCCTATGACTACCAACTATAAACTATCAAAGAATGATGAATCTGCATCTGTTGATGAGACACTTTACTGATCCATGATTGGAAAGTTGCAATATGTTGTTCACAGCAGGCCAGACATAGCACATGCAGTAGGTATAACTGCAAGATTCTCTGCAGATCCTAAGGAAACACACATGACAACAATCAAGAGAATTTTTAGATACTTGAAAGGCACTGAGGATTATGGCTTAGTATATCAGAAAGGAAATGACTTTGATTAAAAGTTTATACTGATGTTGATTGGGCAGGCAACATTGATGACAGGAAAAGCACAAGTGGAGGAGCTTTCTTTTTAGGAAAAAGACTAGTGAGTTGGCTTAGCAAAAAACAAGGATGTGTTTCACAGTCAATAGCAGAGCTAAATACATTGTTGCAGCATTGAATTGTACCAACATAGCATGGATCAAACAACTATTGGATGGAATAAATGAGAAACTTACCGAGCCAGTAACTATATTCTGTGACAATACTAGTGCCATTAACATTTCAAAGAATCCTGTTATGCACTCTAAGACAAAGTACATCTCTATCAAATATCATTATCTTAGAGAAGAAGCTCAAGAGAAGAAAGTGGTGTTGGAGTATGTTAGCACAAAGGAACAAATAGCAGATATCTTCACCAAGCCACTGCCAAGGGACACTTTTGAGTATCTCAGAAGTAAGTTAGGGGTCCTACCCCTATCTTCTACTCACTAACCGAGTTCGGTAAAAGCATCAGTTTGATGACTCTATAGAATATCTTTTAGGAGTTGATGATGATTTACACACTTTAGGATGTTTTCTAAAGGTGTGCAAGAAACAATACAGGAAATAGGAATTGAAGACATAAATGCTCTGGCCGAGACTAAATTGACACACAACAGCAGAAAATCACTTCATACAGGAAGAAATTATGTTTTAGTTCTTTACTTTTTGGCATTGTTGTCAAAGGCGGAGAAGATTGAAGAAAAGAGGAGAAGACTAATGTATGGGGGAGAATTCTGATGATAGGAGGAGAGCATTTCAGCATTTCAAAATCTCACAGCAATCCGAATCAATAAGGTCAAATCAATTGGTTTTGCCATCAATGCCAAAGGGGGAGATTGTTGGCATTTGGCATTATAACAGACAAGGAGATATTGTTGGCATTTCAATAAGGTTATTGAGAAGGTTGTTGATGATTATGGATATAACTGATTAAGGAAGTTTTTCTATCTTAATATTATTATTTTGTCATTGATGTCAAGAAATTGATTTTCTAATTCAGTATGATGTTGCCATATCTTGAGAAGTATGATTTGATGAGTATAAAGATGTCGGTAAAAGACACAAAAAGAATATGATGAATAAGGGGAGAAATAAGTTATTCAATGGGCAACTATTACTGAGTTAGACAATGATAAGATCATGATGTTTAGATTGTTTTGATATCATACATATGTTATTGATTGTAAGTTTAATACTATACTATGTTACCAAGCAAAAAACCTAGTTGGTAAACCCTAAGGAACCTAGTCGGTAAACCCTAAGGTTATCACTATCAGTTAATGAAGGCGGTATGTCTACCGAGTGAAGTTTAGTATTTACCGAGTTGTAACCGAGTAAGACTAGAATGCACTGAATGAATAAAAGCATTATTTAATTAAGGAAGATGATGAGCTGGCTATGATTAAATGATTGGTATACCGTGAATGAGATTTGTTAAGGAATCTATGGCAAAGGAAAATCGACAGGAAGATCTACAGCTCAGATTGAACCTCAATACCCTAGCACAAGTTCCAAGAAATGTATGCAAGTTCCTAGGTGGGATAAAACATTTTTAGATCGAAGGATACATTGAACCTGGTCAAAGTTTGAAGATCTGATGGCTATGATTGATCATGGGAAATGTGATCAAGGAGATTAAGCGGTTGGCGAATTGTTTTATAAATAAGGAACTAATTGATAAACAATGTGTGCGGGCAAGTGTATGCATAGGGATGCTACATAGTGATTACCGAGCACAGAAGCTTGAAGACCTATTTGAATAATAGAGTATAGAGCCCAACAGAAGGACAAGATTAGTTTTGTGTCTATATTGTATTGAGCAAATAAGAATCTACTTTAGCATTTTTAGACATGAAGTTGCAGATAGATTTTTATTACTGTTATTTTGTAAAGTGACAGAAAATATCTTAACTGAGTGGACTTAACAGTCTTATTTGTAAAACCCTCTAGCAAGGTGATATTCTGATTGAGTGTTTAAAATCCTTTAACAAGGTCACTTCTAACAAGGTGAAGATCCTAACAGATCTAAGGGAAATCCCTTAACCGGGTCACAGCTAGCAATGTGTTTGTAATATTTAACAGGATTTGCTTTTAACCGAGCATACTCTAGAAGAGTATATTTCTTAGTGGGTCTGAAATCCCAGAGTGGTTTTTCCCTATTTGGGTTTCCACGTTAAATTTGGTGTTATGAGTATTATGATGTTTATATGCTTTTGAGTTTGCATGTTTAGCAGTTTTGTTTATATTACTGAAGTATAGGTTACTGAGGTTGAATCTGATGTTTTATGGAAGATTAAGTTTGTATGATTCACCCCCCCCTCTCATCTTATTAGTTTGGCATCTGTACTTAACATTAAGTATCAGAACTATCAGGAGCATTGACTTTACTAGGGAAGCCATTTACAACAGACATCCAGACATCATACCCTAGAGAGGATAAGTGAACTTCCATTCTACAACTGCAAATGGAATAGTTTAAACCATCAAATACCAGATGAGGTATTGACACTAAACAAACCATTGTATTCTTAAGACAGAATCTACTCAAGCTAGAGAAATCTTATCAACCGGAAACCTAGGCTCTAATACCAAGTAATAGAGATAATGTGCCACTGAGAGGGGGGATGAATCAATGGTACTCAAATTTTTACCTTTTCTAACCTATGTGTGTATACTAGTTAACATATGTAATAGAAAGTAGACTTACTGGTTAAATGGGAGACTAAAACAAATGCACTCACACATCAAAGGGACATCGCATAACACCAACATATACGAGGAAAACCCAAGATGGGAAAAACCTTGGTGAGAAATGCTACAGGAATCTACTGCTCCAATCTAGCCTCACAATGAATCTCTTATTACAATTTTTAGGCACCAACCCAAGGAGCTACAACCCCTACACCAAGCTCCAACTCAGTGATCTTGAATAAGCATAATCAATTATACAAGTTATAGCCTTGTTACAAAAGAAGCTTTGTAACTCTTATGCAAATCTCTCCACCAATTTCTCTATCCAATTTATTGTCAGTTCTCTCCTCACCTTATTACAACAGCAACCTTATCACTTGCTGCAACGTGCTCTTTGTTTCACCTTCACCAATTCAGTCTCTTCTTCTTATTTGTCGGTTTTGTTCTCTCTTGGTTCTTCTCTCTGTTGGTTCTCTCTTCTCTCTACTACAATCCCTCTCTCCATTTGTACTATACTCTGTCAGTTCTTTGCTTGCCTTCTCTGCATAATTTTGCAACTCTTCTTTGTTGGTATGGTCACCATCAGCTCAATCCTCTATCAGACTCAATGGATGACTTTTGGTAGCCTCACTGATGAAGGTTGAACCCTTCAACCCGATTCTCTCTTTCTCACACTCAGTATCTTCTTAAATTTCCTTTTTTGCACATGACTAAATTCTCCTCTGACATGCAACAAAACTCTCTCATTCATCAGCAACCTTCATCAATTTTGGCTTGCATATTTATGAACTAGTTTTCCCGCCAAAAGACAATTCAAATTTTCGGCGGTTAGGGTTTCTTCTTTGACCTCGGGATAACTAAATCAAATTAGATCTCATCTCATCTAATCACCTTAATTGATGAACTGTAACTCATCATTCAATCTCGCCATTGTCGTGCCTTCCAGAACACACCTTCCTCATTTAGTAATCTTCTTTTTAATCTCTCAGTTGATTTCTTGGTTGATCACCAAGAGTGGTTTCACAGTTCCCTTCACCTACCTCGATCTACTCAAACAGTCTTCTGGATCTTTGTTATCCATTTGACCTCAAGCCGCAAACCTCTGCTACGCATCTTGTGAATCACGCAGTCGACATAAATGTCGACATGTTGCCAACTACCTCAATGACACATCACACTGACCTATGCATGATTGCCACTTCACCTCCATGTGGCCCCATTGTCGACATTCATCTCAGCTCGATCACCATGTCGGTCACCAACCAATGCACAATACCAAATTCATCTACCAGTTCACAAACCATGTTGGTTATACCCTAATCAATATTCTCTCAACCTTACACTTTGCTTCTCTTCCAACGGAAACACTCAACTGGTCAGCACACTTGCTAACCTACCTTATGTCCATCTTCAATAGATGAGAGTATTTTGCATCTGCACTTTGACAACATTACCAGTGGACATACTTATCGGTAGGCATCCTTTATGACACCATGTCATCAACCTTTAATTGTTTCCATCTGAGGCATCTGCATGCCAATTGCATTCTCTATCTACAGTTGCTTGGCCTTGCCTTCTTCTTTATAAGATAGGACAATATCTCAACTAGTTTGTCAAAGTGACAAACATATCCTTCAATCTCTGTATCGGCAACACCTCATATCTTCTTGATAGATCCGGTGCATATCTCTGATCTCATGTTCTTAAGGCAACTTAGCGTTTCACCAGTTCATCTAGTGTGACCCTTCAATCACCTGCCTTCTGCTCTTCTATCTTATCTCCAAGAACTATGATGCATTCCATGCATAATAGGAGATAAGCTCCACTTATCAGTGGGAGTGGATCCTTGTCATCTTCATTCTGCAATGCATCAATGTGGCTTCCTTGTTTCTGCATCATATCCTCAAACAGGCACCTTGATAACTCAATGATGAACAGTGAGTACCAAACCGGTACTGAGAGGGGGGGGTGTGAATCAGTATAGGCAAAAAAAAAACTTCTTTTGAATCGGTTTGATTGGAGACTATAAACTACTGGCAATCTCTAACATCGGTTCAAACCAGACTACTACGGGTTAAACGTAGTGCAACTATGAAAGACATGAACCAGACAATCTTCTTAGCTTTCCACACAACCTACTTCCTCATTTCCATTTTCTCCTTATGCATAAACAGATAATCTATCATCAGAAATATAATAACTTACTACTATAACATGATTCACCGCTTGACAGAAAATAACAAAGCATCAAATGAAAGAGGCATCACACATAACACATATTTTTCACGTGGAAACCCAACTGGGAAACCATGGTGGGGATGAATACCCACAAGTTGTTTTTGAACTCTTTAGAAGTCTGCTCTATTAGGAGCCTAGTCCAGTTAAAAACTCATGTATGATCTCTGAATTTGAGTCCTAGCACATTCCATGTACCGATTCTCATTCCGACATACCAGTTCATTTGGACAAGCATACCACTTCACTTATTGCACATATACCGGTTTACACCACCATACCGGTTCTCTTTGCCAGTTTCTTAACTTCAATATACCAGTTCACTTCTCAGCATATTGACATCAATGACAACATACAATATGTCATCATACTCTTGCACATATGCCAACTATCTCCCCCTTTGGAATTGATGGCAATATAAAAAGATATCACATCTTCTCCTTAATGCTGTAGATATCTTTTCCACTTCACATCTTATCCCCCTTTGACAACAATGCCAAAGTGGAGGCACAAGCTTCCTTCTTCCACTACGTTGCTCCCCCTGAGGAGTAGCATCCTTCCACACATCAATCCTGAAGAGATATAGCAAAGTAAGATCTAACTGATGTGGAGCACAAACCTTTAGATTACCTCTTGAAGGGGCAACACCCCTAACTCACCTCTTAGATAGGTAAAAGTAGCCTTTGGTAGAGGCTTGGTGAATGTGTCTACTAACTGCTCCTTACTGGAAACATGTTCCAATGCCACCTCTTTGTTCTGAACCTTTTCCGTCAAGAAATGATACTTGAGTTCAAAGTGCTTGGTTCTAGCATGTAAAACCAGATTCTTGGAAATGTTAATTGCACTTGTATTGTCAGAGAATATACTTACTGGTTCAGATACATGAACTTTGAAGCCATTCAATACATGCTTCATCCAAATAGTTTGGGTACAGCTCATAAAAGCTGCAACATACTCTGCATCTACTGTAGACTAAGAGATAAAACTTTGCTTTTTACTCATCCATGAGACCAGTCTACCCCCAAGAAAGAATGCACCACCGGTTGTGCTCTTTCGATCATCTACATTACCATCCCAATCAGCATTTGTGAACACTTTTAGGTTGAACTCATATTGTATGGATACCATAACCCATAGTCAATAATTCCCTTTAGATATCTAAGAATCTACTTAACTTCTACCAGGTGGGATTCTCTTGGGCTTTGTTGAAACCGAGTGGTAATACCCACTACATGTGCAATATCTGGTCTGCTATGCACTACATAATGCAACTTACCAATCATTAATCGGTATCCCTTTTCATTTACCAGTGCTGAGTCATCTTCTTTTGATAGTTTACAATTGGTCACCATTGGTGTACCAACCAGTTTACTGTCTTCCATGCCAAAGGTCTTCAACACCTCTTTGACATACTTGGACTGAGTAATAAAGATTCCATCTTTAATTTGTTGACTCTCTTGTCCAATGAAGAAATTAATCTCCCCTGTGAGTGACATCTCAAATTCCTTCTTCATCTCATCTGCAAAATCATGACTCATCTTGTCATCTCCTCCAAAGATGATGTCATCGACAAATACTTCGCAGATCAGAATCTGATCTCCTTCTGATTTCAAGTAGATATTGCTATCTTCACTTGTTCTTTCAAATCCAATCTTCACAAGATGGGAGTGCAAGTGTTCATACCATGCTCTAGGTGCCTGCTTTAGTCCATACAAGGCTTTATGTAGCCTACACACCATGTCACTGTCTTCTGATAAGGCAAACTCATCTGGTTGCTCTATATACACCTCCTCTTCAAGTATTCCATTTAGGAATGCAGATTTAACATCCATTTGGTATACCTTGAATCCTTGAAACCTTACATATGCAAGAAGCATACAAAGTCCTTCCAATCTAGCTACTGGAGCAAAGGTTTCTCCATAGTCTTCTCCTTCTTCTTGAGCATACCCCTTACACACCAGTCTGACTTTGTTTCTTATCACTATCCCATCTTCATTCAGCTTATTTCTGAAAAGCCATTTTGTACCAATGACATTTTTATGCTCTGGTCTGGGTACCAAGCACCATGTACCATTCTTTTCTATTTGATCAAGTTCCTCTTCCATTGCCTTGATCCAATGTTCATCTTTATGTGCTTCTTTGAATGATTTAGGCTCAAATTCAGAGATCATACATGAGTTTTCTCTGACCTTTCTTCTTGTAAGGATTCCTGCATGCTTGTCTCCTATGATTTGCTTTGGATCATGATTGAGTTTGACATACCTAGGTATGTTCTTAACAGATTCCTCTTGCTTTTCTTCTTCATTCTCATCTTCATCAGCATCAGCATCCACCAGTGTAGGAGCACAATTACTAGTACTAGGCTGATTTGCAACCGGTTCCCAGAAGGTTACTACCAGTTCGTCTCCTACTTGCTCACTGTCGGTTTCCTCAGGTTTCCCAGATTTTTCATCAACCCTAACATTAATGCTTTCAACAATTCTTTTAGTCCTATTGTTGAAACATTTGAGAGCTTTGGTCTTAGTGGAATACTCTAGGAATATTCTCTC